>NC_054741.1:23315280-23634825 GCF_018143015.1 Lytechinus variegatus | reverse complement strand
TGTATTAAAGTTCTGTTCAATCCAAGTACTGCCTTCATTCACATTCTACATGTTTATGTTGCAATACAAAACTGTATTTGCAAAAACCTTTCATGATGAATTGACAATCAGCAGTTCACATCTATTTTAAGCAACAACATCAAAGATTTTCCCCTTCCATATTCGAAAGCATCATACTTTATATTGGTCACTCATCACTTTCACTTCCTGCATAGATCTTAAAATACTGCTCGACATATTTAACATTCAGTGGTTAGATCGTTTGAGTTTTTGGCTGCTCAAATATTGTTTCATGAGAGTATTAAAAAATATTGATTAAATTGATTTTAAAACAATCTCTTTTTCATAAAAACAAAACATGGAAAAGCTCTTTCATATTTTATAAATGATGTTAAATAGTATTACTAGCAGTCATTGCATCAGTAATAGTAAAGGTGCCAATAGACTACTGTATAGTAGTAGCAATGGTAGCAGCATTAGTGACAGCAGTAAGAAGAGTGATATAGTTATCAACCTCCAAAAAGATAATTTTTCATGACGTAATAAATGAATGAAACATTGATATTGAAAATTAAAGAAGTAGTAGAATTCACAATGTAAAAGTAATTGAAGTAAGTAACATGTATTTGATGGCTTATTTTGAACAGATCTGAATAAATATTGCATAAAGCTACAAAACTTATTATAACCCTGGGATTTACTTACTAGTCATTCTAATCTGCCCTTGGGCATTAACGGCACCAAGTATTAATTGGAATTGCTGTCCTTCTCCTGTGTTGTTAAACAGCATCAAATGGCGGCTACCGTCTCTACCCAAAACAAACTCAAACTGCTGCGCTGTGTGATTGAGAACAGATATTTCTTCTAAATGTTCATTGATGATCGGTTGAGATCTTGGCTGAAAAAGCAAAGGCAACAAAATGAGAAATTACTTTCAAAATAGAGTTTAGGTTCATATCAAGGGATTTAACCCACACAAGATTTTGTATGCTGATACTGTGAGCAAAAGAAAGTTTGAGTGCAAGTATACAATACTTGTTCATCTTTAATACAGTACAAGAAGAAATAAGAGTTTGCAAATCTTGAAGCTATTTTCTTAATCTATTTAGAGTAATGTATGAATCACAATTATCTTATAAAATCATTTGTAACTAGACTTTCTTTAATTTGAACTGATGGATATCAACTTCTAGTCAGCGACTGCTTCTAGTGCATAAGTAGCTGGGGCTGATTGAATGAAATGAAAGGGTCTTTCCATGGACCGTCTCTCGTGTCACCCATCTTTTATCATGCGCTATAAGCGGGTATTTCTGAAATTTATGATAAACAAATAAAATTTGTAAGCTTTCTTTTAAATCAAATTTTCTACAATTTCATGAGATATCACATCAATTCATAAACAAACATTTTGTTTATTTTCACGGACGAATAAATGCAGATAATTTATTTGAAATGCGTTTCACATGGCGCATCATAAAAAATGGGTGACACGAAAGATGGTCCTTGCAAAGACGCTTTCATGCAATCTGCCCCAGGTTTTTTGCTAGAGAAAAGTAAAAGGCCATCTGATACAAATGTGTCAATCAAACATTGAAAGATTCAATTTATCGCCCCCCCCCTCGCCTTTTGTCTTTAACTCAATCATTAAAGGGGAATGAAATATTTAGAACAAGTTGGCTTTTGTGGAATAAGATCAAAACAAGTTTGAGAAAAATTGGACAAATGAGAAAGTTATGAGCATTTGAATGTTGCGATCACGGATGCTATGGAGATCCTCCCATTGGCAATGTGACAAATATTTGTAATGTCACATGTGAACAACTTTAGGCCTACCCTTGATGGAGTTAATAATACGGTACCCCAAAATTGTTAATTTTGTATCTTACTTAGGGTGATACAAACTCTTTATCCATAATTCTTTAAAAATCTGTATTACATGCTCTCCTATAGAAAGAATACATGATCTAATTATAAGTGAAATATATAGAAAAAGGTGGGAAAGTTGTTCACATGTGACATCACACATATTTGTTGCATTGCCAGTGGGAGGATCTACAATAATGATATAAACTTCAAATGCTCATAACTTTCTTATTCATTAAATTTTTCTCAAACTTTCGTTTATCTGTTCCTTTGATTTTTTTTTGTTTTTGCACTAAGCTTTCTCGTTTCAAGGGTTTCATTTTCCTTTAACATACTTACTCTGTCATCATTGTGCACAATACGGATGGAATAGCCCCCATGCTTGTGATTTAGAAGCTGTAGTTTGACCGGGGCATTAAGAAGGCCCCCATCATGAGTGTTTTTAGCCGATAGGCTTCCTTTAGGATCTCGCCTCCCGGTGAGGTCCCTCGTCGGATAGCTGCTCAAGAAGCCCCTTCCAGAGAGAACGACAGTGATTCCAGATGCGTGGCCTCGTGACAGACTTGATTGCATTATACAGTAATTAGTATTGGAGTTGGATTAGGTTGTTATCATCAAATTGGCAACTTTTTTGCAATGCCTTTTCTTTAGCTACGTTTTCCTCTGTTTATTTTTTGGGGTGGACTGGCTTTAAATTTAACTTATTTCTACTAAATATAAATGAAAATTCAAAAGATAGTGTAATAATCCCTTCGCACATTGACAAGATAAAAATGAGATCTTAAATGAGATACGTTAGTTATATTGGTTTTAAATCTGAATATGGAGAGATGAAAAAGAAAAGAGGGAGAGTGTATCACATCCGATTTCCACAAGGATCCCTGATAGAAACGTCTTGTTGGGTGATGAGGTGTTTGTAATATGGTGACTTGCAGCCATCAAATGTTTGAAACCTGCAAAGAAATCAATTAAAAAAAAAATGATTATAAAATTTTGTGAAAGAAATCTGATCTGAGAATGAACAATGTGGAACTCACCACAATCTCAAGCAGGGGCCTGTTTCCTAAAGGACTGACAAATGTTGTAACTGTACCATTATGGCAAATCCCATGGTAACAGAGGCTCAGCAGCCAATCAGAATCAAGGTGACCATGGTAGTTGGCAAAGTTACAACTGTTGTAACTCTTTATGAAACGGGCCCCAGATCATAAAATCTATTTATATGGTTAGAGCGGTTAGAGCATGGTTAGAGCAATCAAAATCCCTCAATTTGTTCAGCAAGCAAGTGACACTCCATTTACCATGTTGTCACATCTGAAAACACAAAGGTTGAATCACTGGTGGATTCAGGGGGGGGGCTGGCCCATGCCCCCCCCCCCTTGAGAGACACAATTACAATTTGTAATGTAAAAATGCCGTTAAAACAGAAGTGAGCTCCCCCCCCCCTTGAACTTTTGAAAATAAAGACCTTTGTTTTTTGCTTGTCAAATTTTTTCGTGGACGAAATGTCTTTATTTTATTTTTAAATTTTTTTTGCTGGTCATTTTTTTCCTCTGGAAAATGTGCCCCCCCCCCTTGAAAATCCTGGATCTGCCCCTGGGTTGAATAATATTATTATGGGAACTACTGCAATGGAGTATCTAGCCCATTTTGTTTGAAATAATTTTCTTCTCAGGATAAGAAATTAATAAATTAAGTTTGTCCCATGATGTTAACTTGCATGGTTCACCAGGGCTCATATTTGTTTGTCCTGTTGCACATAGCCTGAGAAAATTTACCGAATAGAATGCACGATTCAAAGATAGAATTGAAATTTGATATATTTCTTTTGAAAATTCAGTTAACCTAACCGAGTGAAACAGCATATTTTTCCATGAGGCCTGGCCAAGCTCCAGCTCAGCTGTCTTTTGTTGGCAAACCAGATTTTAGATATTTTTACTTGAACATTGACTATAATAGCATTAGAAAACTACTTCAGCCTTGTCGGTCCAAGGCACATGACTAGATAACTATAATATATGGGGTAGACTTAGTTGTGTGTCCGGACGATTCATTTTAGAAAGTCATTTGGAAAAATTAACAAGCGAAGTTTTATAAATTTTTAGTACAAAATGTTGGGAAATATAGAGAACAAAATAGAAGATGATTATGACTATTGAATTCATATTTTTAGTGTAATCCAAAGACAAAAAAAATAAGGCTTCAAAAATATAAAGTATCCAGACATCCGACCCCCCCATCCTATTATTAGTATGGTCAGTTCCCCCATGTCTGCGCGGTCTCCCAAGTCTGCGCACCCGCGTATATGCGCGATTAGTAAAAGAAGATACGCAACGGGCACGAACTTTACACATGCAATACATAGGCAGGTATTCATTAAAAAAATTCGACTCAAAATGGTGGAAAAATAATGAATTCATGGCATTTCATGTGACAGCCTCAAAATGCAGCTTTTGTCATCAAAATCCCCGAATCGTGTGCAAAGTGAATGAGTGCGCAGACATTGGGTACCATTTTTTTTCAATCTGAAAATGACTGCCCGAGGTTTTTTCAAGAAAATCTTATATTTTCTTTCATTTTTTTAATGAGAAATTTGGTACACTTACTCTTAATAATGTAAGGAACACTTTTAACCAAAATATTTTGTGAAATAAGAAGAAATTCATGTTAAATCTTAACTCAAATTGTTAGGTGCGCAGACTTGGGGCCCACCATCATAATACCACAAGAAAAAAACAAACAAAATTGTGAACCAAATTTCAATTCAGCATGTGCATGACGGTTTGGGAAGACATTGCAGACTCAGTCATTCATTCAGACTCTTAGCTAGGATAATAATACAATGCCAAAAGTTCTAATCTAAAAGTGCAAGCAACATTCGCCTGCTTCAGAGTCAGACTCAGTCTCAAGTCAGTAATACACTAACACAGATATTGCTGACGTAGTATCTCACTTCCTTTGCCACAATCGACAATTTAAAAGCAAGCTAGTTTACATGACTATTAAAGGCTAGGGAAATAATACAAAATAACACTGCCACTCACTGTTAGTTGTAATTTTATACATACATTTTGTACGCAGTACAGACACTGCATTAACATGATTAACATTGGCATTGCCAATGAAAAGTCTGTTTGACTGCCTTTTAGTTTCCCAATCCCATGATGACCATGTCATACTCATAATCATGAAGATGAAATTCGGCCAAGATTTTTTGTCGACTACCGTATTAACTTGTATAATAATTCAAATAAACCAACAACATGCAAACTTACAAATTCGTTACTACAGCAGAATAATTCCAAATTTACACAGGAGAAAATGGGTAGATCTAAACTGGTATTCCCGCTGTCATTGCATTGCACAGTTCACCGACGGCCGACTCCGATCCTCCATTAATATCACGCAGACTTCTCGAAAGTGGCTTTGCAGTGCAGTAGTGGGGATTCCCCGACTGATGATGCATCCGACGATGATGTCATAGGTCATGAAGTGAAGGGTTCCAAAGTTTGCGACTTGATTGATAATTCAAACTTATTTATTTGGGTAGAATTTTCTCCACTTTGAAGATAATAAGCCTACATATGTTCCCCAGTGGCGTAGCTAGGTTTTTTTCCCGGGGGGCACTGGGGGGGGGGGGGTCCTTGCTTTTTCAGGGGGGCACCGGCCATTTTCCGGTGTGTATCTATGTGTCCCCAAGGGCGATCAAACTTTCGCCAATAGGGGACCGGGCCAGAAATTATCTTCCCCTATATCAGTCACTTCTTAGTTTTATTCTTATAAAAAAACATAAACATAACATAATCTCATAAGCCTTATAAAAAGTGCGAGCGCGAAGCGCGAGCGATTTTTTTTTTTACTTTAATGTATTTTTTTCTGAAAATTTAATTTTTTTTGGCAATGTTATGTGTGATTCTGAACAAGGTTCGTATGTACCCCCAAGCGCGAACAGAATTTTTTATCAACTGTTCTAGCATTATCGAAAAGGGACCTGTTAAGGACTGCTTACAGTTACCCACGAAGACGGTAAATATTTCAATAATGCGAGCGCGAAGCGCGAGCAAATTTTTTGACATTCCGACCTAAAAAAAAATGGTCATTCTAAGCACTTTTTGTATTAATTAATGGGATAGGTATGTAACTAAACAATTGATGCGAGCGCGAAGCGCAAGAGGAAGAAAATTGAGACCTAAAAGCGGGACACTCTATTCATATTTTGTAAGTCAGAAATAGGATATAGTCAATTGGGTATCATTAATAATGCGATCGTGAAGCGTGAGCAGACAATTATTGATATTCTGATGTAAAACTGGATAATATAAAGAACATGCAGGCTATCGCGCATGTTTCATATTTAGACCTAAAATCTGGGCATTCTGAATACATTTGTTTAATGGAACATTATGGAATACACGTAGACAATATAAACTTGGCAAATCAAACAATGTGACCACGCAGCGTGAGCTTAAAATGCTGATATGTAGACCATAAAACAGACATTTTACAGAGCACTTAAATTTGTAAATGAAAAAAAAATGAAAGCTCGATGTCCGAGCTAAAATATGTTTTGCATATTGACTTCAAAACTTGCTCCACATCAGCCTATTGAGCAAGATATGAATCCCATCAAACAGGCAATTATGGCGCGAAGCGCCAGCAAAAATTCTATATAGTAACATGAAAATATATTTTTTTATTGCAAGTCTTCCCCTCACATTATTTCATTCACTCGTCTTCCTCCTCTTCTTTTTTTCTTCTGTCTTCTTCTTTTACTTTTTCTTTCTTCTTTCTGCCTTTTCTTTTCTTTTTTTTTGCTCTGCCAATTTTTTTTGGGGGGGCACCTGGGGGGGCACACCAAATCTCAGGGGGGGGCACGTGCCCCCCCAGGCCCCCCTGTAGCTACGCCACTGATGTTCCCCCGCCCCATATGTGCATGGGCGGAAATCTATCCCAAGAAAAGGTAGGCCCGACCAGGGGCGCTCGGATCCCCCGCGGGGGACCCCCCCGGAAAATTAGACAAAAAAAAAGTTATCACCCAAAATGTAAAGTAATTTCGTCCAAAATAAATTTGACAAACAAAAAAGAAAAGAAAAAAATGTATTGAATGATGTATTTTATAACAGACCACAAATAGTAGGGGGACAGGGGGACATTTGATATTGTGCCCACGGCCCCCCCTTCCAAACGGTAGGGGGGCCCTGTTCCCCATGGGATTTCCGCCCATGCATAAATGCCTTCTTTTTTGCAAAATGGTCCAGGCTGGAGATATTTATATCTCAATAAATAGAATAAAACTCACAAAGCAAAATGATGAAAATTTGATCAAAATCGGATAACAAATAACGGAGTTATTGAATTTTTAAGATTTGCATTATTCCGGTGAAACATTTTTAGGCATGTCTTTATGAATATTCATTAGGTGGGGTGAAGATGTCATATCCCCACTTGTTCTTTTGTATTTTTTTTTATATGAAATTAGGTTTATCCGAAAAATTTCTACCAATTGCTAAAACAATTTGTTTGACAACTGATTAAATCAGGCATTAGTTATTTATTGCCGCAACTTATGGAGACACATCATTTTTACATGTATGAAAAAAATGAAACATTTATGATTTCATGGAATAACATAAGAAAAAGGAAAGTGGGGATGTGACATCATCAGCCAACCCACTGAATATTCATGACTATATATGTGCATATATCTGTTTTCACAAAATATTGATAAACATTAATATTCAATAACTTCGCTATTTGTTATCCGATTTCTCAGCATTTTAATGCTCTGTGAATTTTATATTTAGATATAAATATTTTCAGCCCGGACCATCCCTTTAAGTGGGTGAAAATGTGCGCCTCCCTCGATTTTGGTAGTATCGATCCGTGCAAAATGCTATATTAATCCTAGCACTATTTTAGTATTCGGTCTAAATTTAAATTGCCATTAAGAATTTGAACTGATTGATTGTTTTTCTGATGATATACAAGAGAGTTTTCTGCATTAGTTAAGTTTGTATTACATGTATTTGTTAAAATATATATGTTTTACTTTTTAAGTTTCTTTATTTTCATAGTAACTCTGTATTCACATTGATTCCACGATCTTTTATGACGAAAATGACAAGTTTGGTTATTTTCTAAGTTCATTTAAAGTTATATTAATTATCAATATTCAACTTTCATGAAATAGAAATAGCATATATGAATTCTACCAATGCATGCATTTGCGCAAGTGAAATTGACTTTGCCATGGACCTGCCCCTTTCTATAAATAACACTGCGATCGGGGAATTCGAACTAGATAGGGATAGGGTCTTTGATTACAGTATAAATATGGGGTTGATGCGCAATATATTTTTTTCAGCACTTCAATAAAATAACCAACTATCCAAATCATTCCAATACAAACCAGGGCCATGTGAACGATTTTTTTACTGGGGGTGCTGATATCAATTTGAAAACTCGGGTTTCATTACAAAATGGAGCTCATCAATTCGGTCGAGAGAAATTTGAAAAGCAACCCCCCCCCCAAAAAAAAAAAAACACCTTGCAATATGAAGGTCATTTTGGTTACATTTTTATACCAAAATACCTGGGGTCCTATATACCCCCAGCACCCCACTTCCCATGGCCATAACACAAACCCACATCTATAATAGCTAACCGCTTGAAATGTGTCTAATTCTAAAATTATGTCCTCAAGTTCTGTTTGAGGGAATATGCATGTGAATTCTTCAAAACAACTAATTATTAACATGATTAATGACAGTGGAGGCGGATAGATTAAAGATCTGAAAGTAGTCAAAAAGTCTATGTTTTTTAAGAATAATTTAGAATTTCGGACGAATAATCAAACGATGTGCCCTTGTGATACATCCTCTCAAGAAGTTTCCCAAAGACTGAAACATTAGGCCTATATTACTGGGGGAAAATGTTTTGCAAAAGATCGCAGGGGTTTCAACTTTACTACTGACAACTAAACATACGTCATTTCTAGCAAGAGCAAACACTTGCATGCATGCATCCACAATATTGAGATCAGACTGTAAAACATTTTACTATACACAGGCCTAGCTCCCCATAGCTACATTTCACAATTTTATCTTCTTTCTTTATATACTTTTTATACTCAAAATTAACTAATAGATTTTACATCGTTTAACACTAAATAATATAGGTTTCCCGTTCAATTAATTCAATTTGCAACTAATTTGAATGACCTATGGGGTCGGTATTTAAATAGCCAAATACTTATTTCAATTCAATTCTATTTCATTAACGATTTCATGGTTATCTCATTTAAATATATTAATACAGAACGATCAAATTAAAATAGCCGAAGAAGTGTTTTCAAATTCACAACGGTACACTCCTTGCCACTAGCGTACCTACGGGGGGGGGGGGGGGGGGTGGGGCAGTCTGCCCCCTGACGAGTTACAGCCTATGCAAAGGACGTAACCCTACCCCCCTTGACGAGCTTGAAAGGCATTTTTTGCCCCCCCCCCTGACGAGCTTGAATACCTTTTCTGGTACAATATCCTTTATTTATGATTGAAGACCTTCCTTTTTTGTTTTTGCTTGTAAATTTTTTTCGCCGACGGTTTTGCCCCCCCCCCTGTGGAAAATCCTAGTACGCCACTGCTCCTTGCGAACGATTAGGAATTCAAAATCACTGATATGCAATCATCACTAATGGACAGTGTTTTTCGTTGTTGTAGTTGTTTTTTACTTCTTTTGAATAATTATGAAAATTGGTTTTACCTCTAAATTGGATGATTACAATAAATTTGCTAAAATGTATCCATCTGACAAACCGTCAACGGAACAGCAACTCGTTTTTGTTCCACTTTCATAGACTGTGGTTACATACCATGTTTCTTATCCCTTCCCCAAAACGATATAAATTACAATTATGTAAAATAAAAAAGAACAAGATGATGAAGAAAAAATACCTACCATTGGCATAGGTCATCCACCCACTCACTGGCGGATCCAGGGGGGAGGGGGTGAAGGGCGGCACAGCCGGCTAGCGCCTCATCCCCTTTTTGAGAGGCACAATTTTTTTCGTGGACGAAATACCCTAATTCTTTGGTTAAAACTTTTTTTTTTTTTTTTTTGCTCGTCAAAAATTCCTCTGTAAAATGTGCCCCCCCCCCCGTTTAGGAAATCATGGATCCGCCCCTGCACCCACTCATCAATCACTAAAAGAATAACCGTTTACAACCATATCTTAAGTGTTACATGAATTGTATACGTTTTTATCAAACACCATGGAATAAACTGATTCTAACTGAAAAGATCAGAAAAAAAGATAAGGATAAAGTTAAAGGTAAAGTTTGAAAAAAAAATTGTATAACGTAGGCCTAATAAAAAAAAATTAACACAGAAACATGTTATCTGAATTTGGATGTTTAGTGCAAATAGGCCTATGTGTGTGCCGATAAATGATATTGAAAATGGTATTTTAGGCGAAATTAAACGATCGGTTCGTCGTCGCAAAATTCAATGACACCTTTGGGCCATTAATTTGAACGAATTTTTCTCTAAATTGAATTTCTACAAAATCCAAAAGAATGATATGGAACGGAATTGAATGCTGAATAAATGCAGAGGGTGGACGAAATATTTCGAATTTGAACGTCCTTTCATTAATATAAATGCAACTCTGATGAAATTGGACAGGGGAAACCTATATTATGACATGAAAGATGGGACAAGGGAGGGAGGGGGGGGGGGGGCTATTTGTAGAGGAACAATGGATTTATATTTTACAAGAAAAAAGGCAGTTTCTCATTCGCCATAATTTTTTTCTTTGTCATCAAGATCGAATCTCAAACTCAATAATGACAGTATAGGCTAGCTCAGGGGCGGATCCAGGATTTTCCGAAGGGGGGTGGGCACATTTTTCCGAGGAAAATTTTGACAAGCAAAAAAAAACAATAAAGGTTTTTAACACAAAATTAAGGATATTTCGTCCCATAAAAAATAACAAGCAAGCAAAAAAAAAAGGGGGGGGCACACTTCTGGCACACAACGGCATTTTTACATTACAATTTTTTTTATTTGCTATTTTGCTTCTCAAAGGGGGTGGGGCACTGGCTGGCTGTGCCCCCCTCCCCGCTGTATCCGCCAGTGGGCTAGCTTATATAGAGGTTACAAGCAACCTTCTGTCCACCATCTTTTTTTTGCAGCCTGGCGTGTTTTTTTTAAACTCGGGTTGGAGGAATATAGATGTCGGTTAGTTTGATTCTAGGGACCAAGTTACAAAATTTACCACTTTTGTCTGCACACTAGACTGATGGGCAGTGCATGGAGGCCTTGCGACACTAATTTTTTGCAGCAAGCAATTTCAACTCATTTAGGCTGTGACAGTGAAAGAGGATTGTCGCTCTCCAAAATAGATGTAAGCTCGCTACTTCTCGCGAGAAAGTATTTTGTAATTTATTTTATCTTATTTTTTGCCAAATATAAGAAACAAAATAATAGTGATTAGGCCTATACCAGAGCAAATAAATTTCCCATAAAAAAAACCCTACAACATTTTAGTATTTCCTCTTATCTTTTTTTTCATTTGTTCTTAATTTTGGCTTGTTTTCTTTTTTTTGTTCCTTTCCCTTTGTTATTTTCCTCTTTTTTCTTATTATTCTTTCCTTTTTTAATTAGAGACAGAACCTTAAAAAAATTGGCAACCTCATATACAGACATGTTGAATACGTGATGAATTTAAAAATATAATTTGGGGATATTTTTAAATTAAAGTTCGAAAATTTTGTGGATTGTACCCCACCCCCTTGCCTCCGCCCTCCCCATCTCAGCCGCCTCAAGGTATCAGGATGTAAAATAAGGCCACGAAGTACGTACATGTATTGGAGTTCCTATGAAAAGGGACATCAAGGGGAGGGAATATCAAACTATCCCGCCCCCCCCCCCTCCATGGCCACCACAAGCGGATGTGAATAAGAGATCGTAAATAACATTCCAATGGGAGCAGAGACGCCGCCGACGGTACTACGGTATACACTTCCATGACGTCAATATTTTTACCCAAATAAACAAGCTACTTTCAAAACTCCCACAATCCTACGTTCAAAATTCCCACAATCTTGCTGCATAGAATTTCAAAATTCCAACCTGTTTTTGAGTAAAACTATGACAGAATTTTATATGAATAGATATTATGATTATTTTTAGTAACAAAATATAAATATTTTGTAAATAAAATTTATGTAAAATTAAAAAAACAGCAACGCTTTATTTAATACTCTCTGGTGATTTGTGGGAAGGATGATTGTTACGAATGAGGTAATTGAAGACGAGCTTTTCTATCAGCTGAACTTTAACAATAAAGGAAGTTCGAATTGGATTTGATCAACAACAAACGACTCCGGAGTATCTTCTTTGGAAACGTATTTTTGCCAACATTTTGCTTCAAAGTCATATGTTCCATATTTTTAAAGGAATACTGTTACAGTTAAGAACGCGTTCGAGTCATTTTGAGTGTCATTTGAGGAGCTCGAGTGGAGATTTTGTCATTTTGGTGATTCTTCTATGTGGGATCGTCGTTTAATTTTGCGCGTCATTCCCGTTTGTAATCCTTCCGTAATCTAATTTCAATGGCTTGTTGTGGAGAAGGCGAATGGAAATCATCATCAGACAATCAGAGTGCTGTCGTTTTTAGAATGAGATTGAGTCATCAAATACCGAGTTATAACTGTGAAAAGCACTGTAAATTAAACATTCTAAATAGTTTTTCAAGAATAAGTTGTTAAAAAAAGGTGCAGCCAGGTTTTTTGCATGATTGAAATTCGGCCTCATCTGTTCAATTCTCATCACACAGATCACATCAGAGACAGAGTGTAATTTGCACATGTAACGTTAGATATAGATCGAAATAGCTGATTTGTAGAAGGATAATTGTATACATGCAAAATATATGTGCCAAAATTATGAACAAGGTTTGGACTACCACTACCAGTACTGCAGTAAAACTTGCCGACCGACCGTTGCATCTAACGTTAGGATTGGGAATATATTTCATCAAGCCTGCTTGCGCTCTTCCTTTTCTGATTCATAGACATAATCTTATCCAGCTACATCATTTATAAATTGGCACTTTGAATCATAGAGACTTGCCAGAGTCAAAAGAGAGTAACATACTTTTTCCAGCAACAAAAAAAGAAGAAAATATTGCAGCTCAACGAATATATCGTATTTCCAAATTTGTTAGAATTGTCAACACTTTTTGCAGACCAAGATGAAGCTTCTTGAGAATCCAAAATTGGAAGCCATTAGTGAAGCTCTGGCCATGGAAATGGGAGAATGCAGGATTCTTGGAAAGTATGTGTGAACAATGAAGAGTCTTAATTTTTTTTAGACCCAGTCAGCATGATTTTTTCCTAAATTTGATTTAGGATGGGGGCTTCATTTTCCGGACACTTGGGCAAATAAAAACATCACTTCTTGCTCTTGATTTTTATCAAACTTGGTGGTGCATTCAATGATTCAGTGCTTAACAAAAATAATTGTGAAAATTTGTGCTTTGTAATATTGTCTGAACTCTGATATTACTTTCAATCGTTAATGAATTTTGGTCGCAAGGTTCCTGAAAGTGCCGTCTTGTTTGGTCAAACAACCCGTCCAGACAGACAATAACTGGGTATAAATGATATTTTAATGTCTTTTAAATTCCACAAAAGTTTCAGTAAATCTGTTTTTACTTATTTCAAAGAGTAAATGTGCCAAAATTGCACCCAAATTTAGAGCAAAATTGATCAATTTCTCTTAATGAAACTACTAAGCAATTAAGTAATTGAAAGTACAGAACAGGTCCTGTCCAGTGCTACACCTATTATTTGAGTTTGTCCCAAAGTTGCAATTCATAAAGCACTACAGTCTACAATTAAAGTATTGAATTATGGGAAAGTGAAGAATATTTCTATATGATTTTTTTTCTTTTTTTTTCTTGGCGATTTGTTTGTATTCTGGGCTTTCAGGGTTGGCAGAGTATGTAAATGAATGAAACAATGGTAGATCAACTTTCAAGTCAGGACTACCAGGAATATTATGAATATTAGACAAGTATTGAAGCAAGCCACTGACAATACAGACACCACAATACTTGTCAATCTTTTTTCTTCTTTTTTTCTGCCTTAAAATTTCATACAGTTTTGTATCATGTCATTGATTCTAACTATCCATGTACAATACAACTTGCAGTATTAAGCCATTATTACTTTTCTTCAGGGTGGAAAGTTACTCCTGTAAGATGGCTGGTCAGGACAAACGTCTTTTCAAGCTTCTGAGCCAGGAGAATGGTCACTCTCCTAGTGAGTTACAGGCCCTCTCACCTCCTCAGAGCACACTGACAGTCCAGCACCCAAACATTGTCAGTCGTAGCAGTGGGGACGAAGCAGGGGGACCCTTGTGCCATACCTGTAGCAGGAAGATGATCTTCTATCTGATCTCGACGCTCAATGCTGCATTTCACCCCGATTATGATTTCAGGTAGATGCTACTAGAAGAAAAAACATTTCAAGTAATGGATTCATGATTTTTTTTTGCTAGAGACAGCTAGATGTGCATTACTTTTTTTTCTTGGAAGGAGAAAGGGGGTGGGATCATAGGCGACAGAAGTGGGGGGCGGGGGACAGATCCCCCCAAAAAAAATTGAGGTGGGGCTAAATTTTTAGCTGATAACTTTTTTTTTTTTTTTTTTTTAAATATTTTTGTTTTTGCTTGTCAATTTTGTTTCCTGCGTCCGTCCCTAAATTCTGGTGGACCCCCTTTAAAATGTCTCTTGTCCCCCCTAAAATTTAGGTTGATGACCATGTTTTTTTTTTTTTTTGCTTGTCAAATGTTTTTTACATGTGTCCATCACAAAATTTCAGGTAGACCCCCCTAATTTATTGGCTTCTGCTGACAATGGGTGGGGTGGAGTGGAGAATGTTCTCCCTCAACAGCATTGCAATTCCTTCCCAATCTCACATGGTTATAATGTGTTAAGTACATGTATCACAAAGTGAAGGTTTTGGGAATGGATATGATAGTGTGTTACAAGTACTTCCAAAAAGCTTTTAAAGACAGTGATCTAAGGAACTCTGAGTTAAATGTATATTTAGGTTACTTTCTCAAGTTCAAATTATATGCTCGTATACATGTACATGTATGTAATTCTATATCAATTTTTTTTTTTGGATAGTGATGCAAAGAGTGATGAGTTCAGTCGAGAGCCAAGCTTGGACTGGACTGTGAATGCAGTAGATGGGAATCTGTTCTCTGCTGGCGGGGAGCTCTACACTACTCAGATCAGGCCAAAGCTCTGGGCTGCCATCAATGACGAAATCAGTGCCACAGAATGTGAGATCTACAGGTACAAAAACAATGTTCCCTTGCCTGATAAATCTCTCTTTGAATTTACATCTACGGTACTCCATGCAAATGAGGTCAGGAGCAGAGATGGATCTAATTCTGGATTAGACACTCAAGCTTGGATGGGCCTGCCATTGTGCACAAATAATACTGTGTGACTGGAATTAGTCAGGAGATGTTGTACATTGTGTTTTGTTGAAATATCAGTTTCAAAGGCCAATATGAAATTCGGCAAAATATGGATTATTTCTCCCTCCTTGCCATTTCAGAGATAGAGTTCTCTAAAGTGATTGTACATTGGCCCAGTAAATTGTTGGCATTTCAAGGTTAGTATTTTCTAGAGATTGTGGTGGTTGAGATTTAAGAAGATTAGATATGCTTATTGATTTTATCAGAGAAATTATAACTGATGACAAACCTGCTGAATTACATACAGTGAATGTGTAATGTTTTTTTTTTCATCTTTACAGCTACAATCCAGACCTTTCTTCTGATCCTTTTGGAGAAGAGGGTGTCCTGTGGTCATTCAATTACTTCTTCTACAACAAGAAACTGAAAAGGATTCTCTTTTTCACTTGCAGGGCTACAAGGTCAGTGATAAATTACTGTATCAATGAAAGTATTTCTGATAATTCAAGAAAGAGATCCACAAGTGGTATGCCATGATCATCATCAATATGTTTTGTTGTAGAGTTTGAAAATATTCTATCTGGTAATTAACTTTTCAATACTTTAGAGGGACACTCTTTCAGGTTTGTTGACCCCCCACCCATAAACATGCATGTAACTCATGGAATTAAAAGAAAGTCATGTCAAAACATGTGGGAGAATATCTTATGAACATGGTCCACTGTGAAAAGATTGGTTTTGACTTCAAATACCCGCACAATACTCACATTTAATAATAAACAAAACAGCTGGAATAGGTGGGCCAACAATTATGCGTTAAGTTCTATACATTCATTTTTGTGTGCAATGCATGTGGCTGTCAACAGATTTGTGTTTATCATATTGGATGTATAACTTATAGCAAATACCTATTCTTAGTTTCATTACATAACAATTTTTTTTTGTCAATTGTCAATCACCCTGAGACTGAGTTTTTGTTTTCTTCACAATTCCAACTTATGACCAGTATGTGTATTCCCATTTGTATGGCTTAGGTGGGCGGCGGGCCAACAATTATGTGTTATGTCCCGTATATTCATTTTTGTGTGAAATGCATGTGGCTGTCAACAGATTTGTGTTTATCATTCTGGATGTATAATTTATAGAAAAATACCTATTCTTAGGTTCATTATAGGTAACTTTTTTTTTCACTTGTCAATTACCTTGAGTTTGTTTTCTTCACAATTTCAACTTATGGCAAGTATGTGTGTTCTCCTTTGTTTTGCTTCCTGAAGGAGGGACCTTTGCCATGATTCTGGCCTTGGTCATGACCTGTCCTTGACTGTAGGTGATGATGATGATCTGTTGATGGATTCTGATGGAGACAGCCAAGAAGATGTGGATTACTATGCAGGAGAACCAGTGTATTGTGGAAGGTAAAACCAATACAAGCATATTCAAAATTTATTCAATACTTATTGACACTGTAATCATTTACAATTAATTGTTTTTAAGATTATTTTGTTTTATTGATTAATTATTGAAATATGCACTCTTAAAAGAGCAATATGAAAATAAATTGCCATTATATTGTTTTTTTTATTATATATATATAAAAATGAATTTGGTAATGGACATAACTTAGCTATATACAGCCCACCTAAGCACTTCTGGCTCAATAAGCTTATAATTGCAACTCATGATATGGTCTGGCATGATAATAAAGGACATCCTGTTCTCACTGTTGATGAATACTAATTTGATAATCATGAGGATGACTGTAACATGCCGAGTGTGTGATTGAGGTTTATCAAGTTGTACAGTCAAGCACAGACATTTTAAACACTCGTCACACCCTATTCCACATTGATATTTCGTCACTTTTTAATTGGACTGAGTGGTCTGTAAGATGGATAAGTGGGAATGCCAGAGAAGCACATGCCTGTTGTCATCGGTTGATTGGCTCTGCCCTTTCCTGATGAAAATATATTCAATGGCAAAACAAGAGCAAATGTAGAAGTAGTGCAGCAGCAGGAGCTACAAAAACAATGAGGATATACTTGCTGTTTGTTTTGAATTACTTTTTTTCAGGGTCAGTCATTAAAAAAAGAAAATGTGGTGTATCATCACATGAATCCCCTTTGACATCAACAATAATATGAGCAATGCGTCAGTTGATTACATTGTTATGTAGAGAAAATGTTAAATGCATTTTCATTTGTCAACTTTTAATTTGTTATAATTATTAATCAATTTATTATTTTTAAAGTCAATGATTTATGAATGTATAATTTGTAAGTTCCCCTATTATGTGTTTTGTTTTTGCAGTAGGATGGAAGTGTTCTAGAGCACCGGGGTTAGAAGTCTCTTTCCTTGATGGACTGCAGTGAAGTGTTACCAAGCTTAGACTTCATTTCTCATCATTTACTTCATCAATTACTAGTATTCATTCCAATGTGGATTAATAACCACACGTCTCTGCTCAAGCTACCACTCTTTTTTAAAGCTAACAATAGCTTAACCCTATGTCAGGCTTTATATCCAGTCACTAATATTAATTCTAACCACATATATAATCTGATGTTCAGTCATTGGTTTGCATTTTATATTTTCAGAAGGTGAGAAATGTAAAGTACTTCTGAAACAAATGCAGTCATGCAATATCAAAGTTTTATCAACAGTTATTTTGATGTATTTAACCAATAGATAATTTAATGTAAAGGTGGGAAAAAAAATATCACAGCAACACAGAGTGGGGAAAGAGTGTCAATGTCTTTGAAGAGTTTATAAAAGTGGTTTTACTTAATGACATTTTATGTTCCTGAGAGATTGGTCATTGCAATTTATTTTCTTTGATCTTGATCATCTTCAAACATTTTTTTTTGCAATCTGCTTTATGCCTGAAGATAGACCATTGATTTTTTTTTGGTTTTACAGCATATGATTTATCAAAGAAAATGAGTGCAATTTAGCCATGCCATAATTGTCATGTGGAATTTCTGTAATGCTTTGCAAAAGTGGTTACCATTCTTCTGAAAACAATGAAATAAATGTGGTTGAATTGCTTTAAAAACTTTGGAAAGAGAGAAATCATATATCTTCGTATGGATGCCTGATATGATATAATGGTACCAATGCTTGATCAGTAATTGATATCAGTGTCTAATTTAATTTGATGGTATTCATTACTATTTATACCTAATTTGAGATCGTGTTTTTCATGCCCATTTTTTTTATATGGTATTGGAACTGGATTGTTATGATAGTCGGTGATCAAATTGACACCAAGGGATCTATTAGTTTATTGTCAATGGACCTATTGCAGAGTTGCAAAAAGACTTCAATTTAAAAAATCATATGCTACTTGATTTTCAACTAATAAGAAGTGCATTTATGATTTGCATTTGATTCGTCTGTTACAAGACACTGTATTACTTAATACATGGAAACAGTAAAAATACTGACCCCATATCAAGTAGATTATGATGCTGATGATGATCTAACATGACTTAATCTAGATATACCAAGAGACTATAAAAGAAAGAGCATCAAACCCATTTCAAGCATGACTTCTGTTTCAGGAACATAATAGTGTAGCTAAGTTTGAGTTATCCAAAATGTGCGACCGATTCGGCTGTGTTACAGGGAAATTGTAAATGATTAAATAATAGAAGAATATAGAGAGATATATATTTATTCTTTTGATACTTTGTTCATGTATAGAGTTTGGATGTTTTGTACATAATTTCAGGAGTTTTCAACAGTTGTTTTTTAATACTTTAGATGTGAATTGTACATACTAGTTCTATGTGTACCTGTGGATTTCTTAAGCACTTTTGTGATTTGTTTCGTATTTTTGTACCAGCATATGTGTTGACTATTCTATTGCAGAGTTTAGGTGTTTTTTCGCTTCTGAATTATCTGTGTAAAGTCATTATGTACCTGATGTGGATGGTTTGCATTGTGTCAAACCTTTATTTTGTTGGAAAATTGGAAGTTGGTTGTGGTGCTATAATGAGCATTTGTGCTTGGGCTAGTCTCATACTTTAAGATCCATGTTTATGAATGAAAATATTATAGTACACATTTATTCACCTAATATGCAATTCTTTTGGCTGCTTTTGTTGGCATGCTGCATACATATTTAAATGAAAGAATTCCTATTAAAAAAAATTCAAACTAAGAATTTTTTGTCAGAAAAAAAAATGAAAGCAACGCTTAAACAATGTTTGCACAACATTCGTTTTCATGAAATGTGGGAAATACTAAAAAGAACCCAAAATACACATCTAACCTTATGATGATGAAAGTTCATCTGTGTTGAACTTGGTTGAAAATAAGTAAAAGTAAAATTTTGTCACTTCGGTCATCACTGAGGAAGGCAGCACTTTGTAGCCAAAAATTTCGAGGCAATTTCTTCAGATTTTTCTTTGTGTTGAGAGCAAATGTACAACTTTTACTCACATCTAACATTATTATGCCAATTGCAGAAAAGTATTATACCTTAATCATCAGTTTGCGACAATCTGTTGGTTACTCGGAGTTAATTATTTTAGCTGAAGTAACTTATTATCATGTGAACCTATTTCCTCCCTCACCGTATTTCAAGACAGATATTACATATCCAGCAAGAGCAGTCAAATTTAATCAACCGGAGGTTTTTCAGGTTTTATTTCATGAAAAATTGTGATTTAGTTTAGAGTTTATTCACTTACTATGCAGTTTTAAGCAAGAGTTTAAAATATTAAGGCTTGTTTCATTTTAATACACATTCATGTAAAAGTAGAATACTTTTATATTTGAAAAATATTTAAAAAAACTTTGTATGCAATTTTAACCCCTTTAACACAAAGCTTTGTGATCAGTTGTAAAATGCCATTCATGATACATTGTTATTAGAACATTTGGTCATTATATAATCAGAATTGCTCAATAATTAGATTAATCACAGATCTGTGTGTTACCAGGCTCTGGTCTGTATTCTTGCCATATGCCCATACATTTTCCCCCAAAACTCAATAAGTATTAATAATCTTTTAATAGTTTTGACTTATCCATTGCATGAGTACCTTCCTTATTTTGTCAACAACGACTTGCAAGTTCTATCTGCTTTTCACGCAAAACCTCTCCCCGGGGGGGGGGGGGGGGGCACTCAGTATATAATGCATAGTGGGTATGTGCCGCGGAGGGGACCCCCATTTTTACACTCAAATTTCCGTTCCAAGGCATAGCATTTTTGCCTTGTTGAGAAAAAGAACAAAGAAAGCCGCTCCAAGGCATAGCATTTTCTTCTTATCGAGAAAAAAGAGAGAAATCCGCTCCAAAGCTTCGCATATTTTTCGTTACGCCGCTCCGATCGCGTTGAATGAGCTGCAATTTTGGTGAAAAGCGGCCGCAGAGCTCCGCGGCGGAGGCCGCGCTAGCTGTATCATGCACATGCACGCATGACCGTTCCGTAGGGATGCATAAGCGCTCACGCACTGGCGATCCGTTCCGAGGACCCTCCTTTTTACACTAAGCCCGCTCCAAGGCCCCCGTTTTTTGTCTCGCCCGTGGCACACCCCCACCACATTTTTGGTCGATTGCCCCCCCGGGACCTCTCCAAACTTGTGCATTAGAAGTTATAGAAAGCCCACTTATAGTGATTATTAAAAAAAAATAAGTGATTTAATTGCAATCTTTGTCAAGCTTTTTTACTGTATATAAGTAGGTATGCATGTATGTTTCATTGTAAAACAAAAATAATTTAAAAAGAGGGCTGTTAAGTGAATTAAACAAAATTGTTTTAAGCAAATCAGTCTTCCCCATCCATTTTGTGTGTGTAAAGTATGTTTAAACAAGGTTAAATAGTTTTTTTTTAAATCACAGAATACAGTTTTTCATTCCCAGATGTTGGCAGGTCGGGGAAGGGGGGGGGAGTGACCACATGGATGAATCACAAGATATAACAAAATGCGATCCCATTTTGGGAAGAAAAAAATTGTGATTTGTCTTTTCTATAACCTGAAATATTCAGACAGAAATAAAATCTAGAAATAATCAGATTTAGATACTTTGAGAAAATGCCAAATTGATTCTGAAGTAATGTCAGGAGCAATCAACAATTATAAACCCTTGTGGACTTCATTTTTATGAAGTTCATTCAACTTTGTCACTTAGAATGTACGTCAGCCAGATGCAATTTGTCAAAATGTTCCAATTTCATCACCGAAATTGGATCACAGTTCAGTGTAATGTGGGCTTAAAAGGTCAAGTCCACCTCAGAAAAATGTTGATTTAAATCAATAGAGAAAAATCAGACAAGCACAATGCTGAAAATTTCATCAAAATCGGAGTTATGACATTTCAAAGTTTCGCTTATTTTCAAAAAAATAGTTATATGAAGGAGCCAGTTACATCCAAATGAGAGAGTCGATGACGTCACTCACTATTTCTTTTGTTTTTTATTGTTTGAATTATACAATATTTCAATTTTTACGAATTTGATGATTAGGACCTCATTGCCTGAAGCACAAAATGTTAAAATAATGGAATACCACGTTTTCAGGGAGGAATAAAACTTCATTTCACATGACAATGACGAGAAAACAAAAATAGTTCATATGATATACAAAAGAAATAGTGAGTGATGTCATCAACTCTCTCATTTGGATGTAACTAGCTCGTTCATATAACTATTTTGTTGTTAATAAGCGAAACTTTAAAATGCCATAACTTTCTTATTTTACATCCGATTTTGATGAAATTTTCAGTGTTATGCTTGTTGAATTTTTCTCTTTTTATTCAAATCAAGTTTTTGTTGGGGTGGACTTGTCCTTTAAAAAGGATTACTATGAACCAGAATAACTGAGGAGTACATGAATTACAATTTTTATCCATTTGGTCTACAAGCAGTTGGTCTAAAGATTGTCTTATGGCACATGGGATAAACCCATTTGGTCTACTATCTGGTCTAATTGCCACTTGGTTTATTACTCATTTATCACTTGGGCTAACTTGTTTAATTGGAGAATAATCAGATACTTGAGAAAAGGCCAAATTCCACTTTAATTATACTGCCTTTTTTCACACTTTGCAAAATCAATATTTAGTTTACAGTCATCTAAATTGTATAGACTGAGACACTGAGTGGTCTAAGACCAAGTGGGTTATATACGAAATGGGTATACCCTAAATAGCAATGAGATAAAGGGGTTAATAAGCTAAGATGCCACATGGTTGGCAGACTAAATGGTTGAAGACACAATGGCACATATTCTGAAGTCGGGGTTTATGATAATAATGGCATTTTATTTCAAGACTGATTGCAGCACGAGCTGAATTGTATGGAGCTTTTACATGTAAAAGTCAAAAGAAAACAAATATATTAATACTACCGGTAAATAAGAAATTATTTCAAAATATAAAATCAATAATACTTTTGGGGTTGTATAAATGCAATTATCTACATTATCAACAGATAATTTCAAATATTTGTAATCATTAAAGTTATTCAAGAAATTTCAATATAGTTAAAAGATAGTAAACGAGAATGCAGAAGGGAAGAATTTGTGATATAAATGAATTGGATTAGATTGGCACGCCATATAAAATTTGCCTGTAGATGCCAAGATTTTAAATAAGAGAGGGATCTAGACAGGTGTAATTTAAACTCTGGTATAAAGTTGTGGTCTAACTATGAATAACCAATTATGACATGAAATTCTAACAGTATAAAGAAATCGGCTAATTTCACTCCCAAATCATTCTTAACTGTCCGGCAAGGATAAATGAGATAAAATGCTTCACCATTAAAAAATAGAAAAAAAGCAAAATTGACAGAAGTAGCATACAATGTTAACAAAATTTTGACGTGTTTGGCTTCTCATACTTTTAGCACAAAATTACACCCATAGAGATATATCTCTATGGTTACACCAAGGTCAAAGATAAACCTGACTTCAGAATATGGGCCAATGGGTCAATATGACTTGTATATATCAGTAAATGAAAATTAAGAATTGCTCCATCCACAGCCACCCCACCCCCCCCCCCCCAAAAAAAAAATAAGCATACAAAATAAGTAAGTTGAAACTTGAAACACCCATATTAATGCAAAAAAAAAAGAAAAGATAAATAGTAACCTCAAATAAGTTTTTGTGTCATTTACAATTATTACCGATAACAAAAGTTTCATATTCTCAAATACATCCAGAGCTATACATTTTAATTCTTCATGACCATTGATGTGTGTAACCTCATATAAGGAAAATTATTACAAGGTATTTCCAATTTCCAAAATCTATTTTTTGTTTGAACATATATTGTCTTATTAACCCTGATAAAATAAGATTTTATTTCATTAAAAGTTCGGTTAGCAGACCCAAAGAAATTGTTTTGATGAGATTCCATAAGGTGTGTTCTAGTACTGCTGTTTACCATTGCCGAAAACAAAAGCAAACTAGATATTCTGTGATTTCTTGCAGTACACCGCCCTGGCTGTTTCACAAAACTTGATATCAATATCAAATCCAACATATATGAATTTGGAACCCCATTTCATAAAAGACTTACGGCTACATTAATATTGCCACTATGAGACATAACTACATTGTGACAAGGCTCATCAGCCAATCTAAATAATATGTCCAATAAACCACTGGTAAAGTTAATCGTAAAGGGGTGATCACACATTGCCGGTTTAGGCATTGGTTCATGGCAATTTCCCCTTAGTTTAATGCAATTAGAGCCAGAGCCCTTTATTATACAGTGCGTTTCAGAAAAAAAGGTAATCCAAATCTAGAGGGCTGATATTCTGATCATATTTGATTTTGTGAAATTATTCTGCATGGATATAAATGAGAAACTCATCAGCTTTCAATTGATACCCTATTTCTACCATTTGTGCCAAGCATGACCAAATCAATCGATGCTGAAGAAAACGGGTGCAGAGACCACTTTTCTAAGTTTTGGTAAAGTGGGTAAAATGTGCACTAATTGATAGCATAATATGTTTTCTAAAGTAATTTTTGGAATGAAGTGTTATTTGAGGCATTTCTCTGAAATGATGAGTGAAAGGTTAAGTCTTATCATGGAACTGGTCTTATTCATCCACACCTTCAAAATGTTCTCCTCTCTTTTGAAAACAAAGCCGGAAGCGTGAATATGCTTGTCTCACCAATGGCAATGCCAGATCATAGTGCAAAGCATCCACCTCATATCTAATTCGTACCTAGTACCTTTTTTTCTGAAACGCACTGTAGAGTTTGGCCGATTTGTTTTTAAAGGCTACAAAAATGTTCAAGCTGCTTTGTTAGGCAAGCAAAATTTAAAAAGAAATTGTGAAATATTGTAACCCACTGAAAGCAAAATGGTCAAACTTTTATACAAAGGGAATTGATTGCATCAGACTTCAGGGGCAAACCACCATGAACTTGCACCATCTATATCTGAATGAGGCATTACTAAACCCCCCCCTCGGAAATGAAAAAATAAATAGTAATAGACCCTTTCACATTTTTCCTCATTTCTAATGCAACATTCACAATGCGGTGCGCAACCTATTGGTTGCAGCAGACAGGTCGAAATTTACAATGTCTCATGGGGAAAAAGGTCGACATAGGTTGAGTGCGCTAGTGCATTATGCTGTATGACCGACGCGGCCTGGCTGGTTTGCATAAAATTATGCTGTTTTCAGGGTCTAGGAGGTGGGAAAGAAATTTACCGCAGATTTCTTTGGGAAATTGAGACCGTTTTTGGTTAATTCTTCCTCCGTTTATCGTATGGTTTTCATTTTTGAAGCATCTTTACATCAGCACTATGCGCTGGCTGCCCCTTGCCTGTGCCTAGCCTGCGCGTGATGTCGACCCAAAAGTTTGAAATTGGCCTGTCCGCTGCCAACCGATAGATGGCGCACCACATTGTGAGATATGACATTTTGCTCTCTTTAACAGTTTGGGTGAAGTAAAAGGCTGAAGCCAAGAAAAACATCACAACACATTAAGTTTGAATCACTGCCTTCACAAAATTATCAAATTCAATCTGTAATTATATTACTGGAATTATGCTTCCATTCCTTTGAAATACCATCTGTTTAGTCAATAAAATTCCTCACATATCTGTGACTGATATGAACATGCTATAATAATTCACATAAATACACTCACAAAACTATAGAAAATAAAAAAGTCATGTTGTCACAACAATTGCCTTACTGATACTTCTGCTGTTCAAAATGATTCAAGCCAGGCATAGCCATACATATTCACAAAAACACACCACAAGTAGTTTATCCGTCTCTGTTCATTGCATCTCAGTTTCTAAACACTGTCCAAAAATTCAAAGATCCTTCATCAATCTTCATCCATCTCCAAATTGATGTTATTTCCAAATTTTGCATAAAGCTGAGCCTTGAGATCTCCTAGTTCTCCCTTCAGAACATCTCCTTGGCCCTCTAAGTCAGCGATCTCCTCCTCCATCCTCGTCTTGGCATCCTCTACCGACTGCTGGGCATCTTCCAGATTCTGGTTGAAGAACACCTCCCCGATCTGATACGTGGTGATGGGAGTCAAGGAAAATCAATCAAATGTTTGAAATGCACTTTTAGTTTTCTGCGTTATTCCATGGCAAAACAAAAAAAGGTCACTTTAAATTCCATATAGATTAAATGAAAGAAACAAAACTTAGAACACTCATTTAGTGAATAATCATGAAGGAGCTTGGAATGCAGAAATGAATTTGGATTTTACATTTAAAGATTTTTTTTATAGTTTGCCACAACTCCATGCTAAGTTGATCAAAATAAAACAATCAAATTTCAAGGAAAAAAAGAGGAAATTCAAAAGGAAGTAACTTTGTCCAGATTTCTTCAAAATCATATTTACCATTCCAGCTACACCTGTAATCATGTGCAATTTTAGGTCAGACAGGGAATGCCAGAGCTTTACAGACTATCATTGTGCTACACTCACCTCATCCCCTAATTTTGTCAAATTCTTTTGACAATGTTGATCAATTGAAACCTGTTGGAGGCTGGATGATTAATCATGCTACTAGTATAGCATTCATTTTCCATAAAAATGATCATTTCACTTTGTTTTGATTTAAAAAATTCTCATTTTGGTTCTTGGAAATAGGCTAAACATGAGGCTTACAGTGTAAATTTGTCAAATTCTTTTGACAATGTTGATCGATTTAACCTGTTGGAGGCTGGATGATTAATCATGCTACTAGTATAGCATTCATTTTCCATTAAAGTGATCATTTCACTTTATTCTGATTTAAAAAATTTTCATTTTGGTTCTTGGAAATAGGCTAAACATAAAAAAACACCAGTCCAAAGTTTTAAATTGCCAAAACAATGAAGCCTATATTTACTCAGGTTATCCCCCCAAAAAAAAATATCACATGTAATCACTAATAAATTCAGTATATACTGGCTTCCTTACATTACCGCTAAGAACACTTAGGCAATTTTCCTTATTTTCTATCTTCCTTTTACAATTTCAACAGATTTTGGAAAGGATATGGTATGGAAGCATCATCATCTCCAAGGACCAATTCATCGCTCGCATCCTCCAGGTTCTGAAGATCTTTCTATAATAATCAATCAAAAAAGAAATTAGGCTGGGGTGTGTCAGACATGGTGTCAATGATACATCACATGACCTAGCTAACAAATTCAAAATGCAATAATACAAAGTTTATGAAGTTTACAAAGATATGGAGACATATTTCTGAAAGAATGCCTCATAAAAAATGCACTACAAATATGAAATAAAGTTTATGACAAAAACGTATTTTCAATAAAAATGTATTAAAACTCACAAATATACTACCTTCTGTAATTAAAAAGGAAAATAAAAGAATACCGGGTATGACATAAGAAGTTCTCAAACGTTAAATATCTTCAAATCTAAATAAAAAACATCTCTTCAGTTTAGAAAGTGCTTAGTAGAATTCAGTAAAATCTTACCCAAAAATAGTTCTTACCCAGGGCAGCTATTCTAAAAAGCTGCATTATAAACTTATAAAAAATTATTATTTATAATAAGTACCACATAAAAACCTTGTTCATGCATCAGTAAAGAGAAAATCCATCTAGTAAGGAGGGGTTTAAAAAAAGCTCCTCTTTTACAGACATAGACTCATCAAAACAAATATCAACCAAAATAGATTAATTCAATTATTTTCCAGTCTAGTTTTTCATATTCCCTGTTTGAAAAGCGGACTATATATTTTGATATTTGAAGGGCAGGGCCATATTTCATGTGTACACATTTCTCATTCGGAAAATGGCTTTGGAAAATTTGTTATACGTAGGTATCATGGTATCAAAATTTACCTTTTTATTTGCAATTTCATCCTGGATTTCTCCAAGTTTATTACTCTTCCTTGCAAACTTGTTGATCTTCTGCTGATCTTCGAATGTGACATTCACATCATCATCCTGAAAAATAACAAGGAATTGAAATTTTGGTATAGAACAATCTGAGCAAATCAAGGTGGGAAAGTTGACAAGTCTGGCAAAAGTAAAGCAGAACCCAATCTCTAACTTTGAGCACATCCTTGAACCTTGAACTCTGAAGAGTAATCCCTTTCAGAAGCTTCAAAGCTATCCCAGGATGAAAACATTCTGTATATCAGTGCAAGGTGCCATGGTGAAGTAATATGGAATTTCACTTATATACATTATAAGTGAATGTGCACCGTCCCAGTAAAAACTGCCTATGACGATGGTTTACAGTGCTGTAGTAACCTTCTGCCCGTATATATATGGCGACGAGGGTTTACCTTGGAACAGTCCTTATGATCCGCGTCTGGTAACGTCCTCGAAGTCTCCATACAAGACGAAGCTGCTGATGACCGATCGATGCGGGCGATGGCTACCACTAGTAGATGTCCATTGACTCGACGTGCTCATTACTGACTGTACTCTTACTGACTGACTGACTGGAACAAACAACTGACTTGGAAAACTGACTGGAAACTCTGACATTACTACTCGGAGATCGGGGTATTTATATGCTCGTGTCGTGGTCGCACGCATGGTCCGTCACGGCACTATTGAGGTCACGACCTAACGTACCATGCGTGCGCCCACGATCCAGCCACGATCTCCATATTCCTCCCAACCATAAAAAACCAAGGGAAGATTAAAAGATTAAAAGGGGAATTAAACATCACTTTTGTCTTGGTCTGTTGCAAATTAATGATGCCAATAAAGATCCCCGATCAAACAAAACAGACACCAAATTTAATTTAAAAAGGTATAAAATATGACATTACAAAAAACGGTGTCATCCATTAAAACCTCTAATTCCATTTGGCATGTACATAATGTGTCCACCTGAATAAATCATTGACTGACGAAAACTTATTAGGTATCGGTCAGTATATGAGTCATGTATATATATATGCCCTAGTACAAGTAGATATTCCATAATCTTACCGGAGGGCATTCATAATCGTGTGGATAATAGTTGCAGATGGACAGTATATGAAAGCCTACAATGTTATCCGGGATTACCCAATGAGGTTCAACAACGGTCATAGAAATGAAAATTACATTTTCCAAAAGTCATTGTTTATGATCTGTTCTAATTCTGTCATATTGATATTTGTTTAGAAAGTTTTTTATTTATTCTAAATATGTCAGATTAACATAATTTCATGTAAACCTCTTCAATATGATTCCAACTTATCGCAATATATGTTTGGGAATACCAAGAAGGGCAATATGACGTAATAGTGAACCTCGTAGGGTAAACCTACGCAAAAAATGACAATTGTAATAACGGGGAAAGGACTTTTATTATATACATGCAAATTTAGCAAATCGAACCGTTTTTCTTCTCTTCTCAAGCAGGTTCGTATTTAAAAGATCGAAACTACAGAGGATGCACTTGGACAGACGACCCATAACCTCTTGGAATCAAACGTGCTGTCAGACTGGATTTCACAACATGGTTTATGAATATTAGAATATATAAATTGTTGGCAAACTCTTTGTTTCAGTATTCTTTATAGTAAAGAGTTGGGACAATCTGTCATTGCTGCAAATGCACATCGTTCATAATATAATTTAAACACTTTTTTGTGACTGTTGAAGATGAAAGTATGACTGTTTGATAAAAGGATGAATCTGCATATTGTATATAAAGTCCAATCCCAAGTAAACAGATTATATTGCTGACAATATTGTTGCCACAACAAACGGCAAGTCCTTGTTTACAAAATCAGCATATTACTGCATATTTCTTTGTAAAGTGAGTTAGGGATCTCATTGCAACATTTCAAATGTTTCCTATGAATTACATTAATTACAAAGAGGCATCTGTGTACATAAGAATCTTGAAATGTTTACTATGAATTACATAAATTATAGAGTCATGAATCTGTAACATAAATTGATAATCATAAGAACCTTCCCCGTAAACTGTATTCCGGTGTTTGTGGCATGAGGGAAGTTTTATGAAATATGTATGTACCAGAATTTGACAGACTTCAAATATATAAATAATGTAATTCATATAACTTTGAGCACAAATACAAAAATAAGTGGCAGCATAATACAATAATTATACAATATTGCAATGAACTCCCTGTCTACTTTACTTCACCCTCTCTCCTCCTTTCTTTTTTTTTGTTTTAAGGTGGAGGCCAAGGAGGAAGCAGCCAAGGGGTGCACATAAATGACGGAGTATCTCCATAGGAGATTAGATGGACATGCAGAGGAGTCCCTTCCTCGTGATATGGGGGATTGCTTTGCTTGCCCAGTGCATCCCTAGTCGTCTGCTGGCCCAACTGTTTCAACTCATCACAATCAACCGATAGAAATGATAGATCAAAGCTTCTACCTGAACAGGAAGAATTATTATTTTGGACAGATCTTATCTGGTGTGAACTTGAAACAGGGGGAGAGAGTTGATGTTGGTCCTTACATATTGGGATCGGGGTCGGACCCATTCCTCCGATCCCAGATCGTTTCCCTGATATTCTTCAGTTTCGATGGATACTAATTTATCAGCATATAGGTCACCGAGTTCATTAGGATCAAGTCTCTCACATCCATTACATGAAATACTCTCCTCTGAGGATTTTGTCAAGACTGGGGAGGAGTTAGGTTGGCTGAGAGAGGTCTGATTCTCTATAGACTCAGGAGTAGTTCTAATAAGGGGACCCCTTGATTCTTGTGAAGTTCGTGTTAGTTCCTCAAGTTTGGAAATCTGAGTGGCTAGGTCTTCGACAGAGGACTCCAGTGCATTAAGGATTTGTAGGCGATTAAGCACGAAGTCCATCTTGTCTTCCAAAACATGAATTCGTTGTTCAATTGACCTATGTTTAAGAGATTTAATTTCTACTTCAGATTCCTCAGTAACTTTGGTTGGAGCCTTAAAGGGAGGGGGAAAGTTGAACCCACTCGGTCCCTTATATTCTATTGAATCTGGGGTAACCCTGATATGCTTCAGTGAGGAAGTATTATTGACAGAGGGCATATTATTGTCTATGGTTTCACAATTTTCATATGTTGGAGAGGATGCCACTAATCTGCAACTATCACTCTGGTATCCATCATTATTATCTTGAAGATGGACAGATGAAGATGAACGAGTATCCCTCGAACGCTCATGGAATGATTGCGGGGTTAGCCGTTTATAATCTTCAATTGTCCATTCTTCAGAAGATGAAGAATCACTTGGGTACCCATCGCTGTCTGAATGATGAGAAAATGAAGGGGACCAAGACTCACGCCTTCGATGATCGTGAGAGGATCGAGGGGGCGAACTATGGTTACCTTCACCTTTCGATCGTACCTGGGAATAAGATGTGCTAGGGTACTCAGTGCTTACTCGAGAATGGACGGGTGAAGGAGAGGGAGTATTCCACCGATGAGGATCACGAAATGATCTTCGAGGGGAAGACTGCCTGTGGTCTTTGCCCTTCCATTCTGAGTAACGAACGGATGAAGGAGAGCGAGCATCCCACCTACTTGAATCATAAAATGATTCTCTAGGATACCGACTAAAACCGTCATCCTTCCGTTCTTCATATGGTGATCGAGAACGACGAATAGGTGAAGGGGAGCGAGTATCCCATCCTCGCATGTTTGAATCATAAAATGATTCTCTCGGGGGATCCCGCCTATAACCTTCACCCCTCCGTCTTTCTTCATAAGGTGATGGAGATCGATTTCGGTATCTATGTGAATGGGATTTGCGATCATCGCCCCTACGTCGGATTGGAGATTCGTTACGATCGTAATAATCATAATCATCTATATAGTAGTGTGGGGATTCATAACGTCTCCCACGACGTGGAGGAGATGGATCGTGTCTTCGGTAATCATAATCATGGTAATCACCTCGGCCTCGCAGTGGAGAATTGTATTGATAATCATAATGGTAATGAAGGTCCCGATATTTTTGTGGGGACTCTCGACGTGACCTACCACTGCGACGGAGGGGAGACCTATGATGATGATCGCTTCTTGATGAGTCATAGCGATGACGACCGCATTCGCCTCGCAGTGAAGTCTCGCTAGAATGGCAGTTATTTCCCCTATGATCGTGTCGTGGGGAAACAGAGCGATCTCTCCGATTGCGGCGCGAATGGGATCTGTCAATATAATCCCTATTTCGCGTACGATTATTTTCTTCCCCTTGCCTGTCGTCACGACTTACTGCATTGCCACGAGCATTGCGGTAATGACGTGAACGTTGAGGGGAATGATCACGATCGTCCATCAACCTAGGATTCCTTCTTTCAGAGGAATCCAAACGATTATTGTATCTACGAGAGACTTTACGTTCACTCCGCCAGCGATGGTACCTGTCAATTGTATGGGAAGATTCATCGCTGGAGGAACTTGAACTATAATATTCATAGTCCCGTGTCCCAGACATATTATTTCAATTATCATTCAAAATGATTACACGAATAAATAGGAGGGACATATAAAAAGAATTTAAGTCTCTCGGAGATAATGTGTACAGATTACAATTACACCTACAATACTACTGATGTACCTACACTACGATATATTATACAGTGTACTCTACAAACTATAGGATAAGTTACCAGGAATTCAACTAAACAACCTGCGAATTGCAAAAATACAAGTCGCAAATTATTTTACGAAGTGTATTGAATAGATACAATTCGCAAAAGGAAATTCACAAGTCACAAATTGTAATATATACAAATTTACAAATATTATGTCCAACTTGTGAATTTGAGTACACAATAACATTAATACTTGAAATGCTTAGTTCATGCAACGCGCGTCGCGTAAATAAGCTTACAAACCTGAATCTCAGAAGTAAATTTTGGGCGATCAAATTTGGACAAACGCACGCAATTTGGGCGCTATATAGGTGTACTCATGCATATGATAACAATCTGAAAATATTTACAAAGACAAATATTTTAAATGTAATAATTAGCAATCGGGATGCTGAATAATTTCAGGATCCCGTTTGCACAAGTGCACAACCAAAATATCAATGTGTAAACAGAGTTACAAATTGATATATTCATGCACAAATTTATGCATGGATTCTTGTACTCTAATATATTGAATGCCTGTTTGTTAATTCTTGCAAAGTGCACACATAATATAATAACTGAATATTTACAAAATATACAGAAACAACTAGACAGTGAAGACAAAAATAAATGAGCTAAATCAAAATCAAGGAGCCCACTTGGCTTTGTGTCAGGCGTCTTCTCGCCAAATATATTGTAAATATTAAGTCTACTTGACTGTATAACTGTATAACAAATGAATACTTTTATGCATACTTTTATTGAACAAACAAGCACTGTTATTGCTGCCGAAATTCCTAAGCAGTGCAGCAAGAACACTTGTCAATTTGTCGTATATCACTTTTTAGAATTTACTTACAAAAAAGCAGTCAATACGGCATGAATACAATATATACAAGTTTAAGTGAGGCTTGCAATCACAAACATGACAAAGGATAGGAAGTTAATGGTAAAGCCCAAATAAAATGACGTATCAGATTCAGCAAATTTTATAAGGCAAATGGCCAAAAAAGTGATAAGCCTTAATAATATCTTTCACCATCTAAGCCTCAACCAAATAAGAAGTTCGTAACATCACCACCGCCGGAACTAACAATTGGAAATTAAGCTGAGCCCAAACTGAAAATAAAGTCCTAAATATTTACGCTATTAATGATAATTCAGTGGACAAACCGTAAAATCCAACTGGTAATTACTCAGTTATGGCTATAAGATTGCTAACTACTCAAACTTGCTAATGTGCGGAGCCCACAGCTAGTTAAAAAGGTAGAGAGGCAAGTACGAAATTTAATTCACGAACAAGTTTAAACAGTAAAGCAATGTTTAGTATTAAATAAATCCCTAACCCAAATCATTAACTAAAACTATGCTTAATAGTTTTGATTAGGGGAAAGTTTAATATATTTGGTTAAGTCTGCGAATTAAACAAGTCCAACTAGAGTGAAATGCCCAACCTTACAATCAGGGGCAAATCAAACTAAATTAGAACAAGTCAATACAGTAAACTAATAAATATTCCTGACTCACTCCACTCCCCTCCTTTTCTTTTTTTTTCTAAATAAAATGGTAGGGAGACGGGTGAATATGCAAACTATGAGCGCCTGTATATAGCAAAGGGAATACAAACTCCTAACTAGCTTTATAATTCCCAGAAAAATAAACGCGCGAACATTTAGCAAATATAATTGTTATTTAATGTTAAGCCTGTAATAACTAAAAAACGATTGATTACTGATACCAAAGGATATAAACACGGGTGGTAAAATTAGCTTCCAAAAATCCCGTCTTGTAGATCTCTAAAATAAACGACGACGCAGAATAGCGTTCGCCAAATAATACCCTCTTTTTTAGAATCACAGCAAAATAAGAAACTATCAAGCGTGAGAATCACGTCTTAATTGTAAGAGGGCAACACCGTTTTAGTCAACCCGCTCTTCAAACTGTAACAAAAATCTAGGGCGAATCAGTTACTGAAATCAGAAAAGTGATGCGTACGGGATGGAAATAACAATAAATGTAAAAGATCATCTATTTGCACGGCAATATTTTTTGGTAGCCGGACAGCACAAAAACAAATCCTTCACAATATAAAAAAGATCCGAGGTCCGATCTTCCTACTCCTTAGATTGGCAACGGTAAACGGCGCCAAAAACAAATATATGTACAATACAAACTCGCTTTCGCCCGGGAACTAATTCTTAAAAATTAAAGACAGCAATCAGCTGTCTGCAATATCCGCGCGAATTTATTATCCGTCGAGATATTTAGCTTGCAATCGAACCCTATATCACCAGTCAGTTTAAGAGAAAAATACACGCTAGGTAAAAGCAATCAATCCTTCACCGAGAGTCTATAAAATCACCAACAGCAAAAGTCAGCTATTGATTTAGGTTTACTACAGTTCTAAAGTTCATTCAATTAAATCCTAACTACTATTTTAATCAAACCCTAACTATTCAAGGAAAAAGGTCACGGAGAATGGGGTGGGTAGATTTATCTACCACAATCAGCCACAATTAAGTAACAATCGGGCAAGGCATGCGCTCCCAACTAACGAACAATAGACGCGGGGAGCGGCGGACAAAAGAAAATATGCATGGATTGTTAAACTCCGCGCGCCTTACGTGGCGTCCCGACACACCCAGATTTTGGTTCAAGGGAATTGTGTAAGGGTAAAACAGTGCACAAAACGGCAAATTAAAACCCTAAAACACTAATCTTTTTGGAATAGTTGTTGTGTAAAAAGATAAAACGTTTACGGAGGCGGCGGGTCCTACCAAAAATGACCTATAGTATGTGTAAACTACAAAATTATCTTATAAAAACTAGCTAGATATTTCCTTCCTTTTCCTTTCCTCTTTTGGAAGTGATGTATACTTAAATCTACGTTTAGGACAGCTATTTTAAGCGCTGAATTACTTTTTATAAAATTATTAAACCAGCGCAGGTTCGAATTTAGACGTAGCGCCAATTTGTAGTAACCTTCTGCCCGTATATATATGGCGACGAGGGTTTACCTTGGAACAGTCCTTATGATCCGCGTCTGGTAACGTCCTCGAAGTCTCCATACAAGACGAAGCTGCTGATGACCGATCGATGCGGGCGATGGCTACCACTAGTAGATGTCCATTGACTCGACGTGCTCATTACTGACTGTACTCTTACTGACTGACTGACTGGAACAAACAACTGACTTGGAAAACTGACTGGAAACTCTGACATTACTACTCGGAGATCGGGGTATTTATATGCTCGTGTCGTGGTCGCACGCATGGTCCGTCACGGCACTATTGAGGTCACGACCTAACGTACCATGCGTGCGCCCACGATCCAGCCACGATCTCCATAGTGCACATAAAAAAACCCAACAGGAGGATGCATCGCACGGATGAATGGCAGTGTGGCCTCTCTAAATACAGCCGGATTTGTTCCTATTACAACAGGTCCTGGTAGGTGATTCCAAATTTTGATAGTACATGTACGTGGGAAGAAAGAGAACTTGTATGTACATCAGTGGTTGCTTTCGGGATAGCATATTTAAAGATGTGATCATGTCTTCCAATATATGTGGCAGGACCAATGGTAGGAGGAAAAGGTACAGCAACTTGATGATGATGAATTATATGGGAGAGTACATGTACAGTGAGCAAGAGAACGGCATGTAAAGAGACTGTCCCATCCGAGTGCAGACACAAGGGCCAGGGTTGGCACATTTTAAATGGTGTGTTTTAAAACATGTTTTAAAGTTACGTGTTTTTAAAACACTCTTTTTTTTGCAAAAAAATGTGTTTTAAAACACCACTTAGGCTTGTATGTTAAATTTTTTTGCATGGATGTGATTTTAGATGAAATTTTTTATACTTTTATAGTCTGAAGTGGTGTATTATTTTCTTTTAACTAATTAAAACTCTTTCTCAACACCACTCTTTTCTGTTGGAAAGTCGGTAACAAAAATTGTAGTCATCTCTTACTTATTCCAAAAATGTATATACATCAGACTGTATATAGTTTAAATTATTTACAGAAAATTGGGCCGAAAATTGCATAATTTGTTGGAAAAAAACATTTAAAAACTATTTATAACACTTTAAAACAATTACAAACGTTCTTGCAGCTAAAGTAAGTCACTGTTATTTCCCCTTTTAAGTTTATTTTTTCCTGTTTTTGGTGCATTTCAGGCCAAAAAACAGAATAATAATCTTTATTTTGGACAAGTTCTTTTTACATATTTTCATGAAATAAAGACCCCATTGGCTATGGAGCCAACGGATTTCAGCGGAACAACCAACATAACAAAACAGAGACCGAAGCTTTTGGTCTAATCATAACCTTGTTCATTGATTCTTTGATTTTGAATGAATGCACCAGTACCACATTTTACAAACAAATTTGTAGATATGTGGGACCGTAACAAAAATATTTCCTTCAATTCCACCACTAGCACAGACACAGTCACCAACACAAATCAAATAAGACTTTCATCTAGACATACTTCAAGATAGAATTATACTTACACCACCTGTGGCTTTCTTCATTGACAATGCCATAGCTTTAATTACAAAATTAGAACTTTAAAAGAAAAGTTTCTGGACGTGGGCCTATCTTTCCAGCTTTCAAACTCTGACCAAGAGATGGCTCACTTCCAAATAAAATATGGTAAATATTGGGCGTGCGTCATCATGCATAGTCATTTTCTGAGACATATTTTGACCCGGGAGTTTCGGCGAAGCTCAATAATAATTTCCGCTTGCAGATCTCGCAGCGTACTTGTACATGTAGCATCAACCAAGAGAACTGGGGTTACGACGCCACCGCCTTACAAAATAGTGAGAAATTGACAGGATTCTACACAGAATCAGAGAAAAGAATAGAGTTTGATAACAGAGGGAAGTATTTTCATCTCGGGCAGCATTTATGTAAGTTTTATCTGTTTGTAGATTTTTTTAAATTTTATTTTGAACGATTATTTTTGAACGATTGCGTTCGACATGCGTGATCATCAAATCATGACATGATTATTCCTGTGCAGCTGAGCTGTGTGTGTGTACCGGTGAAGATTTTTTTTTTGGATGAGTAGATTTTTAACAGTTAGGCCTAGACCTCTTTGACTTTGTGCGCAGCAGCAGAGCCAGAGGGAGGGTGACTAAAAAGTTATGGAAGGTGATACGGTAAGTTATTTTTTTTCCAGACATTTTTATGTTGTTCCCTCGAGTAGACACTCATCGCTCATGCATGACACTAGACAAGAATACCGAATAACCGTTGTTTCTGGGGATTTATTAACAATTTCTGACATTTTAACTTTGTCTTAATTTAGAAGTCTACTAGGTAGGCTAGGTAGTCGAGGGTCTTTATAGACAGCTGAAAGCCGTCTGTTTCGAGGAGTTTTTTTTAGCATTTTGAATTTTATTTTTAATTTCTCCTCGTACACAGTGCACAGACGGCTCGCCATCGTGCAGCCACCATTAGGGGGTTACCAATGCAAAATCCACCCAACGTCTTTATTTCAAATATATAAAAAGAACACTACCAAAATAAAGATTATAATTCTGTTATGGCCTGATGCCCTGAAATGCACAGAAACAGGGAAAAAATAAACTTAAAAGGGGAAAAAACAGCCGGGGGGGGGGCACTTCCATTCACGAGTGGATACCATGCGCGACCATGAGGTCTTAAAAAGCAATCTAAACATGTAATTTCCATATTCTGAAAATGCACCCCTAACAAGTATTGGCGTGTGATATTGTGAAACCCTACCCTTAACATGTATCGGAAACAGAACGATACACTTGGCAAATATTCCCTGAAATGAAGCCCTGAACAAGTACAGGAATATTTTATTGTTACGGGTCCTTCGGTTGTCGGCTTTACCTTATTTGGTTTAGTACGACCCCACCTTCTACACCTCGCGCAAATCGGACTCTAAACACGTAGTGTTGGGGCAAAAAGGACATCCTTTATAAAACATTTAAAGTTTGTTTTATCATCCCCTCAAATTCGACCCTAAACACGTAATTTTCTTAGCGAAATAGATACCCTTTTTTCATTATTTTTGTGTTTTTGACACCCTTATCACGTTACGTACGTAACGTGCCCTATTGTGAAAAAGACATCCTTTTTACGTGTTTTTTTTGTCGCGCATGGTATCCACTCGTTCAATGTAAGTGCCCCCCCCCCCCCCGGGAAAAACAGTGACTTATTTTACTTGGCTGTCGCGAAGCTTTACTTCCCTGTTTTATCTGAACTTAATACATAAACATATATATGGCCATTGACTGAGTCCCCTGTACAGATCGAGCTAGAACTTCAGTCTCTGTAGTTTGGTGAGTGGAGCCAACAAAGTTCAGCGGAAGAGACCGAAGCTTTTAGTCTAAGAGGGTCCAAGTTATTTTAAGTTAGTGAGTCTAAGAATAGCTTAGATCCTACATGTACTTGTAAATCTTTCAACTACATGTACTAGTACATGTATGTACTTTGTTTCATGAAGCCCTCTGAAATCTGAATCTTTGAGACTCTCAAGATCGAGGACAACATCCTGACTAAATTATTAATTTTATAATGCTTAGAACTACATTATGTAGCTGAGGCTCCAATAACCCAGGGAGCTCGCTGCGCGGGGGCCAAGGGGCTCACTGTGTATTTGACCATACTCACGGGACTAGCGTGATTTATGGTCTACATTTTTCTCCAAATGAATTGTGAAAACAGAAATTATGCACTTACCACGATTATATGGATGTAGGTCTAAGGAGTGGCAGTTTCCTGACATCGGGGCTCAGACTGGAACCTCAAAAAAACGAAAAGTTCTCTCCTACCCCATTCTCGATTGGCCATTTTGTTACGATTCATAACAAAAATGGCCGATCGAGACGGGGGTAGAGTTTTTATATTTTTATAAATTTTTATAATTTATGAATTCTTATGATGTCCAAATTGTCTGGGAATGATAACTGAAGTATTTTTCTTCACAATGAAAGGAAAAGGAAACAAAATAGTAAACATAATATAAGCAGAATTTTTCAATTTTTGGCTCCCGATAATTTTAGCACAGAGTTAGACCATGGTCTAAGTTATACCTGACTTCAGAATATGGACCAAGAACTTTTTACTACCCGTATTTCTTTGTTTTCTCATTTGAATTTTTGACAGGATCAATGGTAAGATGAAACTTTAAATATCAAGCAGCATTAAAATTACTAAAACCCTTGACCTAGGCTACAACAGTTGAATTAAAAAAAAAATCAGTAGAGAGTAGAGACAGTCAAAATAATTGAACAGTCTAAGACCCCAACCAAGTAAACATTGACTCAGACCTTCATAGAGCGCTCTGCAATAGTATAAGCGGCAAAACCAAATAGATTTTAGATTAAATCTTTGAAGGAAATTGAAACTGTTGGTAAAAATATTGAAGTCCCTTAAGAAAAAAGGCTATGATTTTCAAATATTAGTTCAGATTTGAAATATTTTCCATGTTTACAATTATTGTCTCAAATTATTTTCTCGAATACGGTTTTACTTTGAGAGGCAAGAATATTTAGAGGCAACAATATTATAATTGTGAAAGAGGTTAACAGTACACGATGTTAGTCTTAGATGGACAAAGAAAAGTAGATAAAGTGAAATGGAATTGCATCTGGGACTCGCCAAGTAATGTACCGTATCATTATAAACCTTCTGTAATTAATATTTTAAAGTTTGAACTTTATATGTTTTTGGTTTTGATTGTCAAAATTACTTTATTTAAAGGGCAGTTCCATGGTTATGGAGTGACAGTAGTTGCTGAAACTCACTTTTCAAAATAATAACATTTGTTATTTTGATCCACTGAATTAATGAGATTCATAAACATGGTTACAGACTCTTACGGAGTGACGCAAAAATGGACATGCATGTTTGAGGAGAAAATATATTGCTCAAACTCTGCGAATTTTGAATTGCTATCATAATTTTGATTTAATTGGTTGGATTCTATGTTGTTCTAGCTTTAATAGGCTGCATTACATTAAAAAATTGGTGTATTATTTCATTAATTATGAACGTAAACCCATACCCGGTGATGGAGTGACATCTGAAATATCCACTCACTGGCAACATAAAATTAACTTACATTTTAAAATTTTTGTTTGATTTTTTGTAAAATGATGACCTTCAGATTATCCAAAAGAAAACAAAACAAGCAATAGTCTTTTGTTAATTTGAAATTAAGTAAAAAACAATATATGTAGTCCCATGTATAGAGTTTATTGTATGGTTTGGATTCACCTACAAGGCGATGCATAAAAAAAAATTGTGGCTAATTATGTTCCCCTTTTGTATAATTTATGAAATTCCATATGAGTTTTATTAGAAAAAATTAATCCAGATTTGAAATAGAGCCAATATAAATTTTTGGAAAATGTCCACTTTTGCTTGGAATTGCCCTAAAGTTCAAAGCCACCCCAGAAAAATGTTGATTTGAGTAGATAGAGAAAATCAAACTAGAATAACACTGAAAATTTCAACAAAATCAGATGTACTATAATAAAGTTATGACATTTTAAAATTTTCAGCATTATGCTTGTCTGATTTTTTTCTTTAGATTCAAATCAACATTTTTCTGGGGTGGCTTTGAACTCTAAATAAAGTCAATTTGACAAACAAAACCCAAAACATAAAGTTTAAACTTTAAAGTGTTAATTAAAGAAGAGGTTTATAATGGTACATGTACATCACTTGGCGAGTCCCAGATATGAAATTCCATTTCACTCTTTCCACTTTTGGACTTGATCTTTATAAACGTGTATTGCTCAATGCTTTGACAGCAGACCAGCACACAGACCTTAAAGGCCTGGTCACACCACCCGAGTGTTGTTGGAGCGGAAGGGAAAGAGAGTCGAATTTCGCTCACAAAATGGGGGAAAAATCGGAAAAAAAAAAAAGCGAAAATGGTGAACGGTAGCGAGCAGTGATGAGTTTTTTCTCTCCGCTCCACGACCGCTCCAACAACGCTCGGGCGGTGTGACCAGGCCTTAATGTTCTATTTTCAGATTTACGCACGTAGTCGCATAAAGTCAGCTCTAAAGTCATGTGTGCCAAGTGCACAACATATTTTTACAGGCTGTGTGATGTTTGATCACATACATGTACCTGCCTCCCATCATCCCATGGCCATCCCATACTCAATGAGTAAAAAATCTATAGAGTTCAGATAAATTTGTCTAGTTTTCATATTGTGCATACATGTATTTACGTGCAATATTTACAACTTTAACAGTTTTCTGTAGCTGTGCAGGTTTGTATAATATGACATTGCTGTTTTTTTTTTGCAGCCTGAGTTTATTTATTTTATCCATGAAGATAAATTAACATGTTTACATAATAACAAAGATATAAAATCAATATATTAAATGTGACAACTTAAGAGATAAATAATACAGAAAAGACTGAGAATTTAATCATACATATAAAGCATGTGATAAAGTAAGTGAGTTCAATAAAATACAGGGGCCAGCTGTTATAAGCAGAAAAGTGCTTGAAGCAATAGCAGCCAATTCACTATTTGAAAATTACATGTACCAGGTATACATGTGAATTCTACATTGTATTATCAATTTTGTAAATGAACTGAAAAGTTTTATCATTGTGGCAAACAAAAACTTAGTAAATCACATTACATAAAATATGAAAATGAGAATTTGTTTTGTAGATGCATGATTTGACATACTTGTAAATGGTTGCGTGCATCTAGTACATGTACCAGTATGTTAATTACAGAACCCTAATTTTGTTTCATTTTACATTATTTTGATACGTATTTTTACACTTCGATTCATCTTAATTTTGCACTCTTTTTACAATAAGAAAGCACAGTGAACAGAATGGAACTCCAGGTCCAGAAGTGAGTAAATATTTCATCATGTTTTTGGAACGAAGAGGATGAAGAAATGTGTTACCTGTACTAACATCCTGCATGTTAATGCTCCTTATTAAAGTTGTGTCCTGCTAAATGAAATAATTTAATGTATGCTTTGTACTGGGGATACTGCACTTCTAATCAAGGAGATTTAAACATCCAGTGTTTTTTTTATATTAATATGCATGTACTTGGATTTGATTACAGTTCTTTTGTACATGTTGATAGAAAAAGCAGCGTGTATGTTTATATGGTTTCAAATATCATTTAATAATTTTGTGGGAAAAGAACTTAAATTTACACTAGACTGTACACTGAATCAGGAACATTGCCATTATCATTTGCTTTGCATGAATTTCTTGAATATAAACCAGAGAACCAAACTACATGTAGACAGTTGTAGGAAAAATTTGCATTCTTTATAACTCACAATACACTGTGCACTGAGAATAAAACAAATGATTTTAGTTTTAAAAGCAAATTCTTCCAGTGCATGGAAATGGAAATTGAAATCATTTTGAAAAAAACGAAAAAAGAAAACGCCATGATAAGTTTTATTGATCATCGACTTACACTGTGCATGTGCATGCAGTTTGACTTCTGAATAATGTATGTGTTATGATACAAAGTGGTATTATCATTTTTTAAAGCCAAAGTGATGTTAGATGTTTTTGCTGGACTGTATTGTTGATTTATTAGCAATGAGCTCTTTTTTTCCAGGAAGACAAGATAAAATTCATATCTTTACAGCTGGACCTTGTGAAAGATTAGAAATTGTCAAATAAAGTCTACTTCTACTATGTACCACTACCAAGCATGCCAATAATGCATGTTTGAATAAATCCCTTAATTCAATTAGAAAGAAAAATATATTCATTTGGGGCTGTGGTTTTTCAGTATTTTTATCTGATAAAAAGGTGGTTTTAGGGTATTTGCATGTTTTGTTATTCCCTGTACACGTAAGTTACAGGACACCAGTCAAAGTATTTTTTTTTGTTCACTACTTATTTTTCTATTTAAAATTTAAGATAAAAAAATGTCTTTCAGGTTGGCTGCAAAATGGAAAAGTTCAATATTTAAAAACTGAATAACAAATTAAAAAAGGAGGAAAAATTTTGAAAATCGTTTTCATTTACATGTAATAGAAATGAGATACTAACTTCCAATTGTTTTTTTTTTTAAATATAATGCCAATGCTACAGTGTTAGCCCTTCAAAAATGCACTTTTTCTGGTTTACAAAAGAAATAATCCCTACAATTTTCAGGGCTTTGAAAACAGCATGTTTGAAAGAAAATTAAAAAATTGTTGATGTTCAATGTCATTAATCCAATTTGTATTGTCAGAGCTGTTGACTCATGTATTTCATGTCTTTGTATTGATTGGTCTGTTTTTTTTTTGTTTATGTTTGGCATTTAGAAACGATGAATGCACATCATATTACCAATCTGTTTTAATACCTTTATTGTTTTCTTATTATTTTTTTAAATTTTGTTTGATATAGGAAAAGAAGAGAAATGTAGAATAACAGAAACACTATGCTATAAAGCAATTTGTTTCATGGAAAGCATAATATTATGAACCTTTTAACAGAAGACCCCTGCTTATTTCTATTACAGTTACACTTTTACCCTTTTTAGACAGGCTAAAATTTCCTTAACCCCGTACTATTGGTGGAGCTAAATGGCAATTTATCCCCACCTATAGTACGGGGTTAAGCTTAGCCCACTTTCGTTTTACACAGCGTTTTTGCAAAGTGGGCTAACCCCACCTATAGTACGGGATTATTTGGCCCTGCAAAAAAGCAGGGTTATCCCACCAATTGCGGTGCTAAGAGCAATAGTACGGGGTTAAGATCGCATGTGTAAAACGAAAGTGGGCTAAGCTTAACCCCGTACTATAGGTGGGGCTAAATGGCAATTTGGCCCTACCTATAGTACGGGGTTAAGGAAATTGTAGCGTGTGTAAAAAGTGTACGAGTGAAGCACTTGTACTACGAATGATCGACAAAAACCACTAGTCCGGGGTTAGCGAGTTTCGTGTGTAAAAAGCAAGCATTCCTTATCCGGGGTTAGCAATAACAATTTGGCATGTGTGAAAAGGAAAAAAATAGTACGGGGTTAAGGATAGTACGGGGTTAAGAAAATCCTGTGTAAAAAGGGCAATAGATTTTTATCCGAAAATGGGGATGAAAATGATATTTGTCATTAAATTGAAACACTTTTACCCTTGTAAATATTTTTGGGGATGTCCATAATGATACCCATGTTTAGAACTACCCCTCAACTATGACATTTGCAATGATAACGGTCAATGTTTTTTTTCCCCTTCATATAATGTACTGTACATGTACATGTAACACAATCAGGGGTATCTAAACATACATGTAATGCAATGCATGAATGTGTTCATGGGCTCTCATGAATGTTGAATGCCGTCATGAAGAGTGTGAAGCTTTTCACATCTCTCGGAACTTCTCTGCTACTCTGTTTCAATATACCCTTCATACATTAACAGAAGAAGTGCATATGCGTGTACATGAGATGTATTCTGGCACCACCATGCCAGCATACGGAGTTGTTACCACGACGATGATGATGAAGGTGCATAATGTTCTTGGATTGTGATGGATAGGGGGAATGCCGTTACAGCCAGGCGGCACATGTTAATGTACTTGCAGCAGTTGGCATGTCCTGTGCTGGAGTAGCGCATAGGTTGTAATTGCATGCAAAGATTGGATGATTATGACGATGACAAGAGGAACTGGGAACAGTCAAAATGATTTGAAATCCAAGAATTTTAATTATTTTATGACTGGAAGAAAATAAGTGCTAGGGATAAAAATGTATACTGAGGCTGTTTCATTATATAATATCTGCAATATCACAATTTCAGGATAGCAACAGTGATAAATAAGTATTTTAGGATAAATGATAATGAATATTTGTAAAGAGTGCATTGATTGCAGGAATAAAGGGAGAATTGGTGATGAATCATAAATGATTACCAATGTTTACAGGCGCATGCTGATCTAGAAATCTACAACCTTATTCTGCATGTAGAAAGTAATGATTTAGGAATAATAAATGTTTGACAAGAAATTTCATTAGGCTTACACAACATGTACTTGGATATGAACCTTTGTGTTGTACAGTATGTACATGTTAGTAGCAAATTAGAAAATGAAGGAAGAAAGACTTTTTGAAGATAAGTAAGATAATAATGAATCTCATGTTGAAGCAAGTTTTTCCTTTGGTCAAAGATAACACATCACTGCATACACAATGTATAATGTAATGATGTCAACATCAACAAAATTTGTCATTGGTAAGTTTTGACTTCATTTCTCACTAGTGTCAAATAAAAGCACTAGAAAGTGGGGTGGGAAACATACATTTATATGTACATGTAGGTCTTACATTTAATGTGTAAATATATAAGAATTAAGAAAGGCAGTATTTAGGATGTTGGAATAATACAAATGATTCAGTTTTGATGACTAATGCAAATAGTCAACATAAATACATCCTGGTGGTTAGTTTACGAAGCATATTACTGAATACAAATTCACTCATCCGTATAGTCATTCATTCTAGCCATAGCAGACCGTTTATTCATAGTGTATTTTTGTAGTACTGTACAAGGGTCATTTGTTTGTGACGTCAGGGGGGGGGTGGAGAATATCAAGGTCTAGAGGAATTGGCTAAGTACATGTATCTGTAACCCTGATCAGTAGAGTTATTCCTTTATTTACATTGGGTCATTTTCAAACAAAAGTGGACATGGGGGTGAAAATTAAAACTTGCTAGAAATCAATAGACTTCAATGTTTTTTGAAACTAGACATCTTAAAGTATATTTTTCCATTTCATTTACATAAAATCATTAATTATGTCTTGAGATACAGTGAATTTTATGCAAGGGAAATTAAATGTTACAAAATGTTGATTTTTGCATTAAAATTCACATATTGCCTATCACAATATAAAATTTGTATTAGAAGCACATTTGTTGGCAAGATACAAGCTGTGTATTGTATCTAACTCCTAAATAGCAAAAAAAATTATGTGAAGTGTTTTTCTGAAAAAAATTGGGTTTCGAAGTTTTCAAAACTGGTTGTCGTGTCACTCACGTTTTAAATGCAAAAAGTTTTCTAGAGGTGTGTATTCTGAAAATTAATTTATCCCAGTACTGGAGCAAATACAGTTTATCTGTACCTTATTGTATATAAAGTTACTTGGTCCAATGTGTTAAGGTGAAGCTAAAATTAACTGTTAAAGTTGTGTCGTGTCACTCACAATGTCGTGTCACTCACAAAATGTCGTGTCACTCACGGTATTATATTGTGTATAAAAAAGGACATCCAGTAATTTTTGAAGCGTTTTACCAGGGATACAGTCAAAATGTTGTTCCTGACATCATTTAGGCCTATTTTAGGCTAATAATTTCCTCCATCTTCCTAATTTTACTCCTTTTTATGGAAATATTGAATTTGACATTGAGTTCATCTATTTTCTCTCCTCTCCGTGGTTGCCTTGGTTTAAAAAATCCTGACAATTTTCCATTGGTGTGAAGACTCGGATCCTAATTCATATTTTGGTGAATGTACTGTGATTAAGAATATAACATAATCAATCAACACAAAATTATGAATGTATCAAGAGAAAAACCACTATACTTTAGCAATGGACATATTTACAATGCATAAATGGTTGGTGTTGGTGATGGGTCAAGTCATACCTAGGTATTACTCGAACATTCTGTGTCTGCATTTACAGAAATGAGCAGAAAGTTCACTTTTCTTTTGAGCAATGTCATTTCTTTGTTATACTCATAGCGAGAAAAGTCAGGGATCCTTTTTTGAAATTTCCAGTAATTTTAGTAGTAAAGTAGTGTGTATAAGAGATCACCATGAACACCAAACATTTTTTCAAATTCGGAAAAGGAAATATTTTTCTTTTCCTTCTGATTGATTAAATCAACCTTTTCATTTGCCATAAAGCTTGTATTCCAGGACATGAAATAAACAAATTTGCAAGAAAACATAAACATTTCAGGTGAGAATGTACTGAGATTTGACAAAACATTTTGGATATTGCTTGAAGCAGATACATGCCAAGTTCAAAATCACTATTTGTTCGGCCACCATTCATACCGCTAGTGATTAACTACATGTAGGGTCTGAACAGCAAACTACCGTAAGCGGGCCGATGTGTGTTCAGAGCAGATTTGCATTTACACATATTCATTACAACAAAATAATGCATGTTCATGTAGGTCCCAACAAGTCTCAACCGAGACCACATTTTGATTTGAGCAACTTTGGATGGGTTGCCATGTATCAGTAGATCAATTTTTTTTTTTGTGGGGGGGGGGTACCCTGATAAGAACAGAGCTGGACCTCGAGGGGAAAAAGCTACTGAGGTATAAAGGGAGCCTGATTGGGATGCTGAATTGGATTTTAGTGTGACATCCAAGGGCTTAGAAAAGGAAAGGCTAATGACTTGTAACTGTCTTGTTATGTAATAGTAGCAGACTGCAAGAATCAGGTACTGACTGCGCCTTTCACCTTGTTGCTTTCCCTGGATTCCCGTGGTATGGTATATGATCAAATAATTAGCAATGAAAAGGTGCTTACAAGATTCCAGCTAAAAGCATAGCTCTGAATTTTGGTACAGTGCCTACATATACTGCCTTGGGAGGGTCCACATACAACAGTGTTCAGGAGAAAACCTATGCTTGTTGAGTTGAATTCCCAAGTTTCTCAAGGATTTGCTGATAGTCCATCTGAAGTGTGCAGCAACGTGATTGTGGTTTGGTACCAAAAAAGACATTGAAACTGCCATGTCCTATTTGGACAATGCCTAAAATATTAAAGGATAATATTCTAATCCAATATTTCAAGAAAAAGGAGTCATACATGACATCATTGGCTACCAGACCATGCCAGATGATGTGAGTGACTATTGAGAATACCTTTCTTACAAGGAAAAATTATTCCATCCGTTGTGGATGCTGAACTTTCATATACAGATAGGGAGAAAGAGTTAAAGTTTTGAATGATATCAGGCCACAAAAAGAATGTTTGAGTTGATGTCAATGCCAAGACCTCATAACACCTCCTTCAAGTGCCCCCTCCTCCTCTAAAGAGGAGAGTGGTAGAAGCCCTAGTGTGACAATGTGGTATGGTATAGGGAATGTGAGTTGATGGGCAAACATGACCATAAACCAAGAATAAAACATCAGGATGACATATTATGAACTTCAAAGAAAGCAGTTATTATGTAATTAAGCTTGTTTTTTGGTTAATGGTATTTTACTCTTCTACATCATGCAAAAAATACTTTCAATGTTGAGATAAACGTTGTATTTTTGCACTTGTCGTGTCACTCACATTTTGGATGTCGTGTCACTCACGGTATATAGGAGGGTACCATTTTCCATAGAGAAGATTTGATTGATTTTGACTATATGTGTTAGATAGGTACACTATTTATGTCCATTTACTGGTACTCACAGTACTCCATGACTACTACTTGGGCACGAATCCAACCATATGTGTTAGTGGTCAGAAACCCATGTCCAAAATTTGTCGTGTCACTCACGCACCATTTTTTAATCATATCTACTAAACGAATTGTTGAATTCAAATCAAACTCGTAGTGGCCCATGCCAGTCCTACATTGTATATAATATAGTAGTCATGATTGATTCATAACCTTTAAGTTTGAAGATATGAGCCCTTAAACCTCTCCAATTGTCGTGTCACTCACGTTTGAAAATGACCATTGTTGAGTGGTCAATGTAAACAAACCTACCTTAAGTCCCATCTCATATATAATGTTTTTGCATCAAGTATATGTCACACAAGACCAAAAGCCAGCATATAGTATTCATAGACGGTAAAGTGCGTGTAAGACCACTATAAGTGAAAGAGGATCGGCAGGCTTGTGGAAATTGGAGTTGAGTATTTGTCTTCAATTTTGCTACGTATAAGATTTGTCTAATTTACACTCCACAAAACTGTTTGGATACCTACCTTGTTAAAAGTCCTTGCACAGATCTGGTCGTAGAATAAAGGTACCGTAATACATGTATGTTTTTTTTATCTTGTGAAACTGATTACTTAATACTGTACAGTACAGTATACAAGTACTATTCAATAGATCAGAATAATTATGTGAAATCATGTCAAATTTTACAATGTGTGAAAAACTACAAAATTAAGCAAAATAGTGGGAGACAATTTTAGTTTGTTGCTATTCAAAGTGTTGGTATTTTTATTATACCTGCTAAAGTTAATTGATGTGGGATGTTATGTAATTAATGTTTTGCAATCTAATTCTTGTTGTTTGTGTATTCATTTTTCCATGATATTTTATCTGGTGTAGATGAAATTGTGTTTGTTGTATACGTAACTCATATACATTGACTTTGTTTTAGTTTGGATTTGTTGGATACTGTTAATATTATTTTGACCCGCTTTCATAAATTGTAAAATATATATGGTGCGCATGTACAAAAATTGACTTAAAATCATCATATTAATGTGATATTCTGTTTTATAATTTCCTTTAATGCCTGTGTGTATATGTACATGTAGGTATTTCATTTTTTTTTAATATATTTAAACCATGATTAATATAGTTTTTTGTTGAAATTATGATTTCTGCCTACCTTACCTTGTCAAGGATCAAAATTATTTAGTTCACATGTGCAATGTTGAAAAAGGGGCCTGTCTAATGAAGCATGTTACTATTTTGATTTGGTATTTTACATGTACTCATGCATTTTTGTTAATTCCTTCATTATTAATCATTTTACAGTTACATTTATGTTATGTGTAATAAACCCTGAACATGATTTTACTTTTATTTTTTGAACAATTTTATTAAATTTGTATGGTTTTTAATGTGATCTTGTTGAGTTGCATTATTTTTGCATGATTTCCTTTTTTTCACCATGCATTATAGTTTGTATTTGTATGAATATGCATGATTTGTTTAAAATAAATGGTCATTAAGTGGTACATGTATACCTAGTTACGTCGTATGAAATAAAAATGATCTTAAATTCAGAATATTTTCCAATTTTCAGCAAGAGAAATTCTAAAGTAACAATTTTTATCCTTTTATGTACAGTACATGTATATGAAGTATGATGTGCATGTCTCTAATTTCCTTTGTCATGACAGTTTAGATTGCCCAAGTCACCTGTCTTTTTTTAATTCAATATAAAATAATGATTCTTTAGGAGATTTTACCTGTACAGTAATTCTTGAACTACCAAATTCACAACCAAAGTGCTTTTTAACAAAGGCATTGCACTTGTTTCCAAAACAAGTGAAAGTGAGCTTGCAAGATAAAATTGAAGGATTTACTAATTATGTTAGTTCTCAGACGTTGATTATCAATAAAACTGTCAAGTTTGGGATTTACTTTCAGTAAGTTTTTATTTCTAATTCTTAAAACAAAATAAAAATATTGATTCTTACGTATTTCAAATGTTCAATGTAGAGTCCCTTTTTTCCACCACAGTACTCTTTCAACTGATTCCTGTCCCTTATGAATCTTACATGTATTTTCAGTGAACGTGAGCGAGACAAGATGTCGTACAGCAAGCTAGATGCGGATGACGTGGAGATGGATACGGTGAACGAATCGGAGAAGATGGCATACTCCAAGCTCAAGGATGGGGTAGATGGAGGGAAGGGTGATGCAACAGATGGCCACCCCATGAGGGCCAAGAGTTTTGATGGCTTTGAGGATCCCAGTCAACCCCTGCTGCTCTCGGGCAACAATACAACAGTAAATTATGAGGTATGATAGATCTACAACTCGTTGAAATTGGTTGTGGTAATCATGTGGTATTAGTACATGTAGGTCTGTAGATGGAAGGTCAAACCAGGGTGGCCACTGACATTGATAAGTGGATACCATGCACGACCAAAAGAACACGTAAAAAGAATGTCTTTTCAAGATGGGGCATGTTACGTACGTAACGTAATAAGGGTATCAAAACACTAAAATAATGAAAAAAATGGTGTCTATTTTTGCTAGGAAGGCTACGTCTTTAGGGTCAAATTTGCGAGGGTATAAAAAATTAAGACTAAATTTTTTTATAAAGGATGTACGGTAACAGCGTAAACGACACTACGTGCAGATGAATGTAATCAGGGGGGCGTTTCATGAAAGGACTTGTCGGACATTTTATCCGACAAGTACCAGTTTATCCGACAGTTACCATAGGAATAGTGCCTCTCAGCCAATCAGAATCGAGGAAAGATGTCAGATCTGACAACTTGTCGGATGAAAATATTGATGAAACGCTCCCCAGGTCTTTGTTGGCATACTAATAGCGGCACATGGATGTAATTAATCCCCTAATCCTTTGGACAATTTTTATTACTGCAAATTATTTTTCGCTGACTCCAAGTAGATTAATGGTTCATTTTCCCCCAATCTAAAGATATGCCAAATTATAGCAAAATCCGCATAGTGGAACACTGGCTTAACAATTACGAGGTATGATCTACAGCTCAATGCAGTAAAAAAAAAAGACCTGCATAATTGTGCAGAAATTTGATATTGGATTGGTTATGTTCTTTAGCATCACAATATCCCTGGTGATGAATAATTTCCCTTCAAAATCAACAAATGTGTACCAGGGTATGACTTTCATTCAGAATGGTATTGAGTATAAATTTACTCTAGTTTTGTCACAGCATGTACTCTGCTTGTTGCAATATAGACTCTGTGTCAATGACTTGTACTAACATGAGAACATGTACAGTAGCTTCATAATATCTCCCTGATCAAACTTGAAAACATGTATATGTGGCACTCCTGGAGGTGTATTTTCATTTGGTCCAAAGCCAATTCATCCGATTGTCAATTCATCTACTATCATTTGGTCTGCTATCATCAGTTCGTCCACTCACCACATGGTCTTATTGCCATTTCGTCCATAGACCATTTCGTCTAATAACCAATTGGTCCAATAGCCATTGTCCTTATACCATTCAGTCTAATTAGACCAAGTGATAATTGGGTAAATGAATTAACGGTTAGTATATCAACTGATTATGAGACGAAATGGTCATAGAGGAACTGGTGATTAGACGAAGTGATGATTGGACCAAGTGGTTATTAGACGAGATGTTGATGGACGGAATGGCATTTAGAATAAATGAAGGTAGACCATGTGGTGGGTGGACGAGTTGGCAGTAGACGAGTCACGAATTGGGAATTTACCCTCATGGAGAGAGGTGGCATGACATTACGATCAACTCTATCGTTATCCCAGACTGATAATTGTGAAACCTTGGTAGCCATCTGTGGAACACATACTAGTACATGCACTTTGTAGTATTTTTTAGGAACTTCCGTGTGTGCATCAAAACTTCAATTTACTTATTTTTATTGTATTCTTCACTTTATAATTCTTCATTCAACTTTTCACAAGAGAATCAGAGAAAAAATTCCATTTGTTCACAACAATTTTGTAACGTTATGATTTATCCTCTACCAAAGTTGAGATCATTTTGATTATGTGAACAGGGTTTGATAATTCTTAAACCATATCCGAGGAAACCCAGAGGTACCAGACCAAACGCCAGGGAGAACGTGTTCATGTATATAGCACCTGGTTCAGGTCTTCATTTAATAAATCATGCATTGGAGAATGTTGTATACCTGGAGGGATCACTCCCAAAATAGATATAGTGGCAAGAATATATATTCAGGATTGCAATTTGATTATCTCAGTGTGCTCAAGCAAGGATGCAGTTACTTGCAGTTTGTATATGGAAGTTTAAGTAATATTTTTAATAGTTAATGTTTTTAATAATGCAAATTATCTATGTTTGTATTCTAGTCTTACAAAATATTATCAATCATTGTATTAGATGTAGGTTATGTAGAGTCCTCTTTTGGTAGTGTTTAGTTTTTCTTTTAAAAAGACACTTGAAAACTTATACTTGTACATCAGAAAGCTGCAAACAGATTTTAGTATCCACAAACTTAATATGCTGAACATAATTTTGATTTTTATTGGGATTCTGACAAAGGTACATGTAAATGCATCCAGTGTATAGAATACATGTAGATCATGATCTAAAGATAGAGCAATAAAAGGAGTACATCAGGCTGAAAATAGTATGATTTGAACAGATAGAGTAAAATCAGACTCACAAAACACTGAAAATTCCATCAAAATCGGACAAGAAACAAGAAAGTTGTTATCAGATTTTGATGAAATTTGCAGCGTTTTGCTTGGTGAATATAACTCTTTATTTAGGTATCATTATTTTCAGCATGGAGTTTACCCGTATGTACAAGAGAATCTACATGTAGGCTTTATTGAGCATTGACTTTTCAGACTGACATAAGATTGACCTTTAAAACAGGTATCAAAAGAAATGCTTGGAATAGTGATGGATTGGTAGATGACATATACACAATGCATCCATCCTGCACAATCCCATTCTTTTTTACAGAATAGAAAGGCAGATTCAAAATGTGCAAGGTTTGCGATATTGACTTTCTGAAAGAGTCTTTTTGATAAATATCTCTGTCTATTATGAAGTATTAAAAAAAAATTGGTAGTAAATTAGTTATATAGACCTATACAATACAATGTGAAATGAATGCTGATTGCAGAATTAGATAATTAAAAGAGGTGATTTTAAGTAAAAAAAAGAAAGAGGGGGAAATAAGGAATTTTTTTAGGACAGTATTTATGAATATATGCCAACAACATCTGTGAAGTTTCTAACAATTCAAAATTTTACCTCAGAGGGCTGAAAGGGTTACCTAAGAGGGCTGAAAGGGATACCCAAGGCTGAAAATAATATGATTTGAACAGATAAAGAAATATCTGACAAACAAAATACTGAAAATTTGATCAAAATCGGACAAGGAATATTAAACAAAATTATGACCTGAAATATATTCATCATTTTGGTGAAACAGTTCTATGCCTGTCTTCATGAATATTTAATGAGCAAATTGATAATGTCACATCTCCACTTTTCTTTTTTCTTTTAATGTATGAAATGATAGGTTTAGGAATAAAAAAATGGATTAACATTATATTCATTGCTGCTACTATAGAAGGGAGACCTAAATGTACACATGCCTGAAAATATTTAAAATAATTATGATTTCACGTAATAACATAAAAAGAAAGTGGGGATATGACATCATAAACCCACCTAATGAATAATCATGACAACGTGCATAAAATTGTTTTCACAAAATATTGCATAACTTTAAAATAATAAATAATAAATTCCTTATCAGATTTTGATGAAATTTTCAGATTTTTGGGGGTGAATTTTATTCTATTTATTAAGATATGATTATTTCAACCGGAAGTACCCCTTTAATGTTATTCACTCCTGTTGTTAACTTGGAACTTACATGTAGAATATAAATGCTGCACAAAACGGGACAGCATATTTGAGTGAAGTTTCGGTCCATTTCATTAAAAATAGAGTATGTGGTATGTTGCGTAACACTACAGATTTTGAACTTTTAATGTGATGCCTGTACCACATTAACAGCCCATCAGTGGAAACGTCATAGGCTTACACACAAATCAATATCATGAATGATGAGGACCATTTTCATTTCTTTGTTTTGTTCACAAATTCTCCTGGTAGTCAAGTCAGTCAAAATGCATGAAATTAGTATTGTTATACATTGATGGTTGATAAACTTTTGATTAGTGTTTAATTTGTCAATTTTTGTATCCTTTATATAGGGCTTATAGAATTAATCCAAGGCTATGGATTCCCTATTAACTGGCTTCATTGTCCCTCTCAATTGCCTCATGTGGATATATTTGTCCCCTGTTTTCTCCATTTGTACTGTAATATATGTGTCCTAAAGAAAAGTGCCCTTGCTGATCAAACTGTAAGGCCTGCTTTAGTTATTTCGATAGAATTCTCTCACGATATGCTCTTGATCCCAGGTTTGCCTGATGACAAAGTATATATTATGTGTAGGAGCAGTTCTGATAACCTTCTTGAAATCCGAGGCACTTGACACTTGTAACTAGACACAAGGCTCATCTGCCTGGAGTGTTTCATTGGATTAGCACAGTGAACACCTTGAGATGTGAAGAGATACAGTATGCATCCCTTATTGGAGTGAAAAGTATTATATTTGCATTTGCATTTTAAATCCAATTTGATACATGATCATGCTGTCTTATCAGGGTAGACTCTCATGAGGAGAGGGTTGGTGATACGCAGAGCTGCCAAGTTGTGAGAAAGTGACCTTTTGTTCACTTCTCATTCTGAAAATATATCAATAAATGCAGTTTAAAGCTTTTGTATAGTTTTGGTAAATACACCAAAATGCACCTATTACTATTCCAATTCATTGCTAGCTAATGTGAATGGATATGCCCTATAACAGTTACGATGTGGAGGATATGAAATGAAAATGTGTTTTACAGGATAAATTTTGCGATTTTACATGGAAATTTAACTTGATAGGGTCACCCGATCAAATTAAAATATCTGTGTGTTTTTGTCTTTCAATTAAATCCTATTCCAAATCATGGAATGGGCTGAAACTTTCAAGATATGTTCTTTGTCTGTAACTTTTGGATATCTAATCACTAAATTTATAAGATAAGTGCTTGAATGCCCATTTTTTTAAATTAAAAACAAGCATCGCCGAGAGAGGGCGCTATATATCCAAGATTTGAATATTTGAAATTTTCCCAGAGAAGTGCAGTTGGAAAAATATCTAACGGTCTCTACGCTTCAGTAAGACTGTCATATTAGATGATATTCGATTATCAATCACATTATTGACCCTTTACTAAAGCTATACACAGGCTTTAAAGATGCATATTATAATGTTTTTAACTTATTACTTTGTATGAATTTGTTTTATATACTGGTATATATATTTTCTTTTGCATAATGCATGTACCAGATTTACATGTATGCATAAAATTTTATTGTCTATTCCATTGACTTTCAGCTTGACTTTGTAGAGACTGAATGGGGAAATATCTTAGTTGCCATCCAAGGTGATCGTAACAAGCCTGCTATTCTCACCTACCACGATCTTGGATTAAATCGTAAGTTCTCCTCCCATGTTGTTGTTATAGCTTATACGGCGCGTATCATTCATTAGTGAATATTTGCGCCAGGCAGTTATGATGCATCATTGCCTCACATCTTCTTTATTTTATTTATTTATTTATTTATTCGGTATAGAAAACAAATACATGAAACAAAGGTCCAAGGACCAAAATGAACACGTTTACAAAAAAGACAACATAATAGTAAATAAAATTAACAGTAACAACCAAAAACAGACTACTATATCTGGAAGATTATAAAATATGACAAAGGAAATAGGCAGCAAACAAAAATTTGGTTCTAATAGGTAGGTGATTTCAAGTTCAGTGTTGACCTTTTTGTGTTGGTGTTGTGTCAATTTTTAGATGAGCATCTATAACATAACATAAAATGAAAATGGTCCTTTAGAGTCACTCACTAGGTGTTGAGCTGTTAATATTGTGACCTGTATCATTTTTGCAAACTCAGAATAGGTTTTTGGAGCTAGGAGACGCAATCCAAATTGTGCTTCCAACACCAACACTGGACTTGAAAACACCCATTGATTTAATACAGGATGCAGTCTTTTCTGTTGTGACATCAAAACTTAGCACTTGATCTTAAAGTTTTACGATTGATTACATACAATGTCCAATATAATTGATTGCTAAAATCTGTCCTATAATCAAGCAATGGGTGTTGTGTTATGGGGCATGGAACTTGTGTGACTTAAAATTGCTTCCAAACTAACCAATTGGAGTGTCCAGTTGATAGAGATTAGAACTTGTGTCCCAACTGTGAGTTACTAATAATTAAAATATTTGTTTTTATTCATGTAAAAGCTATTGATATTACTTTATTACCTATCATTACTAAGAGAAGAGTATGTTATTATTCATTTAGATGTAAATATTATATCTGAATTATGCCGTAAAACTCAAACCAATACTTGAATTTATTTATTTTTTTAAATTAACAGTATACATGTATATGATCTGATTTGGGTTAAATCAATATGCATATTTCCACATCGTAGTTATAAAAGTGCACATTCCTGTGGTTACTCATGAAATAAGAATTTGTCATTTTACACCTTGTTGTAAAGATAGATAATGATTGTTTCCTGGGTCCCTTCACTTCACTTTACAAAAATAATTGGACAGGAAAACATGATTATAGCATGGGAGGAAGAGGAAAGATTAGTACCAGAGTGAAAGAAAGTGAGAGTTTCTTGTCTAGCCAAACAGACCACATGCCAGCCATTATATTGCATTGAACTTCAATATGGGATTGTTATTTAGTCAATAGTAGCATGTATGATTCAATCAGCTTCTGGCAATTCTGTATTGATAATAAAGTTACATTTTATTAGCTTGCTTTATGTGGAAAAATAGAATTATGTAAGATTAAAATTACTTGTATTGATAAGAGTTACAGTGCAGAATTAAACTTGGGTAAATTAATGAATATGAAAATTATGCTGAATGGCCATTTTGATTCATTACCGGTATTTGACTTGATTTGATAATATGTCCTTTAATTGGGAGTTGAATCAATTACCAGGTTGAAATGTAATAAATTTATGAATTTTATATTGGAATGTTTATGCTTGTAGATGATATATAATAAGATAAAAAAAAATTTAATTGTCTCATGATATTTCCATTTTTACGTAAAATCCTTCAATTTCTTTTAATACCTGTCTCTAAATTTCCTGTAATTTGTCATTTTCCTACGATGCTTATCCAATATCTTATTGTTACTTCTTTTCCTTTCTTACTCCAGATGTGTCATGTTTCCAGGGTTTCTTCAACTTTCCCGACATGCAGCCAATCCTAAAACACTTCTGTGTCTATCACATCAATGCACCAGGCCAAGAACAAGGGGCAGCGCAGCTACCAGAGAAGTATGCTCAACTTAGAAAGTTATTGTTCAGCAGTGGGAACAGGCCTTATATTTTGATATATTTAGGGCATGGCAGCTTTTCAATTTTGTGGATTCACAAATCTGTTGCAGCCAGAGCAGACAGGCCAATTGCCTGACTTTGCGGACAACATCATGCGCAGGCAGCACACAGTGCTAGTGTAACGTGACTGTGATGCTTCAAAAATAAAAAAAAATATTGCAGGAATTCACCAAAAACAGTCTAAATTTTGCACAAAGTTATGCAGGCAAATTTCTCTCCCACCTCCTGGACCCTAGTAAACAGCATATCTGGCCAAGCCGCATCGGCCAGCGCTGAATAATCGCATGCATGCGTGCTCTTTAGTACTTGAGCATGCAACAGATTTGTTCCCATGAGGCATTGCGAATTTTGGCATGTCCGCTGCAACCTATAGATGGCGCACCATATTGTGAATCCACCGAATTGGGCATATTTCTATATTACAGCTCAAATTGAAACATGTGCACAACAAATCTCCTAATAGGCCAATGAGAGGGTCATCAAGGTCTAATAATGGGAAACGGCATTTGATGACCTTGGATTCATTCAAGCCCTGATCAGACTATGTTAATCAGTTTTACGCCGGTTTAGCCACTACTACTAATCGTAATCGGTTAACCTGTTGTGTAACAAAGCCTAGGTGATATGCAGAATTTAAAAGTTAAGAAAAAACACAGATTTATTTTTCAATGGTGTTATGGGATATTTAATTGAGATCTGATTTGATAACTCTTTGAATTCTGAAATCTCATTTATAATAATAATTGCCATATATGTTCTCTGATCAAAGGAGAGAAATGCTGAAAGAGATACATGAAGCTTTAAGAATATTCCACATTTGGAATCCAAAGATACATGTCGTATGGTTAAATAGATTTTCAATTTTAAATTTAAATAGATTTTCAATAGGTTATAGATTTTCACTTTTACTTTGAAAAATTGTTTTAGTAGGTCTTGTGTTATTTGTCTGTTTTCAGTGATATCATTGCTCTCCACACTTATTGAATTGTTTCATAATTATATATCTCTCTTCAGCTTTGAGTATCCAGACATGGACCACTTAGCAGAGACTCTTATCAGTGTACTCAATCACTTCAGGTTTGTAACAGTTTTCATTTCATTTTGACAATACATTATGCGCAGGGGCGGATCCAGGATTTTTTTGAAAGGGGGGGGGCACATTCTATAGGAAAAATTTGACAAGCTCCCCCCCATTGACAAGCCCCCCCCAAAAAAGTCTTCAACTTTAAGGGGGGGCACACTTCTGTTTTAAAGCCATTTTTGTCTCACCTGCATAGCAGAGTGAGACTATAGGCGCCGCTTTTCCGACGGCGACGGCAGCGGCGGCGTCAACATCAAATCTTAACCTGAGGTTAAGTTCTTGAAATGACATCATAACTTAGAAAGTATATGGACCTAGTTCATGAAACTTGGCCATAAGGTTAATCAAGTATTACTGAACATCCTATTAGAGTTTCATGTCACATGACCAAGGTCAAAGGTCATTTAGGGTCAATGAACTTAGACCATGTTGGGGGAATCAACATCAAAATCTTAACCTGGGGTTAAGTTTTTGAAATGTCATCATAACTTAGGAAATATATGGACCTAGGTCATTAAACTTGGACATAAGGTTGATCAAGTATCACCAAACATCCTGCATGAGTTTCACGTCACATGACCAAGGTCAAAGGTCATTTGGGGTCAATGAACTTTGACCGATTTGGGGGTATCTATTGAATTACAATCAAAACTTTAAAAGTTTTTGGATCTGATTCATGAAACTTGGACATAATAGTAATCAAGTATCACTCAACATCCTGTGCAAGTTTCAGGTCACATGATCAAGGTCAAAGGTCATTTAGGGTCAATAAACTTTGGCCGAATTGGGGGTATTTGTTGAATTACCATCATAACTTTGAAAGTATGTTGGTCTAGTTCATAAAACTTGGACATAAGAGTAATCAAGTATCACTGAACATCCTGTGCGCATTTTAGGTCACATGACCAAGGTCAAAGGTCAATGAACTTTGGCCATAATGGGTGTATCTGTTGAATTACCATCATAACTTTGCAAGTTTATTGATCTGACTTTTGAAACTTGGACATAAGAGTAATCAAGTATCACTGAATATCCTGTGCAAGTTTCAGGTCACATGATCAAGGTCAAAGGTCATGTGAGGTCAATGAATTTTGGCAACATTGGGGGTATTTGTTGAATTACCATCCTATCTCTGTAAGTGTATTGGTCTAGTTCATAAAACATGGAAATAAGAGAAACCAAGTATCACTGAACATCTTGTGCGAGTTATAGTAGTTTTCAAAGTCAGCACTGCTGCTATGTTGAATCGCGTGATGCAGGTGAGACGGCCAGAGGCATTCCACTTGTTACATTACAAATTTTAATTGTGCCTCTAAAAAAAGGGGGGGGGCATGGGACAGCTGTGCCCCCCCCCACCGGATCCGCCTATGATTATGTGTATCGTCAGAGGGTCCTGGACGCCAGTTTTACACAGAGGTGTGAGTGTTGATTATAATCAACAACAATTTGATAATGGATCGAAACCTATCTCTTCAGTATGCAGTTGAGATGAGGCTACAATTCGTCCCTGTTTTCACGAAGTGACGGATGTGCGCGTAACTTTTTAAAAGCCAGTTTTGAGTAAATCGCTTGCAAAGGTTTAGACCTCAATCTCAACCTCTTTAATGTATGCAGGGTGAATAAATATCATATTTTCGTAGAGAGCATATTCTAGACAATCTTCGATTCCAATCATTTGCATTTACCTTTAGTATTTACGAAGATAATGAGCTATAAACAGAACCATATTTTCGTGAAAAAAAAATATTACGGGACACGCTTAGATTTATTTTCACGAAGTGACGGATAGTGCTCCGCGCGCATAACCGTCACTTCGTGAAAACCCGAAATTCAAGGACGCGCTTCAATTTTGTTTTTACGAAGTGACGGGAAGAGGTTCCGCCTTAGTCCCACGTATAGCCTAGTGGATGCAATTCCATACTTATGCTTTAGATATACACAAACTCTTTATTTCCTATTGCAAACAAAATTAATCCTAAATGTGAGATTAATAGGGCCTGCAGCTTCCGCTAATAAGTACAAAAAATTACTTCTAATACTGTTTTCTTTTTTTTCACGTAATAAAAGGAAGCCCAATAGACACACGTTTTAAATTCTTAGGCCTATTTTATTTCAATATCATATTCATTTTTGATAGATGAACAATGAAATTCGAAAGCTTTGTATAACAGGTCATGAAAAATGTGACTACAATGTAGTCGAATTGTCTTTTGTTCTTGTTAATTTATAAAGAGTTTAATTATATACCCTTTGTGTGCTCTGACTCCGTTTGGAAATTGAAAATTCAACATTATAAACTTTTGTTAGTCTATTAACCTCCCTACCCCCTTCATAAAATGAAATCCCGATTGATCAATGTCTCTTAAATGTTGTGTATTAATTCTTTGTTAAGGCCGAGTTAGTAATTCAACATTATTCTTTGAGACTAATACCTCGAAAATTGTAGTCAACTAAATGTGGACCTAACTTGTCAAAGGCAACAAGAATTGGTAAATTATGACTAATTGCTACCCCCCCCCCAAAAAAAAGAATTTGTCAAAATAAAGCGAACAAATTTCGAGTTACATATCACTCTCTCCCCCCCCCCCTCATTCTCTCTCTACTCCATTTTTCCTTTATCACAATGGTCATGTATTCTCTCCTGAAAATCCTATTAAAATATCTTTTAATGCAAAATGAGAGTTATGTCATAAATCATTGAAAATACTAACGATATAAAATAAATTCTTCAATGTTAGCAATGTGAATAAATTTAGAAGAACACTTTTAATTCTATAACATATAAAATCATAGCAGCAAGTGACAAATAGAAAATTAAAATGTAACATTTTTTTTCATATCAATCATTTCGATAACATGATAAAGGTATGCTTAATAAATTCATTAAAGTATCATCTCCATACAATGTTAACAATGGAAATATATGTTTGACAAAATTTTAAATTCAATAATATATAGGACCATAATCGCTAGTGACAAACACATCAACATTCATAATTATTAGAATTAATTTAATATTGCACTGTGAAAGGTATAGGAAATGAACCATCAGGTACACATTGTCAGAATTTTGTCATTTTATACATTTCATAAAACTTTAATATACCGTTATGCAACAATGTATTTATTTGTATATCATACCTTGCTAAACACAATCAGTATAATCCTAGTCTGGGAATGCCACATTTAGAAATACAGAATTGCTATCAAGTACCAAATTCTACATTCAAAACATTCCAATGACAAATTAATAAACTTTCAATTACAAGATTACTGGAAAATAATCAATGCTAGTGGTGCAGGAAAGTTGTATTCTCTAATGTATATTTGTATTAACATACACATATACAAGTATAATGGCCTATTTCTTTTCCATCAAAATAGAAGTAACATAGTCAACATTACTTATTACATTCACTACTCTTTGGAATTTTTTAATGAAAAGAATGTCATAATTAAATCAATTGCCTTGAGAGTTATTTCATGTTTTTACACACTGTCAAGGACTAAAAAGTCCAATAGTACAAAAAGCTTATCTTTACCGAAGGAAACATGCAAACCTTTGAATAAACAATTATAAACTATGATGGTCAAAGAAAGAAATATAATTTTAAATCAATAATTTAACGTCATATCAAACAGGATAATTTTTTAAACAAATTTATAATCAAAATTCCAAACAGCGACAAAAGCAAAAAAAAATGCAAGGATAAAAAATACGAATGACTAAGTAGATTTGTATTTTTTCCATCATTCTCAAGTCATTGGCTAAATAACATTCATCAATACATTTTCCAATCAAACACTTGTTTTTTAATTGCAAATTATTGTCAGAGTCCAAAACAGGAACATATATTAAAATACACCTTAGTTTCTTCCAAATCTGAAAACTTTACAAAAAATCGTCTTCATGGTTTTAGAAAATAACATCTTTGATCTAGTGGGATTAAAAAAAAGAGTAAAATTCTTACTACAAATAGACAGAAAAACATGTGCTGCAGTGTATCTTTAACCTCCAGCTAAACATAATCATGTATTACTTCTTTCGTGAATAACAAAATCTAACAGTTGGATTTTCTGGAATAAAATTACGACACATCAACTGCATGAACCAGGTGTGTGAGCGATGACAAATAAAGACCTGAAAATTCTGTAAAGAGTTGGGGGATTAAATTGAATGAGCTCTCAAACTATTGTACAGAAATGGGGGATATCAAGCTTAAAATAAAAAGCAAAAAATAACTAAAATCAGCTTAAGAATTCTCACACCCCTGATAAACCAATAAAACATTACCTCATGGAAGAGGGGGGGGGGGGGTGTCTGTATTAATACATTTGGCTTTTGAAAATGAATTCACAAAAACCTAATATGATTTTCACCCCTACATCCTTACTAGTAATATATCATGCAGCTATCGAGTTTCACAATGCATGTCAGTCTAAATTGTATGATTGTTATTATTAAAGAATATGTAGTATTAACACAATTCATTTAAGCACAATACAGCTAATAACATTCAGTTTTATTTTAAATGTAGAAATATGCAGTATTTCTGTTTTTTAGATAGCACCAAGCAAAATGAAAACATGCGAATCAAATGAATGAAAAAGGGTAATTATTCTGCATCCATATGTGGACGATGTGTATAAGCAAGTTTAACATGTAAGTATAGAAGATAAGTGACTATTCTGAACTTTATATTTGACTATATATAAAATATTTTTAAAGGAGTTCATAATCATATCACTATAAGAGCAGAGACTTATAGTTCAAGCAGTATAGTTTCTTTATATAATACACTGCTCTAAAAATGAAACCAGATTTGAAAGTCCTATCAAAATTAAAACTAAACTTATGTTGAAGTCAAAATCTAAAGAAAATTAAAATTGATATCAGTTACCCAGCTGGAAAAAGAAAAAGTTAGATGAGAGCACTGAACCTGAAAGGCCACGAGGTAGAGCCAACTCCTTCACATTTTCACAAGTGTAGACAGAGTTTCATCATTAGAATTGCAGTCAGAGTTCTCAGAAGATGTTTCTAGTTTGGTTACTTCAATAGTTCAAAACCAGGGCACACTATAAAAATCCAGTCACTACCAATTCCACTGTCATGTCACCAAATCAGATCATATCTGCGATGTTCAGGGAATCATCAATGACACATCTGACAAGCGTGTCGGCCCCTGGATCTAACCTATGTGTGTGGAATGAAATAATGTACAAATTATCTGTTTGTTTTCAAAGTTTTTTGTCAATCCAATATCAAGTTTGTAAAATAGATAGCAGACTCAATATTTTAAATTGCCCTTACCAAACATAAACCTCCCCAGTCAGTATGGTACAAGAATATACTTTATACACTCTATTTACCAATGATAATTTAAGCAAATATTTCAATTAGATGTTTCCAATTTATAAGAAAGTTTCAGCTGAAAATATGATCACATGTCAAATTTGTAATGCTCTAGGGCAGTACACAAAGCATCTGTTAAAATGAGAATAATGTTCTTTTACAACTTAGAAATACATGTATATCTGCTAAATTATAACGTATTCCAAAATTAATATTTTCTGATTATAACTTTGAATCAACGTAGTTTTATAGCTTCATTGTTTACCAGATTTGCAATTGAAATTAATTTTGGTAGTGAGTGAAAATCAATGAATTGCTTATACTGACAGGATGTCATGTGAGTTTATAACACTATGAAAATTCTCACCTGGAATTGTATCTGACCATCAGCATTGTTAAATAGCAAGTGTACCAGTTCCAGGACTTCTCTCATTTGTTCTCTGAAACATCACTTATTGTATATACTGCATCTGAAAAAAATGAAAATATCTTCATCATCATGATTATGATCAAATCCGAGGTGCAGTTATTTATGTAGATTCTTTCAGTTTCTGTAAAACGTTATAGAGATAAGGGCGAGGAAGTGGCCACCAAACAACAAAGTATAAAGCTCTATCTACATTAGATGTAGACTGAGTCTGGACTTGAGATGATTTATTTAAAACATAAATCCCCAGTAATCTTCAGTTTAACTAAGGACTCAACTTATTTGCCCACACAGGTTGGCCACTAACTTTACCAAATTAATTCATGATCTCAGCATTCATATTGTTATTTGTAGACCCCCCCCCCCCCCCGGGGTGCAGGGGGTATCTTTCCATTACATATTTTTTTAAGTATGTAATTACATGATGAGTTCACTATAGCAAAGCAGATAATAAAATCTATGTATTCATTTGTGATTTTTTTTATAGAAATTTATTGCAAATACTATTCATATGGCCTGGGAACTTGTGAAGACAAGTTAGAACTTAACGAGTATGAGTTAACACAATGGCAATGCATGTAAATTAGACTAGATCTAGGCTAGGCCTAAACTTTTGCACCTATATACGATTATTTCACCACATCCTCAGCCTTCATTAAATCTATTTAGTCTTGATAAATGTTATAAAATATTCTAACCCTTATGGTTTGACTGAATTTACATTCAAGTTCGATTGAGTGACAATAAAGTACACGCAATACTCAGTTCAATTTTCACTGACACGAAAATAAATATGTGGGGCAATGTATGTAGAGATTGGACGTTATTTTAAGGATTTTTGCTATCAGAGACGTTTAAAAAGGGTTGAAATCACTCGAAATGACTTTAAAGGCTGCATTACATTTATTTCCTTTCCTACATTTACAAAAAACTCACCATTTCATGGTCTTCGGCTGTTCCAAACTGTAAATATTTGCCTTCCGTCACTTCGTGAAAAAACTCTTTGAGTGCAAAGCGTATTCGTTTGTTTTCACGTAATGACGGCTGCTTATCCGTCACTTCGTGAAAACAAGAAATCCTTTTACCCGGTATTTTATTGAATGTCATGTCGTCATAGCAACGTAATTAGACATTATTGTGATCTGAAACTTTTTGAGGTTCAAGATATAAGTCATAGATGTCCAAAAATGCAAAAAACTCAAAATTGAAAAAAGTGACAATTTTCCTCTTATCCGTCACTTCGTGAAAACAGGGACGATTTGATATGAAATCAATTCCAGTGAAGAAGACAAAACTCTTCGTAATATGGGGCCCTGAGGGGTCTAGCTGCAGGACAAGTGAGCAACTTTTACTGCAATCTTAGTAGTTTGAAAGGTCCACTGCAAATGATTACCCTTCAAAAGCCCTCATATTCATGATGTGTTTTTAAAAAACAAGAAAAAAGGAAACATATTGGGTTGAACATTGGTGCGTAGTCCCATACATGTATTTCTGTGTTATTGCATGTTATTCTTGGCTCAATTTGATGAGCTCAGTTGATTTATTTTCATTTTTATGATTCAGTACATTCCCAATCACTTACAGGCAGATTCTTTCACGATTCATGACCGTCTATGAACATAATCTTTGAATGTATTGGATGATAAAATTGTTGAATAAATGGCCAGGGGAAATGTTTGGTTTTCCCTTTTTGTTGCATACATTACCAAGTTTGTTAATTTAGGATTGATTATGAGCAATATGCTGGTAAAAGTGGTTTGTAATTCACTTATCCTTCCCATCTCTTTTTCTATCATGCAGACTTAAGAAATTCATTGGTTTTGGGGTTGGTGCCGGTGCGAATATTTTGACAAGGTTTGAGGTAAGTTGAGAATGTTTTCCTTTTCTTTCTCTCAATAAAACAGTGGTTTGTTTTATAATACGATCAGGGAAGTGTCAAATGTATTCAAACACAGATTGTAATTCAATATATGGATCTTGTGTTGATGTAAGAAGAAGGAAAGGTATTCAGTTTAATAATGACTTATGCACATAACCAGCCCAATAAGTGATGTACTTGATATTTTTTCCTTGTTACAATTGATTTTCTGCAAGATACAGGATAATTTATATGCAAATTTCCTGGACCTGATCATATACTTGTAACTTTAAAAAGTTGATATTCAGTCCAGAAAGAGGTAATGGAAAATAACAAAAGCTACAATCTACCACCCCCTCCCCCCCAAAAAAAGGGAAAAAAATGTACCTTATTGTCACAACGGTGGTACATGTTGCTGATTTTTTTTTTTTATGTTAATTTTTGAACAAATGCTTTCGAAATGATGGTGAGATTCTAAGATCTAAATACTAGGAGCGAGCATCCTCTAGTCATCAAAGAAAAGGACAAATTATTTAAGTGTTTGATAAATGATGAGTTTGTCTTCATTCTAATTGTGTCATTGCAGCTTGCTCACCCCGATTATGTAGAGGCACTCATGTTAGTGAACTGCGTGTCAACACAGTCAACATGGACGGAATGGATGCAACAAAAAGTAAGGATGTTGGGATTTATATTGAAAGGGGGAGCAAACTGACCAATGCTGTGTGTGGTCTCTCATTGTCTCAGTGTTAGAAGCAGCTAGTCTTATCCTCTGAAATAACAATAATACAGAGAATTACATCAGCCTGAAATTTAATTTAAGAGAAACTAAAATGTTTTTGAGAGGTTAAATACCAGTTTCGCTTCAGTCTTGTTAACATGTTTGTTGAAGTATGAATGTGATGATTAGTGGAAATAAGTGTGTTTATTCATGTGGGCCTGTATTTCAAGACTACAGTCTTCAGAATATTGCATTGTGGATTAGTTACCCGGCCAGATTTAATTGGTTGAAGACTTGAGATGGTGGTTAGTATTTGTTTTAATGCAGAAATCTATTTTTTAAGGGCTTTCTTGTTTGTTGGGGTCAAAGTTCACTGTAGGTCAAAGACCAGAGTGTAATGAAACAGAGATGTACAATCTTGTGGCTTTATGATATAGTGCCCAAGTAGAAAGTTTGGGAAATGAGATTGGAAGGCAGGGGAGAGATGCAGAGAGAGGGGGGGGGGGTGAGTGAGGAGGGAAGGAGATGAAGAGAGGGTGGGGTGTATAGCTACTCCTTTTCACTCAAGCCCTAACCACTTATTTTTTGGTATAGAATAGTGGGCCGACTCTCTTATGAGAAACTGATCACTTGGCATAGAATTGTATGGATAGGGGTACTGTGGACTTTCATCATGTAGTGTGAATCAGTGTGGATATTATGTGAACAGTGGGTGTAAAGAAGTCATTGACAGATGAAAGCTGCCAGGGTCTAGATTTATTTATTAATGTCTGATTATTTTTGTCTCATTATTGCAGCTGTCGGCATACTACCTAAGAAAGAATGGCATGACAAACTACACACAAGAATACCTCCTGTGGCATTACTTTGGCAAGGTTTGTACTTTAAAAAAAAAATCAAATTTCATGAAGTTTCCCCAACATAGCAACATTTTTATGCTTCAAGATATCAAAATAAAAACGTTTTTTTATATGTATAAATTATGGTAGAATAAAGTTGATTTTATATTGAAAAAAAGGAATCTATATTTATTTGAATGACCCAGCAGACACTCACCTTTGTCATATCCCATATAGAAGGAAAGAAATGTTGTTAAAACCAAATTCTCTCTTGTTACAAATTGATTTTATTGCTGATGTGGTTTACGGTACACCATGTGGAGTGTTATAGAAGCAGTGGATAGAAGAAGAGAGGAAGTGGATAGGCGAGAAAGTGGAGATTTTGAGAATAGAGTATTCTTTCTTGAGAATAGTCCTGAAAAGGACTGTAAACCAGAAGGAATGTTGAGTGAGAACAGCTTGAGTAGTAGAGCTGATGAGGAGATGCTGGCTTGCGTCGGCGAGTAGAGATGATGAGTAGTAGAGAGACTCGACGTTTCGGACAGGTTGACTGTCCGTCTTCAGGAGTGAGTGTTCGCTCGGCGTGCGGCGGTACTTATGGCGTGCGTGCGGACGTGGGGGAAAGCTCTAGGCCGGCGGTCACGGCGGGTTGACGTCGTAGGTGGCGCTCTGTGTGTGGGTCGGCGGTTTTGGCGGGAAACGAGTGGGCGTCGTATGCGGACGTGGTGAGTAGACGGCGGCGTGAGTTACGGCGGCGTGTGTGTGTGTCGGCGGTGTGTACATCAATGGTGGCGTTCTGTGCGTGTTGGTCGGCGGACTCGTCGGGTGAGCTTCGGCGGGAGTGAGTGGGTGGCCTGGTGTACGGATGAGGTGTTGGGTCGTCGGCGGAGGTTGTAGCGAGGTGTCGGTGGCGGTGGTGTGTGTGTCGGCGGAGTCCCTGGTTGAGTTGGTGATGCAATCAGACTGCTGTGTTGGGTAGGAGGGCTCGGTGGAGTGACGGTGGACGGCTGGTTGTTTGTGGATTGGTTAGAAGTTTGATGGTGACGTAGGATTGGGTGCCAGATGCTGTTGATGTGGAGGCCAGGGTCAACAGCATCTGGCACCCAATCCTACGTCACCATCAAACTTCTAACCAATCCACAAACAACCAGCTGTCCACCGTCACTCCACCGAGCCCTCCTACCCAACACAGCAGTCTGATTGCATCACCAACTCAACCAGGGACTCCGCCGACACACACACCACCGCCACCGACACCTCGCTACAACCTCCGCCGACGACCCAACACCTCATCCGTACACCAGGCCACCCACTCACTCCCGCCGAAGCTCACCCGACGAGTCCGCCGACCAACACGCACAGAACGCCACCATTGATGTACACACCGCCGACACACACACACGCCGCCGTAACTCACGCCGCCGTCTACTCACCACGTCCGCATACGACGCCCACTCGTTTCCCGCCAAAACCGCCGACCCACACACAGAGCGCCACCTACGACGTCAACCCGCCGTGACCGCCGGCCTAGAGCTTTCCCCCACGTCCGCACGCACGCCATAAGTACCGCCGCACGCCGAGCGAACACTCACTCCTGAAGACGGACAGTCAACCTGTCCGAAACGTCGAGTCTCTCTACTACTCATCATCTCTACTCGCCGACGCAAGCCAGCATCTCCTCATCAGCTCTACTACTCAAGCTGTTCTCACTCAACATTCCTTCTGGTTTACAGTCCTTTTCAGGACTATTCTCAAGAAAGAATACTCTATTCTCAAAATCTCCACTTTCTCGCCTATCCACTTCCTCTCTTCTTCTATCCACTGCTTCTATAACACTCCACATGGTGTACCGTAAACCACATCAGCAATTGTACATGCCACCATGCAAACCTTCAAACAACATCCAAATTGATTTTAAATGTTACAAAATTAAATGTTACAAATTGATTTTAAATATCCATTTTACCCAGTGATTTTACCATCAAATTCAGGCCTTTAATGGACAATGCACAATATATTTTTTGTTGGATGTCTACGAGTGTCAAATTCTTCTCTGTCTCTCATTTGACAAATGTCAGAGACATGGCTTAGGTCATGTAAAAAAACCCAGCTTTTATTGTATAGCTGGATTTGCTAGATTTGTTAAAATAAAATTTGTTTATTTTTTATTGCTTTATAACTTTCTCCTTTGAGCATTATGTACAGTAAGTGATAATAGACATACCCTTTTGCATTATATTTTTGAAACAGAGAACAATGGAAACACATCACGAGCTGGTAGCGCTCTTCAGAGAAAATCTTGCCAAGAATGTTAACCCTTTCAATCTCTCATTATTTGTCAACTCATACATAAGGTAAAGAACCATTTCATCATTTGTTATGTTCCATTTTTATACTTCCATTTACAAATTTTCCATTTTATTTTCATTTCAGTTTCAATTGAATTTCAATATGAATATATCCAAATGCTCATCATGAATTATACAGCTATTGGGTGGGTATGACATCAATACTTAAAGGTCAAGTCCACCTCAGAAAAATGTTGATTTGAATCAATAGAGAAAAATCAGACAAGCACAATGCTGAAAATTTCATCAAAATCGGATGTAAAATAAGAAAGTTATGACATTTCAAAGTTTCGTTTATTTTTAACAAAATAGTTATATGAACGAGCCAGTTGCATCCAAATGAGAGAGTCGATGATGTCACTCACTATTTCTTTTGTTTTTCATTGTTTGAATGATACAATATTTCAATTTTTACGAATTTGACGATTTGGACCTCCTTGCCTGAAGCACAAAATGTTAAAATAATGGAATTCCACATGTTCAGGGAGGAATGAAACTTCATTTCACATGACAATGACGAGAAAATAAAAATATTTCATATTCCATATAATAAAATACAAAAGAAAGAGTGAGTGATGTCATCAGTTCCTCATTTGCATACCGACCGAGATGTGCATATAACTGTTTTGTGAAATGAAGCGAAACTGTAAAATGCCATAACTTTCTTATTTTACATCCGATTTTGATGAAATTTTCAGTTTTATGCTTGTTGAAATTTTCTCTTTTTATTCAAATCAAGTTTTTGTTGGGGTGGACTTGTCCTTTAAGTGAAGAATGTCAACTTCGAAATCTAGCCCAGAATCTCGCCTGCATTATGATATTTTCAATTATTATTGTATTTATTTATTATATTTATATTTATTATCAATATATGAAAATGTGTGATTAAGAGGATATATGAGGCATCAATGTTTGAATTAACTTGCTGACAATTGGAGCATGCAATTAATATATATGTTGTTGTTTGTTGATGAGCTTACTGTGTAATGTTTTTCAGTATGAGTCATTGAGAATTCCATAATAAACTCATGAATTTCCATTTTCATTAAATTCGCAGTTGAAGAATAGTTGAAGAATATTTTTTAATGATAATATATTGATAGGAATCAAGTAGATATCTTGTTTTAAAATGATGGAGAGTCATTTATTAGACTTGATCATATCTTTTTTATTCCTGATTTTTCAGTTGACCTATTTAATAGCTAGTGCAGATTTGGGCTGTGAAATGAATTCAGTATTTGAATGATACAGTACTTATATTATGTCATATCTTTTATCTCACAATAGACGAACTGATCTGAAAATTCAGCGTGAGCTCGGTCCTACCAAGTCAAAGAATATTCGGAGCGTGAAAGCCCAGAGCATGCTCATTGTTGGAGCCAATTCACCACATGTCAACGATTCGGTAGTGAAATTTAACACTTTTGCTCTTAAAATATAGGCTAAATAAATATTTTATGGGACAAATGTGTGAGGAACATGCCTTATACAAAGCTACCAAGAGTTTTGAGGGTATTTTTTGTAATTTCATACTTTTTTGTAAGAATAATGCAGGTTTTTACCCAAAACAAGGATTTTTGGCCAGAATACTTTTACATCACTCAAAATACTGAAATCGTCTTTAAGAGGTTGGTATCCATACTTGTGTGATATATTTTAAACTGATATGGTTCTTGTTTTAACACAATTTGTTGGGTTTTTGGAAGAAGGTTTGCGTTTTTGATGATCGTTATCAGTGAGGACCTTCTTTCAGAATGTAATAATGGCCTATTGATTTAATTTAGATTTGACTGTATTTGATTTGTAGGTTGAGATGAATGGTCGTATGGATCCTGCACGCAGTCAGTGGTTCAAGATGTCAGACTGTGGTGGTATGATCTTAGAGGAACAGCCTGCTAAGCTCGCTGAATCCATCAGACTCTTCTTACAGGGACTGGGATACGGTGAGTACGAGCGGCCATTTTAACGAAAATTGTTGGCACTGAAAAGTTCCGATAGCTATCATGGTAAAAGCCAGGCACGTATGCCATTCTCTGCCAATCAAAATCAAGGAAAAGTGGTCAGGTGATCATATGAGCCCAATGGCCACCTGGGTAAAGAGAGGCAATGTAGAAAAAATGCATTGCTTGATGATGTCACATTCAAGTTCAAAAGCATAAAATGCAGGTGGTCTGGCATGATTCAATCTCCCATTGCATTACTGCTGATTGCAATGTCACTCTCTTCATCGTTCATACCAATTGAAAATATATATATATTGGCCAAATCCAATGTATTTTACACTAGTAAATTGAAAAAAGGGTTGACTATATTCAAGTTTACGTTTACCAGGAGATTTTTTTTACTGAGGTCTGCATATTTCAAGTTTTGATGATTTAATGAATGAATCCTTTTTGCCTTGCACTATTCAAGACATAAAAGTCTTGTGTTACATTATAAAGAGCTTTATGAAAACAGCCGGCACCAGACATCTTCTGCCATGTAATAGTTCAAGAATTATTCAATCAGTAACAGAGAAAAATAAGTGAATTGTGTATCATTATTATTGTTCATTAATGCTGAAGTCTTTTTGAAGTTCACAGTATTTCCCCTGCCATTGACATTTTTTCAGGGCACTTTTCAAAACTTTACTGCCTAAATCTGCAACATTGGTTAAGCTTTAACAGTGCAATGAATGGCAATTTTTCAGTGCTCCCTTTTGAGTTTCATTGCTCATTTGAGCATTTCGGGGGCTAAATTGCCCCGAGCATTTGCATATATTTTTCCCCCTGCACCAGATGGCACAGAAATGCTAGAATGCTTGCCTGTCATTTTAGAAGAATGCTGGCCCCATGTCATGCAGCAAGTAACTGAGTAGAACCTTGCACTTTTCTAAAGTTGCCAAACATTTAAAAAAAAAAGGCTACTTCATTTTCAGAATGCTCATAATACCCATGTATGACGAACTTGTCCATACCGTGTGTAGATCAATTTTGAAAGCACTTCAAGTAATTATAACTTACTATCTCTTTTTATGTGCCATGCAGAACATTGCATTGTTAATGATGAACATGGACTAGTGTCTTAAATTGTTAAAAGGAATCATGTATCGTTTTTTTTTAGATAAAGGGTACTTGCCATTTGTATGATTTTTTTTTCTTCTTTGAAGATGATGCAGTACTTTACAAAAAAAAATGCAGCTCTTTTTACTTTTGTTGCATATTAAGCCCTCTTCCAATCCTCAAATCATTTTCAAAAATTGCTTTGTTTCTCACATTACTTCTCTTAAAACCCATCCATGTTGCTTTTCCATGTTTTCTAACCTTGTCTTTCATTTTTGAAAAAATAATGACATGTTTCTTTACCCCCTCACTTACTACATCATTTCTTGGAATGCATGGGACCATTAAGCAGTTCCTTGGGTGAAATCGTAAATACTTCAGTGTTCTCTCTGTCGTCAGTCCAAACTCAAAATGCATGGCTTAGCCATACGGAATGAAATCATTTCTTATCTTTTATTATTTTTATTGTTCTTTTTATTTGCGGTAGAGAATGCATACTTTCTGTGAGAGTAGTACTAGAAGAGTATAGTGTAGTAGAAAGTTTTCACATGAGGCCTATTGGGTGAACTAAATAAATGTGAAATCCCAAAGATAAGTAGAACATAGTAATATATGCAAATGAACATCTACTCCTGTCAAACTTGCATACCAGATATGTAGTTGATTTCCAAAGTTGTTATCAAAATACTCTAGCACGTAGCTTTCAAAATCTGTAGGAACCATCCCTCTATTTAGTTGGTCTGTTTTTATCATCTTCCTCAAAACCTTTAACCAATGGAATATATTAAATTCATTCAAGTTTGTATGTTTCCTCTATCGTTATCAAAGAGTTCCAAAGTAGTCTGTTGTATAATAAATACCAAAATTATTTTCAAACCTATAGACCCCCCCCTTCTTGAAATCTTGAAAGAAACCCCCAATTTCTATATCATACACCCTTTCTGCCAGGCTTGCACACTATCAAGCACAGAAGCATCTATCAATAAAAATACCCGTCCTGCAATTTATCCCCAATTCCACTTGCCGAGCTTACCGTAGCGTTTCCCTCCCTTTTTGTCGTGTCTATCTGACACATGTCTGTCCTTCCATTGTACAAGTGTGTGTTGCAAAAAAAAAAAATTTGCTAACCTTTGGTTTGATAAACTACAAGAGTTCTGTCATCCTATACAGTATAAAGTTGCTATTTCCATATTTTGGGGGTATTTACTCTGTTGTACTTAGTGTAGCTATGAAATTCATAAACTTTAACGAGAAGTGGTTCCCTGTCTATATAGTACTGGTAGTTTGTCAGAAGTTTATTCCGTAACTATTAGTCTTTAGCTGTAGATGAATAAAAAGAAACTACTGGTGGGTCAAACATCGCCTGGTTCTTGTATTTTTTCATTATCCTGAACAATGATAAGATATATATGTTAAATGTGATAATTGTACTCGTGGTTTCTTCATCAAGGAATTCAATGTCAAAAGCCAAGTGAATTTTCAAATTCCTTGTGGGTATACAGACATTACTCTCTTGTTCCCTTGGTTGTGAAAGATATACATATGCCTTAGCAGTCAGGTTAAAACCGTCTAAAGAAACGATGGCCTGTAATAGATAATCCCAATGTCAAGTCATGTAATAATAGTGATATTTCTACCATTGTTGCATGCTTATAAAGGAGCATGATGACCAAAGAGAGAGAGTATAAAATTGTATCAAAACCTTGTCTTCTCTCCCGATATCTGTAGAATTTAACAATGTAATTTTGGCCCATTTCTTATTCTCTCCTATCTCTCTCTCTCTCCACTTTGATGGTTGTTCTCGATTGTATGATGGTAGTTGATCGTAAGTGTGAAGTAGACATTAGATAAGGACCTTGCCTATTTTGCCTGCCTTTCTGCCTGATAATTCTTAATCTTTTTTTAGTTGTTATGTTTCTTTTATTTATTGGCCTGCTTTTGATTTGAGAGTGTTGCATTTTGTATATTGCATTCAGTCATTTATTGCATTGCTGAATTGTTGTTGTTGTTGTTCATGCATGTACTGTATGTTTATTACTTTTGGATGTTTTCATCTTGTTAAGATTGTTATTAACAGTTCAATTTCAGCATTATTTAACATCAGTCATGGTAGAGCTCCATGCTTATGCCGGAGTAATAAGATTTCATAGATGCAGGGTTGACATTTTCCTTGAGAAGCAAGGAAAAAAAAATAATTTGCCCCCCCAAAAAAAAATATATAGAAAGAACTTGATAAAAAATGAATGGTGAGTGGATGGATGTTTGGATGGATGGATGGATGGAGGGATAGTTGGATAGATGGATGGATGGATGGTTGGATGGATGGATGGATAGTTGGATGGATGGATGGAGTAAGAAGAAAGTACTATCATCATCTTTGGTTTTTGACGTGTTTGAGATATCAAGGATTTTTTTTATCCCTGGAAACATTTTGCCTTCTCAATTTCTAACTCTTGCCTCAAAATTTTTGGCTTCTCATACCGATTTACAACTATTCTAACTACTATTTCTAAATATTCCATGAATAAAATAACTCTCAGTTGAAAGAACTGGGCTCCGTAACACAAAGGTTTGCAATCAATCGCTAAATACCAATGACTAGTCAAGATCCTTGTTGCATGTGCACTCTGTTTAAAATACTGACCGGGAGCCAATCAGCGCGGTTCTTTCATATTTGCAATTCACCGCTAACCTTTGTGAAATTTATCGAGCCATGGAGGCAATTACACAGAAATCTGACACAAGGTGGAATAGAAAACAATCGGGATATTCACTTTCAGCTAGTGAACTTGTAAATGATATAACACATAGCCAACTGGAACTGAATGAACCTTGTAGGTAGCCTATGTGAGTGACAGAAATCAGAACACCACAAACACTCAAAATTTTTTTGTTCTATTTTTATTTTCTTGCTGAATACTGACCCAACAATAGTTAATGAATTTTAAATAATTTGGGAACTGCATGAACTCACATTTCATTATCGTCGCACCAAAACATGAATTTTACTGGTATTTGAATAAATAGAGAAAAATCAAACAAAACAAGCATTGCATTTAAAATGATATCAGTCAGATATAAATTATTTCAAAGTTTTTGTTTGAGTTTCGCTGATTTTTATAATTGATATTTTATAATCAATCAATGCAATAAATCTTAGAACTCGGCCCATGATCAATCGCTAAGCCTTTCATTACGGGGCCCAGGTCCCCTATTTGCATACCACCCATGATACATTCATGAGCATATCGCTGTTTTGTGGAATAGGCAAAAGAAAATTTGTTTTTTAATGTAACTTTCTTATTTTACAGTAACGTCCAAATTTCTTGAAATTTTCCTTGTTTTGTGTTTCTTTATTTTTTCAAATCCATTTTCAAAATTAACTTAAAGTTGTAGTGGACTCGACCATCAACATTTGATCACAAACCTTGCCCCAATGAAAAAAAAATAATGGGGGGATATTGTTTTATAAAGCCATAGCTCCTAAATTGTCTCTTGTGATATGGTATACTACAGCTGTATTAGATATTGGTTGGTAATTTTGAAGCTATATTTTTGTAATTTTGAAGTCAAGTGGATACTGTCAGTGTTATGTGAACAGGAATATTGTATCCCTTTGTTATGCATTTGTTTGAATGGCAATGTTTGTCAACAAACCCCTCATGATGAAATTCAAGTATTTTTTAATGCATTTTAACTCCTAACAAATATTGTAGTGTATACAGCTACCTTCTAGTCCCTCTGGGCCTTCCAGCTTTGTGTGAATCTGTACTCAAACTCATGCCATTCAGGGGCCTTTTTCACAAAACCATCCAAAGTCAAAGTCCATTGACTTAATTATATAGTTTCATAAGATCATTTTTGTATGCTTTTAGAAGAACTGAAACTTGGTGTCGAGAAACAGGCCCCTTGCTATAGATATTGTACCAACAGCGGTATAATCATGAAACAAAATTGCGTAATCCTGCTTTCAGATATTAAAGCATATTTGCTAGAGATGATTAAAATTCTCAACCCATTTTGTGTATTAATTGCCCCCCAAATGTGCCCTTTCTACTACCTTTTTCATAAACATCCCTGTCAAGATGTTAGAAGTATGTTTCCCAATAAAATGGAACCCATAGTCTGAGAATGAACCCAATCGTGTATCTTTATCCTACATTGTATTTATATTAGTTTATTCGATTGCTATATGTTTCAACTATTTAATTTGACATTTTAATATAGTATATTTTTGCCCTATGTTGTCTGGCATTATGCTGAATGTTACTAATCCATTTGCATGATAGTTTACTCCATTTATAATTTTGAATTGTGCATTTTAACTTGTGATTTTGGTTTATCAATGTAATGATAGAATGGAAGAATAATAAAAGAGACACACTTTGTTAGTTTTATCAGGGATTTTTTCGTTAAGTTTGCCTCAGTTATTAAAACAGAATTTGGATATTCATTTTTATTTTTGTTTTTCAAAATGACAATGGTTTCAATGAGACTCTATTTTAATAAAAGGTGAATGAATGGTTATGAAAGCCTGCAATATTGTGGGATATAGTGATTTTTATATCATACCCATCGAGGTTATAACAGTAAAAATACCAAGTTGAAAACAATACTTTACATGTGCACATCAGCCAATTTGTAGAATTGGTGACTACATAAATAGGATATAAAAACAATGCTATATCAGAGATGTGGTTAAGACACGATTCATGGCTAAGTTAAAGGTTATAATGATTATCATTCAAAGTTTCATATTTTTTAAGGGGGGGGGGGCCAAAAAAATACTCATTGTATTTCACACGTCTCTCCTTCTCCTCCTGCAGTGTTAAAGGTGCGAATCAACCGGCCAGCTCGGAGTATGGAACCCCCAGCCCCCACAAGCAAGACCGGCGCCCCAGAACCAGTGATGGTGTAACAGTGGTCGTCTGAGAGAGCAGATTCATCGGGTCAAGAAAGTCTGTCCAGCTCCGCTGTATGGGCTGCTGACAGATCCATCCAACTTCATCTCGTTTTTATTTCTTATTGCAACATACTGATTACCTACTGTTTTATCAGAAACACACCATATCATGTTTGAAAAGTGCAGCCTTGGCTTATGATATTTTGGGAGGGAGAAAATCTTTACAAATTAACTTGAATATCATGGGATAAAACTTTTATAAACCTGAATATCATGGGATGAATTCTCAGATTTTTCCACCCAAAGTTAGCCCAAAGATGTAAACTAAGGTGTAACTTTGTACATCTTTGTCAGTAAAATCTTTCCTTTAAAAATATGACATTTGTAGGATAATTGAATTGAAGTAAGTTTATACCTTTTCCCCAACTTTTTTTCAGCATGGAACAAAATGTTTAAAAACTCGAAAATTACCCTGTCAGTTTTAATTGTCTTTCCATTTGTTAATCTCTTCTTTCTTTTTTTTTCATCTTTTCAAATATGCCTGTACAATCTAGTCATAAAATGAATTTTATAATTTGATCATGATTTTGTTTTTGTAGTAGGGGCCAGGCCAAATAAGCAATTGTTGCAGCTCTCATATCATTACTATGGAATTTATTCTTGTTATTTTATATGTTAAGCATGTTTCAGAAGTGGAATGCGTTTCTGTTGATGCAAATAAATCTGTTTCTACCTGTTTTATGTACCAAATATACATATATGTTGTTTTGTAATGTTTGTATGAAATTAATGTTTGTAAGAAGTAAAAGTTTTGTAAGATTTATGGAAAGATACTTTTTTGATAGGATGTTGTTTATTTTTTGAAAAATGGGAAAACAAACATCCAACTTTGTATTGTGCTGTTCAACAAGGTTTGCTGTCATGTTTTTTGTTGTGATTTAGTGTATAGGGAAGATTGAAACAAATATATATGCTAGCCATAGGGGAGTGCAACATAATAAAGGTAATTGTTCTGCAAAATAAAAGAAGGGCAAATTCCATATAAAGAAAAAATATTGTCACCTCACTTCATCTTCAAAGTAGTGATGATCAAAGGGAGAATAATACATAAATCCTCTTAATAAACAAAGTTTTTTTTACCCAAATTCATGCCATAAAAATAATTATTGTTATACAAAAAATGCATGTTTAATTGCATTACATCTTTAAAATGAGCTTTGTTTCTATTTAGAAAAGATGGTATTTAATTCTTGGTATTGTTATTATGATGATTTAGATGGCTCAATTTTCTGGTAATTCCATTACAAAGGTTAAATACCACAATATCACGAATGTAAGAAGAAAATTGTTGGAACGAAAGAGTTGTAATAGAATAGACATATTTTCTTTACATAAAAGGAATGAAAAGATACAAAACAGAGACATGGTCTTAGATCTTGGTCATGGAATTATATTGTCCTTATGGAATTGCCCAGAAGTGGAATTTGAAACCAAAGCTATCTTGATTTGTGAAAATCGTGCGAGTTTTGTTTGGAATGTATCACATTATTTTGTGAAATTGCTGGTGGTATAAAAAAAAAGTGTGAAAAAAGAGCTTCCCCGTGTGTGCTTGATCAATTCATCCATGTTATTTGGATCCATTATGAAATCTGTAAATAACCAAATTCTCAATCTGAATTTCCATGATTATTTGTATATATTGATTATGGTATGATTTGTATACAGATTTGTATACAAAATTATGGTATGGGTTACAGGCAGCTTTCTTTACTTGATAGTGCAGATGTTCTGACTGCTTTTTTTTCATGCTGAATCGAAATTGAATTGAATTTTTTTTGCTTCTTATTTTTATGTAATTGTTTTTCATTTGAATCCTTTCTTCATTTTTGCATTTATCAAAAAAATTGGCAAAAATTGTATTCATATACTGCTTTGTGACCTCACAGTGTACAGTATACCATGTTGTATCCATATAGATCTATTTATCATTCTCACATAAACTATGTATTCCATCTATTTTCAACTTACTATAGCGTATATGAGTGCATTCCTGTAGATACACCATATGAGTTGAACTACACCTAGTATAAAATCAATCTATTTATATATTCACAGAATGCCACATAGAATGTTACTATACAATATGAAACAAATGTATCACATCTGGTGCATGTTTATACCAGAGAGTAATTTACTATTGATTAGCCATACACTCCTTACAATTAATCTGTGCCGGCTGCACAGAAATGTTGTTAGCCTAACAGAGTGCTAACAGTAAGCCCAATCACATCTTTCGGATTGTGAGGTCAATACATTTATTTCAATACGTAAGTAATGCATTGTTTTAACGTTAAGGCATGGTCACACCCTCTGAGCGTTGTTGGAGCGGTCGTGGAGCGGAGAGAAAAAAATCATCTCCGCTCGCTACCGTTCACCATTTTCGATTTCAATTTTTTTACCCCAATTTTGTGAGCGAAATTCGACTCTCTTTCCCTTCCGCTCCACGACCGCTCCAACAACGCTCGGGTGGTGTGACCAGGCCTTTAGGCATCGCTGCCACATTACCTTTTTCAACAGGGCATCTATTAGCGCATTGTTAGAGGTAACAACGTTTCTGTGCCGTCAGTACTGTTATATTACATGATAAAAAGAGCAACCTCTTTTGAAAATGAAAGATCTTTTCCCTTTGAAAATATTAAAAAGTATCAGTCCCAAATGCATGAATATCAGCTTGAAATGTCAATGTGGATATGCATGCATATACGTATTTGAAGAAAAAAAAATCTATGTCAAATCATATTTGTACTCCACTATTTTTAATGTTTGTACAAAGGCAGATAATGCGACTTGTACAGAAGGGATATATTTGCTATGTACCCAAATATGAACTTTGAACTGTGTGTCTATTTTACAACATCATGATGTATATTGAATGACCCATTGTATAGGGAAGCATGCACATATTTGATAGAAAACTGGATCGTTTATATTTTCTGCACAATGAAAATATTCCATTCATCCACGATATGACACTTTTTGTGTGAAAATATTTTGAAGAAGAATGATTCATTCAGGCTACAAACTGATTGAGACTTTCACAATTCTACAATTCTCTGGTTTCCTTCTTATGTTATCAATGACCCTAAATACACGTGTGAAAACTTGTGATAATTGTTCCATATCAAGTATCTCCGCTTCTAAATTAAACGCCTGATTACGATGAAATGTGGGCAATGTAATCGTAAATGTTTATAATTCAACTAGTCGATCATGTAGATGGCACATTTTTGACAAAATTTGTGAATATCAGTGACAAATATATTCTGCTACCCTGCTGTTCAGGTAAAAGGCGGAAGCACTCTTTTATATCGTAAATTTATCTTTTGCTTGTGACATAGTGCTCTGTGAATGCAGATGCCGCACCCTTGCTTTCCATTCGTGTATGAATAAAATGGTTTCTGATGCAGCAGTGCATCATGTATGTTATAATGGTTCAAGATAACCTTTGTAAGATAACCTTTGTACGGACAGTGTGATATTATCATCTGTGGGGTTTACTTTACTACCATGTTTTCTTCTGAGAAAAGAAAAAGAAATGCGTTACAACCAAAATATCCTTTAAGTTTTAATACTAATGTTATACAATTTGTATTTCTGCAATGCTTGCTCCGAAAGTATTTCCTCAAATACATGGATTTGGGGTATTTTGATTCAGTATTATTCAGAATAATTGAGACATGAGAATTAGGGTGTTATGGTTTGTATTCAATCTGGCTTCACAAGTAGATTTTGTCATGAGAGACTTCTTGTATTTGCAGGAGAAAAGGCATGGGGCTGATTTTGTAAAAGTGAAAGTTGATTTTCTTTTCATATTTTCAGCAATATTGTACCCCATTTAGGTGGCATATGATTCCCCCTTCCGTCCAGATCCCTGAAACGTGGTCTTGCATTAAAATAACCTTGTGGGTTTACAACAACAGTATACGCAGTATGCAAATACTCATATTTATCTTGATATTTGCGGTTTCAATGTCATTGATGAAAAATTGAAAATAATCTATTCCTATCCACCCATACACACACTTCAGTGGTTATTTGTATACTAGACATCGTGCCAATTGTCGGTTTGATCCATTTGTCAAAACGTTTGAGCAAGATATAACCTGATAGCATTTACTCTGTCACTGTATGAACTGTCACATCCCTGCAAATAATGAAAATGTAATTCAAGACATGTGTATTTGAAATTAAAGCACTTACATTATATTGTATAATTGGATGAAAAATGTCTCATGTCATGTGAGACTGAAGTTGACTTGAGATAAATTAATTTACCATAAAGATGCAGAAACAAGTGTGTTTGTTTGCACCTAGAAAAGAAAAAAAAAGATTATAGAAAACAAGCAATATGTGATATTGAAATAGAGTATATATATATGTATATGATTAAATGTTCAATATTTCATTCAATATTATTCATTGTGTGATATTAATTCTTGAGTTATTATTTTTCTTTTTTGTAGTGGCCTACTCGTGCCAAGAATGTTTGAAAGTTTGTTTTGTTTAAAACACTTTTCTTCTATTTTGTAATTGCCGCTGTTAAATACAAAGACTGCTTTCATATCAAGCTCTAAAAAAAACCCCCCAAAAAACTCTTGAGATTGTAGACCTACTCACAAATATTCAAACAAAAGGAAGATATTCTAGAAATAGTGGAACATCCCTGGCAGTCTCAGCTGCATTGCATGATTCAATATGGCAGCAGTGCTAACTTTGAAACAACTACATTGAATAATTTTTCACAGAGGAAAAAAATATCAATTGATGATAAAATACCGAGTTTGTTTCCCTCAAATGATTTCTGACCTTGACTGAGAAATTTATATTTTTCGTATGTTATTGTGATATCAAATAACATTTATGTTTCATTTAATTTGATTAAGTAAGAACCAAACAAGCTTTATTCAAGTTGATTGGTCTCAAATGACCTTCAGATTGCTTGATTTACTTCAGATATATATGAGTTCCTGTTTGATCACTTTTGCTCCCTCCATCTTACATACTCTCACACCATTGAAGTCTTGCCCCTCTCCTTGCAAAAAACAAACTTTAATTTCTCTACTCAGACAATTAATAAAGAACAAGCTTAGATTTAAATCTTAAGAATCCAACTAGGAATATCTTTATTGAAAACTCTTTTTCCTTTGGAAATATATCAAGGAAAAATCTTCCAAAATTAGGTGCATTGAAAAAAAAAACGATGAGAACAGTTCTCAATCTTCCTTCCAACAAGGCTTAAAGTAAAATCCAACTCCTTAAAGTAGATAACTTTGCCTTAGTCTTTGAGACTGAATAAATTTGACCTGCCGGCCAACTTAATAGGTTGCTGGGCCTGGTCCTTTGACATGATCTTTGATAAAGACCTGATGTACTACTACTAGCTAGTAAATTGGCAATTCGTCCACTCGCCACATGGTCTACCTTCATTTAGTCTTATGCCATTCCGTCCATCAACATTTCGTCTAACAACCATTTGGTTCAATCAACACTTTGTCTAATCACCAGTTCGTCTAATAACCAGCTGGTCTAATACCCATTTTCTTTTCATTCATTTTGTACAATTGGCACTTAAGTTAAATTAGACCAAATGGTATATGGACTAAATGGAAATTGGACTAACTGGTTATTAAATGGAATGGCAGATTAAAATGAAAGCAGACCATGTGGTGAGTGGATGAACTGATGGTAGACCAAATTATAGTAAACGAGTTGGCAATTGGACGAATTGGCAGTAGACGGACTGGAGATATACCCTTCAACATGTAGCTTAGAAGTACAGGTAACTCTGCCTAAGTGGAGTCTTTTCAGACCACAGAAATCTGTTTGACCCAAGATAAATTTGACTTTGAAGAGGTATATAACACATGTTTTGAATATTCTGGTCTAAAAATTGCTTCGACTTAATAGGCGATTATTCGACTTATGGAAGGTTGACTTAGGCAGAGATATCTGTATAACACACGTTTTTAATTGTCTTTAAAAAAATGCATCAACGTGGACTAATTATGGAAGTTTACCTGTGTTACCGAATTATAACAAAATAAATGTGATATAATGTCCAAACAGCAACTTCATTCAAGCTTACAAATTAGATTACACATCTAAAAAAATATTTCTTAAATTCAGAAAAAATAGCAGTTGCACTACAAGAAAATAAAAAATTTCAATTACAAAAGAATATTTACATAAGTATATTTCATTTTAAGTGATTGATCACACATACTTTTACATAATGATTGCAGAGAAAATAGAATGGCAATTTATCTGATTGGCAAGTAAGACGAGGAAAATTTAAAGAAAAATCAACCACCTACATAATTCATTCTTGGAATTACTGAGGAAATGAAAAAGAATTATAATCCATAGTGCAAACCCAAATGATACAATTTTCCATGATTTCATTCCAAATTCATAATATCTGAGATTAAATGTAAATCCCAAAAGGTATATCACCTTGAAAATTATAATCTTTAGCTACATGTATGAAAATTAAATAAAGGGATCAGTGACATATAATTTCAATGTTATCAATATATTCTGAATTGACAACTCCATTGAATACCATTCAGGGTTGCTGTCAATCGCAGAATGGAGAAAGCCAATCAACATCATTGTTGCATGTGAGGATGAACATGATTTTGTGGAGTGGCACATGGTACATAAGTAAAATTTGCATAAGTTTTTTTGTTGTTGTTGAACAAGATCAAGGACCAAGAATGAAAAAGGACCAGTTCTTCATTAACAGCCTTACAAAAAAACACAAAAAACAAAAACAGGGGCAAAGTGCATTTAACCCCAAAATATCAAAAGCAGCCACTCAATAGTTGCAAAGGAGACTCCATGACTTGCTGCCAGTGTCAATTCAAAGAGTTATTTATAGGAATACAAAAAGAAAATAAGAGGAACCTGGGAAAAAATACAATTTAATTTACCCTGTTGGAGTTGTGATTCAAATAAATCAATACCCTGATAGAATGAACATATCAAAGAAAATCAAGAATCAATCCATATTTTAACTCTAATATCATTTAAGCCCTGGTCTAAAGTTGCAGTCCAACTATGGATAGAAAAATGAGACACTGGTCTCTAAGAGTAGTACAGGTTGACTTTATCAGGTTATACAGAGTACCGAAGTGATGACATCACAAAAAACTCTATGGCACTCGCAATCATTCATGTCAGTGTGAAAAAAAAATCAACTGAAATATCTTTTGTCACCATTAAAGCATGGAGAAAGAACTTCATACACATGACACTCGCTTCTCATAATTCTAGCACTGACTTGAACCATGGCTTAATTTAAACAAGTCTTCAGAAGATAGGCCTTTGAATCTTGGAATACTGCATTGATACTGAATGAAAAAACAATGATACAGTATCACTCAAAACAAGTGGGATGTATTCAACAACACCACTGCAATTATTGCTTCTTCTGATCACTACATAATGATTAAGTATATATCCACTTTGCTAAGTACAGCTTGAATTGCCACTTCACCCGACAAAAATAAAAAGAAAGAAAGTTGTCCGGTAAGTATAATGAGAATGGTGATGACAAATCTTATTGATTGATTTTTAAAGATTTTGAATAATTCATTTTGGGAATGTTACTATTTGACCATGCATATTTGCATCATATTAAGTAGTCAAAGGGGACAAAGCGTATAAAAAGATTAGATTTTTATGTAAAAACATAACATTATACCTTCGAAATAGAACTTTCAAAGAAGCTCTGAAAATTCTATCTCATTGATCATTTTAAAATAACATATCTGTAAAAATAGAAATAAATAAAATAAATGCAATACTGAGGTTTTCATTCAACAGCTGCTTTGAACCATTTTCATATACTCATTTTTTCTAAAATCAACAGAAATTCTCCCTCTTTTTATACACACAATGGCCCGAATTCACAAAGGTGGTTTTGAAAACCCATGGTTGAGTTGATGGTTTATGCAGATTTCCTGTATAAAATACGCTTAATTCACTGCGTATACTTCTTAAAAGTGTCCAATGCTGATGCGCACTTTTGCTACATTGCGCCAAATTGACGCCTGTTGCCTTGGTTATCCACGCTATTCTATTCAAACAGTGGACTCCTGAATAAACCATGGATAAACCATGGATTAAACCGTGGGTTTTCAAAACCACCTTTGTAAATTCGGGCCTTTAAGTCTGTGTCCAGTAGGGCCCCATGTCATGCTCTCCTACTTTATACCATACATGTTTATTCAAAGAGGCATCCTAAACCTATACATTGAAGATCACTTTCGATCATCGAACTGAACCTTCATTTCACAGTGGAATCTTATCAGGTGGGTGTTTCATAAAGCTGTTTGTAAGTTAAGAGTGACTTCAAGAATGACTGGTAAACCTTTCTTACATGCTATAAACCACCTATGTGCTTTTAATGGTGAACATCATTAACCACAAGAAAGGATCACCAGTCGGTCTTAAAGTCACTCTTAACTTACGAATAGCTTTATGAAACAGCCCCTGGGTAAACACACAAAACGGCTACATTAATATATTTTTTCCTGTGAACTTTAATATAGTTCAGAAACTTTCCTTTTTTCAGCAATTGTGTGTTCTAGCTCAGTCTTCATTATAAGTCACACTTCTTTTTTTTTCAAATACGAAAAATAAAAAAATAACACAGGAATTAATTTGTCATCAGACAAAACTCTCACTATATACATGTTTATATTCTTGCCTTCAGCTTTATTGACTAAATTTCTCATCTGATAGGCCGAAATGTAAATAAAACCTCATGTTAACCTGCCCTTCTGAGAAAGCAAACGTCAATAGGGGTCACATTGCCTCTTATCTCAAATTTGGGAGAAAATCCCTTTTTGAGATAACAAAATCTGTCAAGTGATATCCTGTGCAATTATAAGATCTCCAACTTGAGATATGAAAATATACTGTGCCATGGCAAGGGCCATGGCAAGGGAAGACTTCTCTATTTGATACATAATCTTATGGCCGCCATGTTTTTATTCTTTCTCAACATCAACAAGTTTTGAGAAACAAGGATATGCCAAACAGCATAATATGATTTTTAACAATTATCCATTGAAATGATAATTTGACATCAATTGCACTCAGAGAAATAACATTAACTAAATACTGCACTTAAAATTGAACTGTGTAAAGTTTACCTAAATTCCCCTTGAATGAGAAGCGGTTGAACTTGAGTATTCCATTCCATTGGGTTTTTCCCCCTTTACAACAATGCAGCAAAACCTTATTGTGGTTACATGGGAATTCTACACCCCTTTCACTTTTTAGTATCAAATATCGAGTTGATTGAAAAGGGTTATCAAAGTTTATGGAAACTTATATTTTCTTATAATGCACACCACTACACCCACAACCTTTCTTCTTATGAAATACGATTCATAACCCTTAGAAAAAAAAGTTATAGCAGAAAATTTTTGACTTGCTGATCAAACTTGACCAAAATCATCTCTCATTAAGCAACCGAGTTACAATCTGAATATTTGTACAATTTGTATATTGACATACTACCCAAGCTCATTTCAGAATGACAATCTTTTCTTTTTAACACACATATGGAATGCTACTTTTGATCAAGTACAAAATCTGAAGTATTATATACATGACGTACAAAATATGATTTCAAAAATATTTGTGAAAGATAAAATCTGATTAATGATCCATTGGTAGGAATAGTCTTTCAGGTGCATTTGTTTTTTCTGGAACACATACGCTATACAATAAAAATTGCTTGAGACTCATTGCATTGAGAGTTATGGGAATACGTCTGGCCATTACTCATCAACTCCAGTTGTTTTTCTGAAGGTTGACCTTTGACCTTGTCCTGAGATGACCCGGCTGCTTGGTACGGTATTGGAGTTGGCATGGTATGATGATGGTGGTCATCTAGTTTCCTGTGAAGCTCTCTCTGGGCCACTCTTAACACATACACCGACAGGAAAAAGCTGAAAAGTACCTGTAGGAAAAGGAAAAAGTCGAAATTTAAGAGATCTTAATTTAGCAATGAGTAACAGCAATGAGTAAGAAAATTTTTAGGAATTTATGAATGAATGATCTAGCCTGGATCTTGTTTCATACTGTAACAATTTCTATAACAAATTTACTATCAGCCAATCAAATTGATGGATTTCAGAAGCTTTTAACTGTTATTGTGTCCCGTCTTCACTCTTGACATGGTGTGATTTGTTATAAGTGTCAAATATGTGTCTGTCTGTCAGACTAGGTTTTCATAGTGGATACATGTATGTACTGACACCAGGGTCCTGTATTACAAAGAGTCATGATTGATCCAATCAATAATAACTCTATGGAAATCCATCAGTGTCATAATTTTTTTTCTACAGGAAATTTGCACAATGTCCTTTGTAAACAAAACGAATCACAGTGAATTTTCAATAAAACAATGAATGCATGAATATACACCATAGTTAGAAAATATTTCGAACAAACATGAATAATACATGTTGACGTTCCTGGCCGTCCATAGTTACAATTGATCGCATCAATCGTAACTCTTTGTAAGATGGGGCCCTGTCACAAAGGGGAATGATAAGAGGGCACAGATAATCAAATACACACTTCCACCTTACGTTCCTTGCTTTAGAGGGCATTTTCACGCCAGGGAAAATGAGTTGATTTACCATATTACTAGACTATGGACTGTGGCATTGTAACGTTCCAATCAATCGATTAGAGGGAAAAATTAGCAATATGTGTTTTACTAATGGTTTGCCCCTCTCATTCTTTGTCTATTCACAATGTTCTGACCCCTTAACAAAATTTAGCTATTGATCCTACAACTGATTTTTTATGACCGATCATGCACAATTATGACTGCAATCAATCATAGAAATCAGCCTTACGATTAATTAATCACTAATTAGCTTAATATGTTAGCCCACCATGCTGCCAATTGCTCAGGGATAATACAGCATCACAAAATGCCTACTGGTCCTGAAAACGTTATTCAACTCTGGGTGAAAGACATCACCTGTTGCTGGAAAATGCTCCTCTTAGTATAAAATTCCCTATGAATTCATTTATTGGTATATATGCACATAAAAATTGACCAGCACATGCTGAAAGGGTCAATTTACAAAAATTCATGAAGTACAATATAACAAAGCATCACAGTATTCTATATCAAAACTTATGAAAGCTAATACTTGACACCATCCTCACTGCCATCCTAAAACTAGTTTGGTGGAAACTAGTTTAACATGTAATGAGAATGGTTGAAGCGATCTTCCAAACCGGTTCAGAAAACTACCTCGCAATGTAGTTTTGAAGATCACTTTGCCTCGTTAAACTGGTGAGGACACAACCGTTCTCCGGGAAGCGATCTTCACACATTTCGAGCATGCTACTCAACACGTTGTATATGGAAGGCCTATGCTGCGGTTTCAAATTTCGCATGAAACATGTCACCCCACTGAGTGTTCCCATAGCAACGTGAAGTCCTGCTTTACATGAAGTGGTTTTGAAAGCCACTTTCAGGTGATCAAATGGAACGCTAGCAAAGCGATCTTCCAAACTGGTTCCTGAACTGATTTCCAGTAAACTAGTTTTAGAAAGTATAATGTTGACTGTCTTTAGAAGAAAGTGACTTTATGGGTCGTGTGGTCCAGTGGTTAGAGCATTGGACTCATAATCGCAAGGTTGTGAGTTCGAATCTCAACTCTGCCATTGTCTCCACTTTAATAAAAAAGTCCGAGAGTGATATCTGTCGTCTATAACGTCAGCCGCTATGACTGATTAACCTGGACGTAAAATGTTTCATAGGTAATTGGTTAAATACCAGCTTGGCGTTTGCCAGCAAAAATGCTGTCCTGCAGAGTTCCTACAGGAGTTACCACAAACAGAAACTTACCTGAGCTATAAAGAACAAGGAAGATGAATGTTGATCCTGTATATCTTGGACGGAACGAAGGGACGAACCCATGTAGGAATTGAGAAACTGGGTAGGTAGAAGGCCCAGGAATGATGCTAACATGAATGTTGATACACGGACATTGGACAGCTGTTGATGAAAAAATATCAATAAAAAATGACAAATAGAATAAAATAGCAAATTTTGATTTAATTATCAGAGAAAATTTAGGCAAGCTAACTAGAAACAAAACATTTAAGAGATAAATGACTGCCATTGACGGTTACAGGCGTATACCTGGGGATTCTAGAAAAAAAAGTATATGTGGGCATAATGCTAAAAGTCACCAATAGGTCTGAGTCATTGCGTTTAAAAATCTTTGAACACTAAAAAGCAAAAAAAAAAAACTTCCCCAAAAGTTGCTTGAATTACACATTTCACATCTTTTCATCCATGAAAAGGCGATCTATATTTCCCTGAAATCATTTTCATTTAGTTGTAAACTAACTATTATATGTAGTCCCACATGCAGACTTTCCTGTTGGTAAATCTAGTGTGACATCGAATGAAATTGATCTTTCTGAGCCAAGAAAGAACAGAATACTCTTAATTTGTCTTAATAGTTTCCAACTAAATAAAAATAGCTCACTTGCTACTCACTGAAAATAGTAAGGGTCAATCCACTCCAACAGTAAGTAGATATATGAGCAAACACGTCATGCACTTTAAATGAGAAATCATTCAAACCATTGAAATATTACACACCAATTTGATCAGATTTTCTCACAAAGCAAGCTACATATAGCTGATTGTAGCTGCATACATATAACATGATCAACTTGGCAGTGAAATCCTTGGTTCAATTGACCATAAAGACGCACTTCTTCTGCAGCAACTGTCAGTCAATAACTTGTCAGAGAAGCAAGCAACAGTGCTTTGCATGAAGCAAATTAGAGTAAAATGACGTTATTTATGTAATAATAAAAAAATGAAGTTAAAATGCGGTAAAAAAAAGAACTGGCCTGTACTTACAGCAAAGACTCCATTCTGTATCCCAAAGGGTATCGGGGTCAATCTCGTCAGAGCAATAACTTGGAATCCATGATCACCTTCCACCACCCTAACAATCATCTCTAGCTTCTCAGTCATCAGGTTCCGTCTTATCAGGGAACTAAGTAACGTCCTACACACAAGTAGCGCACACACGGAGCCAATGGCTACTGTCACTATCACAACAAATGTTCCAAAGGCGAGGCCGAAGCGGTATCCGGCGACAATGTTGACCAGGATATAGCCCCACGTCATGGGGAAGGAGAGGAAGATGAAGAGAACAAGAAAGAAGAGAAAGCTCTCGGCATCACCGGAGTCAAGCAACCATGATAGAATTAACTCCACCTGAACAAAAACAAAAGAAAAATGTACAAATTTTAAGATAGAGAAATGTACACAGAGAAATGGTAATACATTCTAGAAGTAATAAGATACTAAAGTACATGTTATAAAGGGAAAACATACCAAAGAGAACAAATATCTGAATAAAAGAGGGGCATAAAGTCAGAAAAGGGGATCTTATTATAGTTTACTCTGCTCTGCAAACCCTTCACTCCAGTTAAGGGTCTGAAAGTGCAGCCTTCTTGTGCCTTGTGTACTGAAGGGAAACACCAAGTTTTGTATGTGCTAGTCTTTGCGTGGAGCTGATCAAAGTTTCAATCAGGGTCTGTGCTAGCAGACTAATTATAGTTTGGAAAGAGCACCGAAAAATAAACAATCTTCAGAAATATCACATCACTTGAGCAAACATACATACATTCCATGTTCACATAATCATGTCATCTCAAAATAAACATTGATCTATACAGAAATGACAAAAGGGGGGGGGGGGAATGTCATAGAAGCACTGAATAACCCTACAAAGGTTAAACAGGCATGTACAGAATAGCTTGTATGGTATTCACTTCGGAAGTACATTTATATAGAATAAAAATGGGATTCTATCATCTCATAATAAATCAAAACCTATAACCTATAGATACTATACTCATTCTGAGAAAAGCTCCACATGTTATGTGGCAAACAAAGATTGAAGTACCGGGTACACCTGTATGTACATGTACATTTATTGTGGACACCAGATGTTCAAATATTTGCCTCAGATAATTTCAGTTTTTAGATTTCATATCCTCCAGATCTTTAATTAGAAGGTTCTATGGGGTAGTTCAATATTTGCTTGCATTATATTATTGGATTAAAGTCCTGAAACTGTGCTTTTATACTTTAAAACATGGAATTGATAGTGTAGCTGGCAAACAAACAAATCTCATATTGTAATATAAGATGATAATAATTCAAATATCAAAGAGAAAGAAAATCAAGTGAAATATTTATTCAACTCTCTTTCATATATCACAAAGATCCTTATTAGAAAACAGATTTATAGAGCAGATATTTGGAAAAAAAAACTGTAAATTTAGGCCTAACAAGTGAAATTCCTTTCCACATGCGAGGGTTATATGAATACAAATATTGTACGAAATGTAGGTACATTTAAAAATTTTCCTAGCGTCTGAGCAATGTCTAAGAGTTGCTATATTTTAGGTAATTCATCCACAAATTCTTAATACATTTCCACTGTATATTGGTTGATGTCGTTGTGATGGATAGATAATCAAATGAATAGTTGGCACAGTGTTGTTAGGTTGTAGGTAAATTCATTTAAATACCTACTAATAGACACTCCTACCACATTTACCATTATATTTTGATGGGGGTGTGCCTCACAAAACCCTGAAACTCCAAACAGGGAATAATTTTGCTTTACAAATTTGAACAGCATTTGGGTCATAAGAGAAAAGCTCTCAACTAAGTAATGTACAGTCCTATGTAAAATATGTTCTACATAAGACTTTATGCATAGCAGTCTTTCAAAAATGTGGAGCAAATTGTGATGCGATACCAGAAAAATTATTCCCTGTGGGGGTCTGAGGAACTGACTACAAGAGTAAAATATTGGGTCTTGGGAACTAAAAATATACCGGGCAGTGTGAAAACAGGGTCTATGGAATGGGATCGGGGGGGGGGGGGGTGATGAACCTAAAGCTATTCGATCAGCTACATGGTCACACAAAGACATATGTTGCCAATTTTACTACAAAGAATAAGAGCACCAGTTGGAAAATCTACTGGGTAGTGCATGCTGGGAACACTAAGTGCCACGTTCCCGACCAATGCATGCTGCCACCCCCCCCCCTCCAAGACTATTATATGTAGAGGCTATATATGCCACTACCATTACCTTGGTACTTTGACATTAGGGTCAGAAGGAAGAAACAGAAAAAAAAATGACATGTTATCTTACCTCTTGCTGGAAAAGGAGAAACGTTGATAAACCAATGAGCGAGATGGCTGAATACGCTGTTAACCTAGGACACACCTTCACGCAAGGGAGCTTCCCAACGACAGATGACAGACATGACCTTGGACCTGAAGCCCCGGCGCTCACAACCAGCTCCCTTGAACAGCATGGCAGTCTCGAACAGCAGGCCAAACTCCCAAAGTGGCATGCATGTCCTGGAGTTGAAGAGGCGGCGGCGGAAACCCCACCCCCCGCTGCGGACATGCAGCAGTGGCAGCAGCTCAAGGATTGGCCGTTAGATAGCATTGATCCCAGACAGAGGCACTTCAAAACCATGTTGTAGCTGGTGCCTACAGTTTCACAATGCAGCTCTGTTCATGAAGCCACTGTGACAGTGACTATGATGCTAAAACAATGTTATCAAGAAGAATTACCACCCCTCTAGGTAGTTTGCATGTTAAAAGAAGCCACAAAGTTCTCCCTCGCCATTTCTGGCTTTCAACTGATAACGTTATCTCCTTTCATTATCTTAAGCTTAAAACAATCACGATATGTCTACAATTGCATCTACACGAGTGACATATGTGATGATGTGTACATATAACCTACATGCACATCCGAGTGTCAAGGCAGGTCCAGCATGTTTGATTTCACATTTACATGAAGTCTATCAGGCTTAATATCAGGCATTAATGTGAATTTGGTGTGGCTCATCAAAAATTAACCTTGTCACTTGGATGTAAACTGGTCTTAGTCTCATCAGCAGACCCCTTTAAACTCTCCCAGTCACCGAGTTTATACAAGGTGCTTGATCATAGCTTGTAGTATATCATTATCAAAATTGATAACCTGATTATCAGTCAATCCACATTGAATACTGTCCTTCAGAACATGGTCTTCAGCCTGACAAAGGCATACTCGTGGAGAGTCACATCTGAAAATAAAAGAAAAAGAAACTTCATATACTATGTATAAACATATTACAATATAAATCACTCATATATTCCATAATAAAATTATAAACAATGATCCAGTCCATCCTTTACTCCCAACACTACTGAAATTAACTGGATAGCCCCATGATATACATGTAGGCCTATTAGTTGGGCCAGAATAAATCTCCAAATTGAACCACATTTGTAAAAACATTCCTGATGACCATCAATATCACATGCAATTGAGCAAGCAAGATTGAATCAGCTGACTTTCAGGCACAAGCATGGCAGTTACATAGAACCTAGGAGGGAATTGTTGTTATCCAGGATACTCACCCTCTCATACTGTGCTTTTACACCAGTCTCAATATTAAAAAAATACCAGGGGAGCTTTTCAGGAAAAGTTTTGTCAGTAATTTTCATGGACTATTTTGCTCTCAACCAATCAGATGCTAGGATTTGCAGTCTTAGCTCATGAAACACTCCCCTGGTATATTGTGCCATCTTGAAAGAAAATACCTGCAAGTAATACTCTGTACTTTTGAAAATCACAAGCTTTTGCGAGAATTTTCCCAAGGTCGCAGGGATATTTGATGCGTTTTGCTAATTTGCTTGCACCAGCAATAACTTTTGATCAATGATGTACATGTAGTAAGGCAAGAAGAGAGTAGTCTGCTGTGCAATCCCTTCACTCGAGTTGAGTGGTCTGAATGTGTAGCCTACAAGTACATGCACAATGACTTGTGTACAGTTTTATACGTGCTAGTCTTGTTTGAAAACCCACGTGTTGATCAAAGACTTAGGAGAGAGAGAGTGGGGGCATTATTAGCTGTAGGAATACACAACTCGTTTCAGGCTCATAATAATTACGAGACTGTTATGTCGATCATTAAGGTCGGTGTGATTACAATTTACAAGAAATAATATTATTGGGTATTATTAAAAACAGGTTCTTGATGGCCATTTTAGTGATTGGGCTGGTGTGAATACATGCACACAGTACCTACAAATTGAAGGGTACATTGGATCAAGGACATCTAATGATCTAATCAACAATTCTGTTCCTGTGGGGAAATAGATATGGTATTGAGTGTAGTTAATCACTTACACATATGCAGGGTAATTGACAATGGAAAAGAATTGACAAGTGAATATCATATGTGTCAATGTGGTTTCGAAAAGCTCCCTACACAATTATTTTCCATGTTCTGAGTGATAATGCACCCCTTATTTTGGCGCATGAAATCCTACCCTTTAATAACAAAATGGTACCCTTGACAAGTATTCCCTTAATTTGACCCCCTGATCAAGTACAGCAATAGATTAACAGCCCCAGCAATCCTTTATCTAGTGTGTGTAGGTAAGATCGGGGTTAGTTGGAACACGGGGTAAGTTGAATAACTGTAATTTTCATACAACAGTGTTGCATTATTAATAGAAATAAATTGAGGGCAGCATTGCATAAATTTATTTAATAAACATATTGCTCAAATTCTGTGAATTTTGAATTGCTATCATAATTTTGATTTATTGATTGGATTCTATGTTGTTCTGGCTTTAATATGCTGCATTACATTAAAAGATTGAATTATTTCATTAATTATGAATTAAAACGTAAACCCATTCCCGGTTACGGAGTGACATGAGAAATATTCACTCATAAAACAACATAAAATGAACTTATATTTTAAAATTTTTGTTTGATATGATGTAAAATGATGACCTTCAAATTATCCAAAAGAAAATTACACAAAACAAGCAATAGTTTTCTGTTAAATTGAAATTAAGTAAAAAAAAAATATATGTAGTCCCGTGTATAGAATTTCTTGTATGGTTCCGATTCTCCTATAAAGAGATGCGTAAGAAAAAAAATGTGGCTAATTATGCTCCGCTTTTGTATTTATGAAATTCCATATGAGTTTTGATAGAAAAAATTTGATCCAGATTTGAAATTGAGCCAATTTCCAGCCTGTGCCCCCCCCCTTGAGATTCATAGTCAATATTTTCAATTTCATATACACAAGTGAGCTCCCCCCCCTTTGAGAGACACACAAAATATTTTTATTTGAATTGTCTTTTTTTTTGCTTGTCAAATTTTCAGGACAAAATGACCTTCATTTATCAGTAAAATCTTTTTCTTTAATTCGAAGGAGTATGCATGCTCAATATCTCAAGGTGATTTTTCTCTCTCAATAAAGAAAGCCCTGTTCCCAGAAGTGAGCCAGCCATCTCGAGGAGGAAAAACCTAGAATTTTAGAACTGAATATGGAGGCATAACATGCCTACATTCAGAAACTTCCCTAGGTATCCTAGGTAAATAATCTAGAACTACAAGCTTTACATCTCTACATCCAAGTAAATCCAAGTAAGGTAGGCCTATAGAGATACGTTTACAAGAAAAAAAATATGACTTATTATGTTCCCCTAAAACTATGAGTTTTGATAGAAAAATTTGATCCAGATTTCAAATAGAGCCAATATAAATTTTTGGTAAAAATGTCCACTTTTTTGCTTGGCCTTGGATTCTGGAATTGCCCATATGCGATTACCAAGCAATTGTGTATTTTCTTAAAATTTAAATGTCAAGTCCACCCCAGGAGAATGCTGACTTGAATAAATAGAGAAAAATCAAACTAGCTTAGTGCTGAAACTTTCATCAAAATCGGATGTAAAATAAGAAAGTTATGACATTTTAAAGTTTCACTTATTTTTCACATAACAGTGACATGCGCAACTAGGTGAGTCAGTCGATGATGTCCGTCCATCACTCACTATTTCTTTGTTATTTATTGTTTGAATACAATATTTCATTTTTTATAGATTTGAAAGTAAGGACCAACTTGACTGAACCATTTAGTATTAAACAATGCTGATTCCACATGTCCTGGGAGGAATTAATCAATCACTTGACAATGAGGAGAAACTTAGAATATTTCATATAATAAAATACAAAAGTGGATGACATCATAGTCTCCTCATATGCATACCACTTCCAGCCAGGATGTGCATATAACTGTTTTGTGAAATTTAGCGAAACTTTAAAATGTCATAACTTTCTTTTTTTACATCCGATTTTGATGAAATTTTCAGTGTTATGCTTGTTGGATTTTTCTCTTTTTATTAAAATCAACTTTTTTGGGGGTGGACTTGTCCTTTGCAAACAAATACGTAATCACTAGCTGGCCTGAAGGTAAAAAATCATATTTCCCATGTAACGTTATACTATTATGAATGTTAAAAGTTACTGTAACTTTAATAGTCAACTATTCGAATCACACATATCATTCCCGGGGGCCACTTCCATTCATGAGTGGATACCATGCACGACCATGGGGTCTCGAAATCAACTCTCTCATTTGGAAGTAACTGGCTCATTCATATAGCTATTTTGTTGAAAATAAGCGAAACTGTAAAATGCCATAACTTTCTTATTTTACATCCGATTTTGATGAAATTTTCAGTGTTTATGCTTGTTGAATTTTTCTCTTTTTATTCAAATCAAGTTTTTGTTGGGGTGGACTTGTCCTTTAACAAGTATTGGCGTGTAAAACCCTACCATTAACAAGTTATTGGAAACAAAACGATACTCTTGGCAAGTATTCCCTGAATTGAACCCCTAAACAAGTACAGCTATGTCACAGACGTCGGTCGTCAGTTTTACCTTTACCTTCATCATTGGTTTACAGCCCACCTCCCACAAATCGTACTCTTAACACTTATGGTATAGTGTTGACTCTTGGGGCAAAAAGTACATCCTTTATAACATTTAAGTCTTACTTTTTTTATATACCCTAAACACGTAACATTACCTTTCCTACAAAACAGATTATTTATTATGTTACGGACGTAACATGCCCAATCTTGAAAGATTTACGTGTTTTATTGGTTGCGCGTATCCACTCGTCAATGTAAGTGCCCCCCCCCCCTCCCCGATCATGCATGGCCATGAGTAGACAGCTGGCAGCCGTCTGTTTCGAGGAGTTTTTTAACATTTTTTTTTTATTTCTCCTCTGTATTTGGTGACTGAATTGAAGCCAACGGAGTTCAGCTGAACAACCAAAATAACAGAGACCGAAGCTTTTGGTCTAGGCCATGAGCTAAATTCTCTCATCCATTTTCATGACATCACTCATCAGACAATATTAGACTAGTTCATCATGTTCATATACACTTACATTACAGTACACTCTCAATCTCGCTTTTCAAACATGTCAAATGCTGCCCATCCCCCTCCATGACCATGCCCGGCGGCCTCCCCCCTTTTTGGGGCATAATAATTGGGAATTCGTGAGTGACCTTACATTTCAAATTTACAGCTGTCCCCGGGGATGCATGAGACTTGAGAGAGCGATCCTTTTTAGGCAGCGCGATGATGAACGTCAATTTCAAAATCTTATTTCCTTCCTTAATTGATCATTGCATGGTCCGATCCGATCCTAATTGCACCCCGCGCCATCCAGTAGGCCTAGTACCTATTTACGTACCGTACACGACTTCCAATTATTCCAGGCATAGAGTTGACTTGGCACTCTCTAGATTCCAGGCCGCTTGTGCCCGTGGCACATGCATGCAGGTCGCCGTCGAAACTGATGAAGGTAAGGTAAAATGTCCCGCGCGCGCGCCAGGCTAGGCCGCGCCAGCCGGCGCCGGCAGCTCCAGTGAACTTTCAACCACTTCCGTAAACATTGTAGGCCGGCTAGGCGTGCATGATATGCATCATGACATCATCGTCGTGCAGTAGTTTTTACGGAAGCACAGTAACTGGTGCGGTGATCATTCCAAGTTGTTATCAGGTCTAACTACTCCTCAACTTCAAGACAATTGTCTTCTTTGTTGGTAAGTTGCCTCGACATTCATTCAATTCATGAACAGGGAAACTGCGTGGACTGAATAACCGTTTACGGTAACAAATACTCATTGAAAATAATAGGGCCTGGCGAATGTTAGAAAAAAATCCAGACTCTAGAGTCTAATTGAGCTACATACATTTAGTAGGCCTAGGCCCTAGGGATTGCCTCTGCTGTCCCACACAGCTTTGGCACTTAACATAGTAGTAACACTCAGCTTGGTAACACTAACAGTGAATACATAAAAGATAGTGACAGATCTTTGTCAAGGAAAAGTGAGGAGAAAGAGCTATTTTCCATGTTGGAAGTCAAGATATCATAGGCAATGCAATATCGTGATATTGGGAACCACCGTTCACTTCATACAGTAGCGCTTTATTCAGTCACGCACGGTTCCCTAATTGATTCCACCTCCATTCACTTCGTACACAAGTGCGCGTATACAAATCGACGAGTGGCTCCGCTCCCAAAACCACGATTTGGCCATATCATATTTGACGCCCTCCCTGGCCTGGGTTAATTTGACGTCTGTGATCATTAAAGTTATGATGCTAAATCTCTATATAACTTACCAGGATTTGTTCTATTTGTTTATTGGGATCTCCAAAACAGTGGAGGGATCACCTTAGAGAGAGCACTCTAACTTAGATTAGATCTAGACTATGTTTAACTAAAAAAAGCTAAACTTAACAATTAACTTTTAATGATATATAACTGGATTACCGACAGGCCTTGTATTACTGAACACGCGTATATAGGGCCTACGCGTCAGAAAATAATTTCGTACATCCAAAACTTTGCAACATCCTTAATTCTAAGGGGTACTTATACAGAAAAATGGTCAAAAACATATTTTGAAAGTCTTTATATTCTCAAAATGATAAAATATGGTAAAAATAGCTATTCAGTGATTTTGTTTTTTTCTTGACTTTTCCCATAAAAAACACATGTTCGGTAATACAATACCTTTTTCAAGTGACCAAAATCTCTCACATGCAAAGAGGGGTCCGATTGGAAGCTGATATTGTAAAAAAATACAATTTTTTAGCAAATTTTTACAAACTTTTTAATACTATACATGTAAATTTTTTAGGTATTTGTGTTTTTGTGGTAAATGTTTGGTGAATTTTATGAGAATATGTGTTTGATATGATTGAATTCATGAAAATTGTTCGGTAATAGGATTCACTACCTTAACAATTAAAAAAAAATTATTATAAACAGGTTTCCCAAATAAGAATTATTAAGGGTGTTATTTTCAATGAAAATAGAAATTGTTTCAAATATTAAAGCATCATAATTTGTCTTAATAATAATAATAATAATAATATAGGGTACTTATATTGCGCTCATATCCACAGGGCTCGAATTAAGAATTTAAAGGGGCAAGGCCATTTTTAAAAGGGCACTTAAGGGAAAGGGCAGGCAGTTTTCACTTTATGGGACATCCAAGGCCACCAAAAAAAGGGCATCAATAATAAATGCACTTTTCAATGGGGCACATGCACTGGATTACCGCAGGGCACCAAGGCCACAGCAAAAAAGGGCAGTTATTTTGGCCTTAAGTCTACAAATATTTGAAAGGGCATCAAGGCCATTTCTGAGGGCATCTAAGGCCATGGCCTTGGATGGCCTTGGATTAATTCGAGCCCTGTATCCACCTTCTTAGGTGCTCAAGGCGCTCCTATATTACCCGGCTAAGCTAGGCGTTCATAGCGCACACAGCTTTTTAAGGAATTATTTCCTACCGGTACCCATTTACCTCACCTGGGTTGAGTGCAGCACATTGTGGATCAGTTTCTTGCTGAAGGAAATTACGCCATGGCTGGGATTCGAACCCACGACCCTCTGTTTCAAAGTCCGAAGACTAATCCACTGGGCCACAACGCTCCACGTTAAATAGTTAAACTCTGACGTTATTTACCATAAATCAAGAATGGCATATTAATGTTGTATTGAAAAGAACTCCCATTCAAAGTTTTAAATATCAGATTTTTAAACGATCATCAAGCCACTCTTAGAAATACTTTGAAATATTGAATGACTGATATAAAATCTTTGTGCACATTTTGTTGTTTGAATCACAAAATGACAATAGTGTCGGGAAGATGTAGATGTCACAACATTCCGAAACAGTTTTTGTAAAAGAGATGAAATTGGAGATGGATTTCATTACCTTTGTCAATGCGCTGTATTGAAAAAAAGCAGAATAAATATTTGAAATGCTACTACGCTAATCCAAATAAATACAAAATGAATCAAGTGTTAAATAACAAGAAATAGTTCGTTATTTTTTGTGCTTATATTCTTGAAACGTTGAATGTTAACAACTGCAGATAAAAATAGATTATACAGTGTAATGGATAAACGGATGGGCCTTTTGCCCTCATAAAATTTGTCACCTCTCTTCCCATGCAGGTGTGTGTGTGCGCGAGTGCTTGCTGTGTACAAAGTGAAGGGGAGTGGAAAAATAATAATAATACTTGTATTTAAGAAATAATACTTGTATTTAAGAAACGCTATTCACGTTTGGACCATAGCGCTTTACAAAAAGTTACATTGAATACAATAATAATACAACATAATCATAAACCATACAAACAAAATAAATCATGCATTAAAGAAATATGACTTCAGGTGCTTCTTAAATTTCAACAGCCCTTACAAAATAAATGGCAGTAAATGGACTAGTGAATTATTTTACAATAAATGCTTGATTTTTTTTTGCACAGCCAATTTCTAGCAGACCTTACTTTCAGATCTTCAGACAGTTCAACAGTTGTTCATCAAATGCCTTTGCTCCCCTCCCCCTCCCCCAAAACATTAATGTAGCAAGTTCAGTCATGATATGTGGAGAAAGATGTTTTCTATAAACTTAAGATAAATTCTAAAACAGCAGACTAGGTTTGTCTATGTTAGACTCATAAATTTGGCCATGAACATACATGTACATGTTGAACAGGTGATATAACTATTAATTTTCTCATGTCATTTTCAGATATTCAGACTCAAAATGGATCATGAGGCTGTGGAAGCTCTGATTGAGGAGGAAGAAGACGAGGAAGAGGAGAGTCTATGGAGTAATCTACCAAACCACATTTTGGTTTACATTTTTTCTTTCTTAAATCTGAGTGATCGTTGTCAAGCTTCCCTCACCTGTAAAGCATGGAGTGAGATATTCGGAACTCCATCTCTGTGGAGGAAGTTTAAGTTTCGTTTCTTCACAGAGTCTGATTCCTGCCAGCTAAAGTGCCTTGACCTCTATGGGAGCCAGCTCAGAAATGTGTGCGTGGTACTGAATCAAAAAGGGGAGGACAATCGCAAGAATGCCTGTGAGGTGATCAACCGTCTGGCAGAGTGCCCTGACCGCAGGCTTCAAGACATCACTGTACAGTTCACAACAGACAACCCCCTCTTCTTCAAGGGATCTGAGTTCCTCAATAGCCTTGCATTGCTATTTGGACCTCCTGCCCCATCTGTGACTATGCACCACCAGCTACGCAAAATCGATCTTGGCCAATTGGAATTATCAATCAGTGATATCATGCTTGCTTTAATTGCAAATAATCACCCAAACCTAGAAGTTCTTAACATCCAGAATCACTCAATAAACTGCCATATCAGTACAGAGCACATGCTGGACCTTGTACGCAAGTGCAAGAAGCTGCGAGAACTCAGTACTTTCTACAAATCGGTATCCGACGATGTCTTCAAGGCTTTTGCTGATGCAGACCATGCAAGTCTGGAATACCTGTCTCTTGCTTGTCGACGTGAGGAGAAGTACCATAAGCTACTGTCAGCAGACGCCTGGGAAATACTTGTGGCTTCTTCGCCAAAGCTTCGTGTTAGTTTACTCTTTGACCACACCATTGAGCGGCATCAGATCAGGCACATCTTGCATCCTCAGATTCCACTCACAGAGCTTGCCATGCGAACAATGTCAGAACTCCACCATGAAGTCGGAATAGTTGCCACCTTCTATCCTCGCACCCTAGAAGTCTTCATTGTCGTGACCAAGGGTTCCGAGTCCTTCAAAACGGAACTAATGAGGTTGGTGTCAACAGCACCTCATCTACGGGTCCTGCATTGCTTTTGCGGCTTGGACGAAGACACCATAGCCAGAATCAAAGAGCTTTGCCCAAACCTGGAGGAATCGACTCTGAAAACAGAAGATGACTTTAATGAGATGCAGAGGGTTTTCGTTGGTAGGGCTGCACGGAATACTGTCATGTCTGGCCGGTAAAGGGTTGGTTTGAATAACGTCAAGTATTAAGTCATGTTTTATCTTCACACTAAGCTTCAGTGTTGGGTCTGGAAAAGTCTCGCATAAGACAGAAACCTAAGATAGAGATTGAGAGACAGAGACTCTGAAGTCCAAAATTGGCTGAGACAGATACTATAGACACAAGACACACAATCACTGTCTTAACTTGAGCCCTCCTTTTATAGACACCCAACACTGCTAGCTTAAGAGTGAATGTTATCCCAAAATAATATCAAGCTTGGACTTCTGAAAGATTTTATTGACAATTTTCTCCTAACAAAAAAAATCAGATTATCAAATATTTCCTCAGCTCATTGAATCATTGAATGACCAATGAAATAATGCAAAATATATTTAGATGCATAAGATATGCATATTCTGAATAAAAACATATATTATCTGATCTAATTTCAGTATTTTGTAAATTACTGATCCACACTCATTTTGTTCGTACTTTGTGTGCTTATGTTTAATCATTTTGAAGAAAAGTTTTAGGGACCTATGTATATTCTTTAATTTGATCTTCCTAAAACAATGTAAAATTGAAACAAATATGAATGTCATGATTGTCATCAATACAATAATGATGAAAGTGGCATTATGCCCGATTCCCCAAGAGATCAGCATTGTTTATCATGATAACACTTTTTTTTTAATTAACAGAATATCTTATTGATTTATCAATTCATCCACCCACCATTTAATCAACAATTTTTTTCTCATTTATTCTTACATACAGATGATTGGAGGTGCCTCTGGTGAGACGGAAATCTCTCTGAACTTTGAAGGGAAAAATTTAATGCATCATCTGCCTGGAAAATCAAATGCAATGTCTGATATTATTTTATATTGCTTATTGATTAAATCCATTGAGTTTGAATCAGGCATACTTTCATATTTAGATAAATATAGCCTCATCTTTTGAAAATATATGATCGATTTGGTGTGTTCTTTTGTGGAAAAGGTTTGCATTACAGGTCAAGTTGAAAAGGAAACTTTAACAATTTCTTTTTGGGTGACAGTTGAGATCAATAGGCCTACATACTGAAATATTTTTGTTTTTCACATTCTTATATTTTCTGAAGAGATTTGTGTGATCTAATAATTACTTAAGCATAAAAAATGCCTCAGATTGTAATTTTTGAAAAAAGATCAAACCAATCGGTGCAGTACAGATGTGACAAATGCAAATTTTAAATTTGCTGCCTTGTAGAGCCTCACATTCTGTTAGCTAGCAATTACTATTATATTTCAGATTGTTATATAAATGAAAAGGTACACAATGTGAATTTGATTTAACAAATAATTTCTTTCCACTAAAATGAGGAGAAAAATACATATTTTTGATTACTTTATGCAAACTTTGTTCCAAATGCCTTGATCTTAACACTTCACTATTATTAATTACCCATTAGGTTTTTGATGTAACGTAATGGTTTAGGAGATATTGTTTGGCATTTAATGAACAGCAATTATTGGAATATACTTGATGTGTATATTTGCATTATGTTTATTTCTGTTGCAAAGTGGGGTGATGATTAGATGTAAAGGTAATTCAATCATGTTGTTGCAAATTGAAAGCATTGGTATTTGACTGTTGTATATTGTAATTTATAGTTTTAAAGCTACTTATTTATGTACATCAATGCCAATTACAGGGTATCGAGAACTCGGGTAACGGGATACCTCTGCTAGATAACACTAAGATTGTGATTTTCGAAAGCTGTTTATTTAAGAATAATGTCAAAGTATCCGTAGTATAATTATTTTATTTCCCTTGATTGTAATCTCTTCTTAAACTTCATCCCTTTGTGCAACAGAATATTCATACAAGATAAGTAGAACATTGTAAATGATGTCTTTTATTTGTAATATTTATTATTATAGGCCATCGATCAACAAAAACTGCACCAAATCCTAAAAAAAAGCAATGAGTAATGCAAGACTAAAATATATAGGCAGCTACTGCTCTGTAGCCATAGTTCATTGTCTTTTGTATCAGACACATTGCTGATGTTTCATGTAACAACATAAGATTCATTAAGGCAAAGTCAATTTTAAAAAAAATGCAGCATCCACCTAGATAATAGGCTAGGTGTCAGCAAATTATCAAATTACAAAATTAGTAGAACAACAGTGGCTTCCAAGCAGGTTGGAAGGGACCTGTGCCCCTTTGTATATTTTTGAAAATCACCAATTAAACATAATTGATATACAGTAGCTAAATCTAAGAAATTATCATCTGCACCCCTTTTATTTTTTAAGATTTGCTCTTTGAAGCCTCATTTACATATGTCCTGCTGCTGATTAGGAAATAACATAAAAGAAGGGGAAAAAAAGAAAGTTATGATAATAGTTACTGGATTTGTGAAATTCCTGGATTTGTGAATTTCATTTTAAGGTGAGATAAGCAGAAAAGTTAATAGTTTTGTTTTTAACTGTAAATTTTGATACTTATGTTGAATGTTATCTTCATAAGGTGCTATATTTTAGTGCTTTCATTCAAATGAATTATGCCCAAAGATTATACATAGCCGGCTAAAGTATGCACAATGCCAAAGCAAATAACAGTACAATATGGAAAAGAAACTTCTGAAGAGAATAGTATAAATAGTATAATAATTACTCAGGGAGGAGCAAGAATAAACCATTTATCTCTTCCTGTGCAAAGGTGATTCACAATTTGCAAAGAATAATGACTGTAGTCATTTCATTGCCAGAATGACAGAATTGCAAGCTCTTTTTCTTCCCTTGTCTTGTCTCCTCTGGGAGATGTTTGACTTGCAATGGCAATTGGAGCATGTGGAACGTTAGGAGTGTAGGGTGCAGTCCCTGCTTTAACATCTTCTGATTTAAGAATAGTGTTATTTCATATTTAATTAGCTTGATGAAAAACCTGGTACTTTTAATTAAAGGATGGTTTTTACTTGGCAGTCATGGGCCACTTTTCATCATAGTATGATGGCAACATCAGGCCCAAAGAACAATCTTGAAAAAAGACAAATAAAATAGTCTAGCAGTATGTCATCAAACTCTAGTTGAGGCCCTCATGCTAGCCAGGCAGCAAATTTGTTTTTCTCCTTTGCACAAGTGCCTTTTTATATATTAATGATAATATGTTCTCTTTGCATGCTGCATTATCTCCTATAGTATTTAGCTATGCGGTGTCTAATTTTTAGTTTGTTTATATTGCCAATGTCATTCTGTATTAAATAAGGAGTGTAAAAAATGAAATGAAATATTCAACTCATTAGATATTCTATATTCAACTCATTAGATATTTTACATATTGTTTCATATATATATGAAATGGCAATTGGAGCATATATATATATATATATATATACATTTATATATATTTTTTTTAATTAATAATAATTTTATATGTTCTTTATACAATACTAAAATGAGTATTTAGAAGAGTTTGGGAAAGTAAAAACTAGTAAAAATACTGGGCCTAAAAATACAGATTGAACTAAGCTGTAGAAATAAAGGATTACTCACATTCAACTATATGAAGTTTATATAAGCTTTCAGTTAAATGCATTATGCAATGTATTATACAAATTCAGATTAATTGTGATTTTAAATGTAAAATGGTCTACAGTTTGTCCCGGGAAAATCAAAACTGATCATTGGTGTTTTCATAACCTAATGATCTCATATGATTGATATGTGATACATATTTGTAAAGATTAAACCATCCTCTTTCATTTGATGCAATTTATAATGAAAATTTGAAGAGTAGGTAATCCATTCATTTGGTAGGAGGAATTTGAATTTCAAAGGGAAAATCAAATTTCTATTAAGTTAAAATTTCTGCCCTTTAATATGACTCCTTAATCAATGAATATAATGTACAACTGTGGGAATAATATTTCAATATTTGTTTTTGCAAAGTCTCGTGTTCCATAATTGTAAAAAAGTTGGGCATTTTTACTTCATGACAGCCTGTCTGTTTGTCATGACGGCAGTTCAAAGATCGTTTTCAATCTTTACTCTGTTTTTTCCAACAATTAAGCCCTTTGTCCACTACATTTCGTGTCAGGAAATTATGGAAATGCAAGCTCTATTTTTAACCAATTTAAAGGGCAAATATTGAATTTCCCAAATATGTGTAATTTTCTCACCAGCGGATACTGCCCACCAAATTATTTGACTTTTTGGTACCCTCTCTTCAAACTAATTTTACACACTCATGGATGAGAAAAAAATAATTCATTACTTTTGATTAAGTTAAGATATTTCATGCATTCTCATTTTTATTTTACTGGGATGTTAACAAAATTATTTATATTTATTGAAAATGTAAATATAGAGTTATAGAATTTTATATTCATTATACTGAGAGTAATAGAGAGCCGTGTTATAAAAGTAGATGATAGGGAGTTATTGCATTTACTACGGAGAAACTCAACACATCGATTCCTTAGAAAACACAATTAAAATCACAATGGAGAGCTGATAATCCAAAGATTTACAGTGGACGAATAATTGCAAATATGTCGTTGTCCAGAGTCAAGAGATTCCGATGCTGTCCCGGTCCACACTTTCGACAAGTTCCTCTCAGCTCTCCATTGTGATTTGACTTTGACTATTGGTGCGTTGTAAAGAGTGTCTCTGTAGTAATATGCGAAAAGTCCGGAATTAAACAAATGACGGGGCAGCGGAATTGGAGGGTGATGCATGGAGCTTCAGCTTTCAGATCTTGTTTTTATGCATATTCAGCCCCCTCCCCCTTCAAACTTGTTCTGCCATCCCGTGGAATATAATTTGTTATTATTTCTATGTTGATCCAAGTCGATTCTGACTTTTAACATTTGTGTGTTGAATGCTTCATCAGGTTATAGCACAGTGCAATGTTTATAAATTAAGTTTGAAAATCATTTGTCTTCCAAAATAAGATTGTGTAATTCATCCTTTTGCACTATTTCCTCTTTTTTCAAATGGATTGAGGGTGTTTGCTATGCATGCATGCATATGTCTTGCGCTTGAATAAATTGAAAATTATTGCCTTTGTCTTTGATTTTGAAATCATGAATTCATTATACCGAATTAAATAAATTGTCTTTTTACTAAAAGCAGTCTTTCATTATTTTCGATCCCTCTAAGCTGTGCCTGCTGTTTTTACAGGAAGATTTCAATTTTAGTTTTAATATAGTTTTAGCCACTATTTTATTTTTCATGATTATAAACTTCTAGAGAATAATTTTTACGGTTGTCTATTTCTGATTTTGAATTGTGCTTGAAATTTGACTTACGGTAGATGTAACAAATACATGTATGTAATATATAGTAATATATACGAGTATTCAAAGTTTTAAATTCATTTTAAAAAAAGATGATGATAATTTACAATAATATAAATAGCCTGTATCATCAGCATGCAAATGAGGCAGTTTATAAACAAGCAATATTACAAATCTTTCAGATGTGGTGTTTTTGGTGAATATGTGTTGCCTCATAAGGTATTTGCAATGTTAAAGTGGCTTATTAATTATGTACACACAATTTTTGATGGAATGAAATTGTGAGTTACTGGAACAGTTTATTCAAATTCTGAAAATGATTGAATTAATTTCATATCAGTTCTTTTGTGTGTGCAATCCAGTGTCTATCATATTTCTAATTTTAAAGTATGATACTTTAACTAGGGGGCAGGGGTTCACCATCAAAGGGGCTCCCCCCAAAATCCTCAAATAAATTCACATTTTTAATATTCAGTTGATACTACTTACCCCCGCCCCCCTTCTTGAAACAAGCATACCAGGCACATCACTGATAAGATATGAATGACATTAATCCAGAAAACCATTCATAAGCCATTTAAACTGAAAAACATACCCAGAGAAACTATGAATTACTGATTAGCCTGCAGCATATTGATCAAAACAAATTGTTATAGCCATCAAATCAATTCATGTAACACTTGAATGAATAATAATGAACAATTATTGGTGATAATTTATTTCAGAGTTTATTAAATGATTCAATTAGACTGCAAAGATTAGCTGAGCATCAGTGTATTGTTTTATTTGTGAAAGGAAATTATGGATGTCCTGCTTTTCATAGATTGTTTGGTGAGTAAAATGAGAAAGCTTCTGAGCGGAAAAGAAAAATAAATTATTATAGAAGACATGGAAAGATAAAAGAAACTAAGAGGAACGTTTAAAGAGAGAAACAGAGCACAGGGCACATAAGACGACATAGAAAATAAGACATGGACAAAAATAGACAAAAAGAGAAAGACAAAAAGTGAAAGTAAGAGAAAAGAGAGATACACACAGGGAAAGGAAGAAAGAGAAATAGAAAGCAAAGAGAGGAAGACAGAGAAACTGACATAAAAAGAAAATGACGGGGGAGCAGAAAGAGGAATGGCGCAGAGAGACGGAGGTAGAGAAAAAGCCAAAAGAAAGACTGATATTGAGAGGAAGAGAGAGACAAAGGAGAGAAAGTCATGGAAAAAAAAGGAATGGATAGAAGGGAGACATTTACAGAAAAAAAGAGAACTGAAGACAGATAAGAGAGAAGAAAAAAAAGAGACTAACAAGAAAAATGTCAGAAATAAAGACACAGAACCCCCAAATGTACATCTTTAAAGATGCTGTTGGATCATTTTTGTCACATTTTGCTAAGAGCACTGGCTGACAACATCCCATGGAACTTGAAGCAATGAGCTAAATATTCCCATTTGTTTTATCTGGCTTGTTCAGATATGAAACATTTGTTTTACCAGAAATTGTAAAACCTACCATACTTGCATATATTACGTTCATTCATTATTTCACAAATAAACTTAGTTATGCTAAATCATGGCATTTGATTACCCGGTATCAAGGAGTCATTCTTCTAAATAATTGTCTACGTCAAAAAAATTTCTGACCATTACTGTATGTTAATTGTGGTACTTATTTTTTGTCAAATTTCTCCTAAATCAAACAGATTTATGTGGTCCCCAAATCACCTATATTCAGTGACTATGTTGAAATAGATAACAATTAATTGCTTCAGTCGTATTTTCACTGCCTCATGACCTTACCTACAACATAGCTCTCAGGGATTGATTGTGCCATGAATGGCAAATTGAACATGGCCGGTATTCTGAGGTCATTTTATCTTTAAAATATTTTATCTCTTAAAATGAAATTGGTATTCTGAGATGACATTTTATCTCGCAGATAAAATTCAAAATTTTGCGTATAATTTTATCTTGCGTATCTATGATGATACGCAACAGAGCAGTGGCTGCGTAGACATACCCATCGCGTATCTGGCCATTGCAACGCGGGTGATGTGCTCACGCCCAAGTTATTTTGAAGAAAAAATAAAATAAACTTATGAGGGTAGGGGCTATTTTATCTCCGCGACGTTGATTTCGTCAATATTTCTAGGTGAATTAACTCAAAATGTTGGCATGAAAATTAAGAAAAATGATATATTCATTGAGAACACCTTAAAGTTATTCCTGTACAATCAAGAAGCATTTCATAAGACTTTTTTTTGACTAATATTGTCTTTGAAAAGATGCGATATAGACTTCGAAAAAAGATGAGAGTATTGCCACTTTTGTTAAAAAGAAATCTCTGTAGACGCGCAAGCGTATAGTGCAAGTGTATTGAAGTCAATAAATTGACGCAATCTCACTTCTTTGCCACACCTCCTAGCGGAATGGATTTCCATTGGTTGAGTGATATGAAAGAGCTATATATGCGCGTTTCTGATTGGATATTGATTAAAAAATAGGTGTGTCTTACAGAGATAAAATTATTCTCAGAATACCAATTCGGAGAGATTTTAACAGTATTTTATCTCACTGATTTAAACGGAGATAAAACATTTTATTTCATCTGAGATAAAATGGATCTCAGAATACCACCCCAGACCTTTACTAAAAAAAGGAGACATTCAAAAATAGAAAAAAAACATACACATTCTGACATCAATTACAGGTTTGAAGGATTTATTACATTTGAAAGAAGTTTCCACAGCAAAACATTACATGTTTCATTCATCATTGACAACTGCAACAAAGATGAGAATGTCATCAATTTCATCTTGCATGACTGTACAATCAGGCGCCCGTAATACAAAGCTTAGCAATAATCGTAGAACATTTTTCTACGATTGATCCCATTAAATTCCATGTACAATCAATCTTAAAAATCAAGCATACAGTAATCGCTAAACCTTTGTGTTACGGGACCCTGGTGGTGTTAGATTAAATATTGTACTAGTATTTCAACGCAATTTAAAAAAATCAATCGCAACTCCATTTTCAACCAATTGGTCAGTAAGAATAAGTAATTTATACTTTGAGTTGCATTGATGGCCAAATATAGTGCAATAGGCCTTAGCAGATACAGAACCATTTCATACATGTAGTTTCCGCTGAGTGGGTAAACTCCAATATCAGATTCTCAACCAACACTGAATTCCAAAAATGAAACAAACCAAAAGGGTTAAAACAGATCAAAACTATACAGAAAAATCCTTCAAGTAGTAAAATACTGCCCTCATAATTAAAGAAACAAAAATGGCATACAAATATAGCGATGATGAGCTAGAGAATTAATATCAACTGTGGTGTGCGACACATTTCATCTCAAGCACTTTTCAGAGTGAACAAACATGTTTGCAGTTTTATTTCTGACAGGAGATAAATCCATTTCCAATGGTACAAAATAATCGTAAAAGCTGCGTTCAGGAGCAGAAGTGGTGTTAACATCCATTTGGCTTTCTGTATCTACATTTTACATATTTTTGGTATGTGTATTTGAGAGACTCACATGTAAAGTTATAGTAATACACAACACTTGCAAAAATGCTAAAAATATATATTCAAAATTTTGCAAACTATCTGTGGCTATGATACACTTTCAATAGTAAACCTGGAAATCAACAAATAGGAATGACTCAGTGAGCTTATACAACGCAGCCACCGACGGTGTCCTCAAATTACTTATTCTCAGCTGTTAGAAAATATACACAGTTCATTTTCAACTTTATAATTATACATGTTATTTCTTACAAATACAAAGCATTATACAAGTCAAAAGTTATAGATTATATTTACAGTTTCTAGAAGACCCTCAATGATGCCCAACCACAAGTTCATTGGAAGTAGATGTTTAATTTGATTTGGATTAAATAAGATGCTGACTGATCATTTTGGCAATGATTCCAAATCAATCACTTAAAATACATTATAGCAGCATACCTAAGGCTAAGTAACCTTACCGACCTAGCATACATGTAGTTCAGAAGCATACCCAGTATGCTGATTGTGTTCATTCATAAATTGGTACACAGAAATACTGAAGAGGAAAATTTAAATAATTCAGGTAGAGTTGACTCTTGTTAGATTCCATGAATAAATACTGTTAAACTTTGAAACTACTTATTTGCTTGCAGTTCTACAGAATGGATTGTTTTCACAAAAATGCAAAGAAAAAATAAAATCTTATACAGAACTAGTATTTAACTTGAGTACTTTTTCCACTGGCACAAGCTGTGAAAAGAAAAAGAGTTTGCAACTTCAATATAAATGTGCAAAAATAATACTTGATTGAGCTCTCTGAGATTTGTAACTCCTAGTGTTACAAGTTACCAACTAGTGCATGTAGAGTGGGAAAAGTATGCATAGACGATGCATACCCATACGGTTCCCTATGACCATTTCAAAATCAATATGGAATTCATACCAATATGATTTAACCTGTCTGAAAAAATATTGTCAGCTTGGCAGAGTACCAAATAAGACATAAAATTACCAATTTCAGACAAAAAAAAACTGATGAGTGATTTTCGGTGTGCATTGCACAACAGTATATCTACATCACAAATCCTGGTAACAAGAGTGACGAGTTAAACTGATTGCATAAATCCATGTAACAAATAACAGCAATGGTGAACAAAAATGTTAAAGAGAGGAGCAATAAGCAAATTAATACTTTTGAAGGGGTACTCCAGGCTGAAAATAATGATTTTAACGGATTAAGAAAAATCAGACAAATACGAACAACTGAAAATTGGTTCAAAATCGGACAAGGAATAACAAAGTTATGACATTTCAAAGATTTGCATTTCAGTCAAACAGTTCTGTGCAAGTTTTCATGAATAGTCAATGAGCAAACTGATGTCATATCCCTAATTGTTCTTTTTCATTTTATTATATGAAATGCTTTATTCAAATTTTTTCCCCTAAAACTAAAGAAGTTGGATTGACACCTGATTTAATGCATTAGGTAATAATTGCTACAACTTAATTTTATCAAAAGGAAGATATATCATTTACACTTGTAGGAAAAAAGGAAAATAATAATGATACAGATAAGAAAAGGAATGAGGGGGTGTGACATCATCAGCCCGACTAGTGAATATTCATGATGACATGCATATTACTGTTTTAACAAAATATCGCTAAACTTTAAAATTCAGTAACTTTGTTTAATATTTGTTAACAGATTTTGATGAAATTTTCAGCATTTTTCTCTGTGAATTTCTACTTCATTTCAGCCCAAAGTACCCCTTTAACAGATAAACAGCTGGAAGATAGCGTGTAAAAAGGATAAAGAAAGTTTATGTCACGATCATGACACACATATACATATTACATCCTGTGTCACAATGCATTGTACATGAGACTACAGCCCATAGTACGTATGGATGGACGAATGGATGTTGTAAAGTAATAAAATATGCATAAAAGAAGACAAATATGAAGACCACTTGACACAAGGTCATCATTCTAATGGGCATAAAATACATCCAGGTATAGACATCTAATGTTATCTATTCTTGTTTAATTGAAAATTGTTTAATTGAAAATTGTTTAATTGAAAAATTCTATAATCATATATGTGTTAATTCTTACTGTTCTTCAACAAATAGATATATTGTGCCGTCCCCGGTGCCATCTTCGTCTTCTTCCATTGCTGCGATGACCGATCCTTCTGAGATGATGCCCTGATTGACCATCTGTTGCTGTAACGCTGCAGCTTGCTCTTGAGTGATAGCTTGGTTATCTTGTGGAGTGGGTGTCTCTTGGGTTTGACCTTCCTGTGTCAGTTCCGGAGGCTGGGAGTTGTCCGCAGCTGCAGAACCTTCAGTGGTCTCAAGCTGCTGGGTGGCTTCTTGACTTTCAAGATGCATGTTATCCCCGTCTCCCTGAGGAACGGCCATCATCAACTGCCCTTCCCCTTCCTGGTTGCCCTGGACGGCAGCTAAGCTCCCATTCATCATCTGGAGTGCTTCATCCACATTCTGCCCATCTCCTCCTACAGTTAGAATAACAGGCATGGTGCCATCACTGGTTTGCACAAGTTGAACCGTGCCCTCTCCCCCTTGCGCCATGGAAACTTGAATCGTGTTGCCATCGGTTGTTGTCAAGGTCTGAGGTTCGACAATCTCTTCTACGGCCTCCAGTTCTTGCAACTGCATCCGTTGACGCCTCGTTACCCTCTTGCTAGGACTCCCGATTTCCTCGGCAGATTTGCGTTTCTTGGTCCCATCTGCTTCCTGGACAAAGTTGTGTTTGCTGCGTTGATGATTGATAAGGGTTTGCTTGTGCTTGAAGGTCTCATGGCACTCTTCACACTCATAAGGCCTTTCTCCGGTGTGAACTCTCATGTGGATGACCAGATGCCGTTTCTGAGGAGCAGAGTACCCACACTCCCCACACTTGTAAATCTTCTCACCCCTGTGCCCCCTCACGTGCTGCATGTAGGTGTATCGATCAGTAAATGCATTTTCACAAATCTTACATATCAAGGGTTCACCAGCCGTGTGCATCTTACGGACATGGGTCTTCATGTCGGCATATCTCCCAAAGGTGGTATCACAGTGGTCGCATTTGTGAGATGGTCTATTTCCAACATGTTTCCATTCATGCTCCTTGAGACTACTTTTCTGAGAGAAGGATTGGTCACACTGAGAGCAAGCAAAAGGACGTTCACCAGTGTGAACCCTCATGTGACGCTTGAGCTTGTAGTTGTCTGTGCTCGCATACTCGCACAGAGTGCATTTGTACGGCTTCTCTCCAGTATGGGAACGCATATGTCGTTTGATCTTGGACGCCTCGACACTCAGGTAGTCACACAATGGACACTTGTGGGGCTTCTCATGAGTGTGCATGTACTTCATGTGGCGCCCAAGCTCACCAGACGTGCCAAAAGCTTTGGGACACAACTCACATTTGTAGGGCTTGGTCCCAGAATGTGTGTTTTCGTGGTTGCGAAGCAGGGTGGATGTACGGAATATACGACCGCACAGATTGCATTCATGCACCTTTGGTCTCCTTCCAGGGCCCCCTTTCTTGGCACGGTTGAGAACTTGATCAAGGAGACGACCATCGTCAAACTTGGGTACCACGTACCTGGTCTTCTTCTTGCCTCCAGGAACCTCTACACCGGTTTTCTCATCACCAGCAGCAACCGGAGCTGTGTCATCCTCTCCTGCATAGAAATCATAAACAGAGGGATCTTGGCCATCCTCCCCTTCTACAACTTCCCTGACAATGACGATTTGGGTCTGCATTTTGGCTTCATCCTTGCGAGGCCGACCTCGCTTCCTTTTGACAGGCTTCTGTACAACCAAGGCCATCTCGTCATGCTCTGCCGCTGCCATTTGTAGGGCGCCCTCTTCCTGCTGTACATTATGCTCTGAGACAGGCTGTAGCTCTGCATAAGAGGGCTGCTCATCTGATGTTGTTGCAATTACATGGGTCTGCTCATCGCCAATTTGGGCGACACCTCCTTCTGAGACTACCATAGTAGTGGGTGTGGCTATAGTGGTTGTCTCTGCACCATCTACTGTTTGAAGGATAGTGTATACTTCAGTACCAGGCTCACTTCCAGACTGTAAATCAAAATAAGCAAAATATGCAATAACAATAACATACAAGCCATGATCGCAGTGCTAATTTGAGCATGAAAATAATAATCATGGCCGAGACATCAAAGAAAATTAAATTAATATTTCTTGAAAATATGATGTCAATAATGTATGTAAATTGCCTAAATCGGTCATAAGTCAATATTTATTTTATTGCTCATGAGAAGCACAAGGCTCTGCAATCTTGCTCAGTATCAAAAGAATAAAAAAAAAATCAATGTATTAGGTGACTTTTTTGCAGTGTTTTATTTTCATAAATTTTACCAGACTAAGATGTCAAAACTTCCTCTACTCTAGATGACTCATGCTGCACATGGAAGCAAAATAAATACCATGAATATAATTACCCCTGAGTACATGCTTATTTTTTGTTCAAAATCATGAAAATATCTGTATGACAATGAATGTTGGCTTATACATACATTGAAATCAAAATGGTCTCTTACTTGTGTCATGGCTATTTGGGCAGTGCCATTGTGAGAAACAGGAACAAACTGGGTGTTCTGTGTGGTTTGATAGACAATGTTATCTCCCATATTGACAGGTGCACCCGAGAAGGCAATCTGGGCCACACCTTGATCTATCTGACCATTGTCTTCCATGGACACCATTAGCACCTAGAGATAGAAACAGAGAGGTGGGAGGGTGAGGAAGAGAGAATTTGTAACATCATTAAAACATGAGGAAACAGCAGAGTAAAAAATAGGAAACTCAATATAAAATATTTTTGAAAATTTGGGCTTCCCCAATTATGACAAAGAGTTCAACCATGTACTGCCGTAATTTATATGGAATTCAGAATAAGAGCCTATATATTGTTTGCTGAACTCTGGTTTAATAAAACTTTGAGTGGGCACTCATGAGACAAAACTAACAGTACAGGTTCAATTTATCAGCTTGACACTCAAATCATTCATCATTCTCAGGGAATATCAACCAGAATAGTTTTCTTCACTAGAAAAAAAAAGGTTAGAGGAACCACGGCCTAACTTAAACTGGAGCCTTGATCAGACACTTCTCACCACTCACCTGTTGCTGTTGTCCTATCCCTGATGAGCCATCCTCCATATTATGTACCATCACCACCTGTTCTCCATTCACTGTCTGTATACCAGCTATTCCTGAGAGGGGGGGGGGGGGGGGGGGAATCAATATGAGATCATTAGGCATGTCTCTAAAAATTTCTGATAACTAACTTGTTCACAAAGGAGAACTAGTTTCAACTAGAGTTTTGCCATGAAAATCTCTTGAAATTACATCAGTTTCAACTAGCCACAAATTTTCATTATAGGTCACTTCTTAAACACAATGACATGTAAAAGTTGGTTTGCCCTGTTAAAGATATTTCTTTTAATGTTTTTAAAGTTTTTTTAGATGATTCTACAAGGAGTTCCATTCAATTGAATAATTCCTAAGAGCGAGACGAGCTGATAACATTATATTCATGGTTAAAGATAAGCTCTATCCACTGGGATTCACAAGTGCACGTACAAAATGAAAAAATATGTCAACCATTTACATACAGGGATCTCCTGGTATTCATAATCGCCAATTCATCAATAAGATATTTTGGAACCATTTTCAGTCCTAAGAACCGCAATCGCCTTAACCCTATCTAGGCTGGAGGAGACGACCATCATCAAACTTTCACCGCGCAATTTTTTTTACCGCGCCACTCGCTGACTTTTACGCAATTTTTTAGCCCAATTTCACATGACCAGAGTACGTGGTTCTGAAATTACGCAAAATTATGTAAGTCCATGTCAGACAAAAATTTCCTCAAAAACGTGATTTTGTGTAGAAAGTCAAAGCAAATTGTGTTTTCAACCAAAAACAATAAATGTATGATTATTTTTAGTTCTGCTGGTGTAAATGTATTTATTTTATGCTTTTTATGCTCTCAGAAAAGTCCCCAACAAATTTCATTGTAAAAATAATGAAAAACAAAAGGTTAAAAAAACAAGGAAATACATAAGAAATTGCAAAAAACAATATACTACATAAGAAAATGATTTGATATCGCAATTTTAGGTTAGCATAATTGCTTAATAGCGATTCGCATGAAAAAAATTACTATACAATTGTGTAGATTATGTCCCAGGCAACCCGCGTGCCAATTTTCGGCCAATAGCGCAGTCGACGGCCAAGATCTTAAGGGGGGGCCTCCCAGGCCCCCCCCCCCCCGGCCATATGAACTCCCAAAATACCCCAGCCTAGATAGGGTTAAATATGCAATCATAAATGTGGGTATATACTAAACATATTTTGAAAGGGAACATGAATGAAAAACTTACTGCTGGGATCTACTTTAGCTCCATGCTCATCTACAAGGTTGGATGTATCAAGCTGCTGCATGAAAGTGCCCTCTGTACCAATCTCTCCCTGAGGAAAAAAAGGGGGAACAAAATATCCAAAACTTACTCCACAAGTTTAGATAATTAATCCCCATTTCTCGATAAATGAATACAAGAACTCGGGAAGAGAGAAAAAAGAAACGTGCAGTTATTACATAATTCCATATCTCATATGACTTTGACAGTCACAGCATGAAGATTATCAATATATGAAAATATAGAAATTAATGACAATGAAAGCTTACAAGCAATGCCTGCATTTCTATTCGTTCCATTGACCATGACAGATGTTCAGCAGGACAATGAAAAGGAGAAAAGAGAGAAAGCAGTGCTGTTTAAATGAGGACACTTTGAACCTTCTACTATTAAACCAAACAGTGACTTAATTTGTATATGACAGGTGTGACAGGGATCGCCATGAGATAATTGGCCTGCACAACCACAACACAAATACAAAACTTAACGACCGTATTGTACAGACCATCATATCTTGAAATGCACAGGATGAATGGTGATGAAGGTAATATTTTACAAGTTAATATGTCCTGAAGTAGAAGTATTTGATGCGATAACTTACTTCTTGGTTTTCCTGCGCAGCATTAGGATTGCTGATGTTTGCTGAAGCATTCGCAAGTAGCTGTAATGTGTGGGTGATATCGATGGTGGCTTGGTCGGGTGCTGGCTGGCTGGTCTGACCAGCCTCCTCTTCATCATCCGCAACCTCCTGTTTAACCACTGTCAAAGGTCAAACGGTGATATAAAACGAAATCATTTCTCTGCCGTATGTAACAACCTTTGTTGACATTTGATATTTCACATTATCAACCCTACATCTGGGTCCCATCTTGCAAAGAGTTATGATTGATCCAATCAACCTCAATTCTATGGAAATCCATCATTGTCATATTTTCTACAGGAAACTTAAAAAATGTCCTTTGTAAACAAAGAGAAGCACACTGAATTAAAAAAAGATGGATATGAATACACATCATAGTACTTAGAAAATTATATGAATACACATCATAGCACTTAGAAAATACTTTGTAAAAAACATGCATAATAGATGTTAACATTGCTGGCTTTCCATAGTTGTAGTTGACTGGATCAATCACATCTCTTTATAAGAGGGGGCCCTGATCATACTTTCATACAAAAGACAACAAAAGAAATAGTGAGTGACATCACCAACTCTCTCATTTGCATATCACTGAGTTGTGCATCTTACTGTTTTGTGAAAAATAAGCCAAATTTTAAAATGTCATAACTTTCTTATTTCACATCCGATTTTAATGAAATTTTCAGCGTTATTCTCGATTTTTCTCGATTGATTAAAATCAAGTTTTTTCTGGAGTGTTCTTGCCCTTTAACAACCACTGTCACCTTTGATCTCTTACCTTGATATTCCAAAACTATCCAGATTATAATCACTTCTTTATACATGCTTGGAGACATTTTGAAGTTTATCCCTCAAATGGTTCTTTAGTTATCTTAAGAATATAAGTAGGACCAGCAGACAACCATAAACCATAGACTCCCGCAACCACTAACAATATGACATCTATAACTGCTCATCAGGTTATCATGACTTCCCAACAAATACCAGTTAAACATTACAAGCCTTAGTAAAAAAAAAAGATTAAATTAACCTATCAATAGACATAAATGCTGACTAGGGATTTGAGCACTAGTCAACTGTCAAGAGTCAAGCAACTGAACCCCTCCTCCTTACAAAAACAAATAGGAAGTAGCAATCAATAAATAAAACTTAAAACCCACCAATTTTCTATTCCTAATGAATGTCATTATCCTTTTTGATACACAATATAACTGGTTACCTTGTGCAAAATTGTCAGTTGTGATATTGATCTCAAAATGGGTTTGAACTAAATGCAATAAATTGACAACCCAAGTGTTTGTATACATATGAATAAAACATGTGCCAAATAGCTCTGGAATGTAAAAAAAAAAAACACAGAATTCCATCAAATGTCATACATTTTTCCAAGCAATATTAATATAGTTTTCCACATGCTTTCTGTGTTAGTGATCACAAGTGTTGTCAAATTACAGCAAAGATTTCATGACTTCACTTGTGCATGAAAGTATATGTTAATGTAGCATTTCTAGATCTATGATAATAGGGTGGCATTTATTCTTGATTTTAAAGACTTTCTCATGAAATAATTGTTTGCTGAAACTACTCTTTAAAATTTAAGTACATGAAGACCTGTAGATGCATAATTATCTAATGCACATACCTGCTACATTATCTCCTTCAGCTCCTTCCTCAATTTGTACATCTGCTCCATCATCACTATCTTCTCTTACAACCAGTGGTGCTTCCGAGCTCCCCTCTCCTGTAGCTGCACCTGATGACTTTGCTATAATCAAGAACAGAAGCGATGTTCAGCCATTATTAAATACATGTAGAGCATTGCTGACTAACCTTGACCATCCACTCAATCAACAGTATGCCAAATATATGATACAAGCACAAATTGCCAGGTGATTTTGATATCAAAATTATGCTCTATATCAAAAAAATATTGAATATATGATTATGTTGATATATTTGTTGTTAACAGGAAATGACGAACATACATGTACATGTATTGTCAATTATGAAAAATCAAATCAACCATTATCTACATGTATCAACCACCAATGCTGCTCTGTATTCCTTTACACCAACTCAGAACTTTGTTAGTTGGCACCGAAATACCCGCCTTGCATGGACAAGCACCGATGAAAGTCTTACTTTCAACTCCCCCTTCCCTGCCCTCATGGAATTGCAGCTTATAATTAACATACACAATTTCAGGCTCTGCAGTATCTTGCTGCCTTGCTGGTAAAAAAACCCTGACTACCATAACATTAAATATGAACCAACAATATATTACAAGCACATATTTTCTGCAAAATTTTGTGAATTACAGTTTCAAGAATCTAATTGTTGAAGCATTACATCATACGATGAAGCCGTACATGCTGTTTCATATAGATCTGGATTTATATAGCTTATATTGCCAACTGATTAAGTCACTGATGTCAATTCATGAAGCATACTGTAGTCATGACAGTCACTAGAAACGTGAGCTAGTGTTACCCTTACAAATAAGTTAACCTAAAGGTATATACATGTAGGAGAAAGATAGGGATTTTTTTTCTTTTAAACTCACCTGCCTCCTGCTGACCTGTACCAGGGGCAGTGGCAGGGCCCGATGAGAGCTCCTCGTTGAAATTTTGCAAATAGGTCTCCAGGACATTCATGGATGCTGCATCGTTTCCCTCAGCTTCCCCCTGGTTAGCTGGTGCCACTGGTTCCTCCGACTGGCTGCTAGGTTGCTCTGGGTTTTCATCCATGGTCACCTTGCCTTATAACCTGCATGGAAGACAACAATGCAATACATAATTTACCACCACATGGAAAACTCTACTCTTCCAGGACAAGTTCTTCTGAATTAAAAGGCAGACTAACATGAACCAATCATCCAATGGACATCTTTATTTATTCTACATGTATGCTATGGTTTTTCATTCTGTAATGCATGCATACATGTATGAATCTAGTTAGATATTCTTTTTATTTTACAAATCCTGGTTTTCAGACAGTACATTAAAACATCAAACAATATTTTGCAATGAAATACGTGACATAAATTATCGATAAGGGCTCGGATAAGGCTATTAGCTTGTAGACTGGGATTAAATTTAGAAAAAAATGATTTCAGGTTTTTCACATCATTAAAAGAGGAATTTAAAATTCCAATGAAATAGATATTAATATGAAATGAGAGATAATCTATTATATTTATTGAAAAAGATCATATTTATGATGTGTCAATTCTAAGTAGGAAAAAAAATTAGAAGCAATGAATGTAAAATGACTTTGAAGAGATTTTTTTTCATTTTTAGAATTGTCAGTTAATAAATACAAGCCCTGGTGACAGGGACACCTGGGGCCCGTTTCTCAACACCTGGACAAGTTAGTCATATCTTTATCCACAAACCACGGAGTTATTTCCAATCTTACTAAACCTGTTTCACGAAAGGCTTCCTAACTAAAATACCTTGATATCGATACTATCGGTAAAAAGAGCAGTCGAGACGTAGCCTTAGTCACAAAATAGCATAATTTTCAAAGACAAATATTATGACAAAATTGCAAATATTGTGATGAATTGAGAATTACATCTTTTAAAAATAATAGAACAGGTAAATTATGCATCATACATACTTAGACCATGAAGACTTGGGCATTCAATTGCTGAAAAATGGAATTATGAATAATTCATTTCATGAATAAAAAATCACATGTGAACGTTGAGATGGGTACCCCTGGGATATCCAATTTTAATAGTTTACGAAAGTGAACCATAACAGTTTTATTTGTAAAATTATGATAATTATACAATGTTTTACGGTTCCAAACATCATCGAAATATAGTTTAACATTTTTTTAAAATAAATCTTTGATACCGATCTTACGATTTGACAAATTCTATGCATAAATTAGAATTTATCCAAATGTCAATAGGGTCTGAAAACGACAAATACAAGTTGAGTTATGGATGGCCTGACGTGGTAGAATTTTTATCGATTAAATTATTTTACTATTTCAAAATGAATGGTTTTGTGGCGTTTTACCAACAGTTTTCATAATTACTTTGTATTACGATGACCATTGAATGCATTATCCCACTTGTTTTGGAATGTAATTTCAACCTCTATGATTGATTACGTAAGATTATAATTTTCAAATTTCTCGGCACTTTTGCATGTCATAGTCTACCCACGTGATGCCTCTACGTCATTAAGAAAGAAGTTATGACAGGTTCGGAGGTGTCATAAATATTTAGTGAGGTTGTTGTACCCGATCTTGGTAAAGAGGGCTTCGTGAAACGGTTAGCGGACAAGTAGCTCACTATCTCCGATTTAGTCAAGAAGTTAGACTTATGACGGTGTTGAGAAACGGGCCCCTGGCCCCTTTTCTAGGATCTCGACCATGTGATTGAAACTGCATTGATAATTTTTTGAAAAATTTTGCAACTACATGTTCAGCAAAATTCTTGCATGATTTTTGCATACAGTTGTAATATGCATGTATAAAATCAGAATTCTGCTCTAATTAAAAAGAGGTTTACATAATATATTTGTTCTTCTTAGTTTTTTTTTTAGGAAAACTAAACCCAATTATTAACAAAATACAAAATAAATACCGGGTACATGTATTATTTTATTTATCTATGTTTGTGCATTTGCTTTTTGGTTTTATAGTTTTTTTTTAACTGATTGGGGACACTATTCTGATAATGAGAAATTGATTTTTATCCACAAAGTAAGACTTTGTAATATCATACACTTATAAATTCTGGCTAACAGAATTTGCATGGCAGAAATTGAAATATTTGATAATTCATATAATTCATAGATTTCATAAAATACAAAAGAAATTCAAGTCTGGGACATCATAGGCACTCTCACTTTCCTATAAACTGTATACTGTTTTGTGAAAATAAATTAAACTTTCTTTCTTGATTGACAAATTTTCAGCATTTTTGTAAGGATTGATTTTCCCCATTTATACCAACTTGTATTTGTTGGGGGAATTGACCTTAAAGCTAGTGTATAGTATTGGTAAATCCACCAAAAGGCACCTATCACTATTCCAATTCATTGCTAGCTAATATGAATGGATATGCCCTATAACAGTTATGATGTGGAGGATATGAAATGAAAATGTGTTTTACAGGATAAATTTTGCGATTTTACATGGAAATTTAACTTGATCGGGTCACCCGATCAAATTAAAATGTCTGTGTTTTTGTCTTTCAATTAAATCCTATTCCAAATCATGGAATGGGCTGAAACTTTCAAGATTTGTTCTGTAACTTTTGGATATCTAATCACTAAATTTATAAGATAAGTGCTTGAATGCCCATTTTATTTATTTAAAACAAGCATCGCCGAGAGAGGGCGCTATATATCCAAGATTTGAATATTTGAAATTTTCTCAGAGAAGTGCAGTTGGAAATATATCTAACGTCTCTACGCTTCAGTAAGACTGTCAAATTAGATGATATACAATTATCAATCACATTTATTGACCCTTTACCAAAGCTATACACAGGCTTTAAATGACAGAAGCAATAAAATTATAAACTAACAATTACTAAATACAGTCCTTAATGTATTTTCGTTACATGATTTTTATTTGAGCATACAAATAATGTACATAGCTCTATGGATGGGGAGGCAGTGTCATCTGCACATTTCTAATCAAAGAAGATAATGCAATGACTACACAATTTACATGCATGTTATATGGAATAGAGAGCTAGACATCTACCGGTATTTAAAAGTCTCCAGTAAAATTGGAGATTGGTAATGTAGGTCTATTCCAAAACCTCAAAGTCAAACTGCTGCAGCAAGGTGTGCAGCCTTGGCTTTGTCATCAATATTCTTAAAGTGTATGGGTCTGTATTCTGCAGACGTCAGACTTTGGTTCATGTTGTTTATTTCTATTATTTTATTTTAAATCATGTTACATGTCAAGTAAATATGCAGCTGTGGTAAGTGTGGACTGTTTTTTTTTTTTTCAAAATTGAAATTTCATTTTCTTTTACTCAATACACAAGTATTTCAGACTGAGCGTTGGTGGATTGAGATTCATCTGGCACACTGACTTTTTAACTTGTCAAGTTACATGTAATAAATGAAACAAAACAGTACCAAAAAGAAATGGAAGAGTCTACTTGCATCTTCTCAATTTGAAACAGGTGGACAGGGTACGCAGGCAACTGAGCTGACCTTACGTTAAGTGTAACGTTTTTTTAACACTCGTCATCGCGACAGTACAGTGAGGCCAATGTTGCTTGCTGCCACGTTTGGTCGTGCGGAACCTGCAACTGCTAGCTGCAGCGGGGGAACCATCGCGCCGAACCTACCCGATGGAAGGCCTTTGTTCGCCGCTGACGCCATTCCTCGCGTACCCTCAAAAAAGAGCCGTAATAAATGTGTGTAAAGCGGTATAGAGTAGCGCACACACCCAACAAAGCAGAGTGCTCTTTGAACTTCCCCAAGCCATGACATTCCATCGAAATACAAGCACTTTTGCTCCTTAAATCACATCAAATAATCGATCATCACTTGCACACAACTTTCATGCAGATCTTCCAGGGTTCTACTTCATCAAATTATGTTTACAAAAAAACTTACTAGCGTTTTACCGAGTAGTGGCGCTCGCCTTCCTTGTCAATTTCTAGCCATAGCGGTCGGGGAAATACGCCCGTGCAGTCCGCATGCAAAGAACGGCTGTGAGCAAGTAAATTTGCATACTTTTGGACAACCACAATACACCCGGAAATGAGAGTCCCTAGAAATGTTCACTTAAATACCATAAAAAGCCTTTCGACAGTATTCTATTTGCAATATTTCCGTAGATTATTTATACCCACATAGCAATATTTCGTTATATTTCAATATGAATAGCGGAAAATTATATTAAATAATATTTTATATCACGTAAATTTATTCAGTATTAAGGATTTTTGAAGTTGACGATTCATCGAAGTCTTGCGCGAGAAGCGTCAGGGGGCGCGCTGTCGAAAGAGACATTACAAGTATTAAAACGAACAAAATAACTCACCTTCTCTACCAAATTGCAGAAAACACCTTAAAATTGCCTTACCTAATATTTGGAAAGGTTTTTTGCTCAAAATATTGTAAAAATATGACTTTTAGATGAAATATCCAACTGGAAGAATGGCGAACGCCGAGAGCAAGATGGCGCTGTTTTAATGCGCATGCGTGATGACAACACAAGATTACTCAATTGCGCATGCGCTTACCATTAGGCGGTACATATTTTAAACTTGAATTAGGCCGACGGGTCCAAGGATAAAGAAAGATGTAGGTCTAAAGTGAATTGGGTTGAATTTAATTGAATAACTTTATTGTCCATAAACGAAATTCTTCTTTCACTGGTTTTGATACACACATGCAGATACAATTCATATAAATTGATGAAAAACACAAACAATACAAACTTTGGACAGAATAGACGAGAGTATAATGTTTGACACCATGCAGTTTTAACAGAATTTTAGTCTTTTTTCTATGTCTTGGGGAAACTTTCAAATTTGTAGCCCCCCCCCCCCCCGGGGCCTAACGTAAAAGGCACTTTGCTGTTCTGATATCAGGGCCAGGCCAGGGCACTTTTTATTATAAGGAGGATGGATCTGAGGGTAGGGACAACCCAAATGAGAAGCCATATTTTTCGATTGTCATAGGAGTAATCTTATTTTTTGTACTATTCTTCCATCTCTCATTTTCTACCTCCCTTCCATGTTAAAGGACAAGTTCACCCAACAACAAGTTGATTTGAATAAAAAAAATCCAACAAGCATAACGCTGAAAATTTCATCAAACTCTGATGTAAAATAAGAAAGTTATATTTTAAAATTTCGCTTAATTTCACAATACAATCCCGGTCGGTATGCAAAGGAGGGAACTGATGACATCACATGCACACTTCGACTATTTCTTTTATATTGTATTATGAAATATTCTATTTTTTCTCCCCCATTGTCCTGTGAAACAAAGTTTCATTTCTCCCTGAACATGTGGTATTACCATTGTTTAACATTTTATGATTCAGTCAAGTTGGTCCTTATTGTCAAATCTGTAAAAAAAGATTTTTTTTAATAATTCCTACAATAAAAAACAATGGAAATAGTGAGGGACATCATCGATTCTCCCAGTTGAATGTGACTAAATTGTGCATTGTGAAAAGTTAGCAAAAATTAAGGTGTCTTAACTTTCTTATTTTACATCCGATTTTGATGAAATTTTCAGCATTATGCTTGTCTGACTTTTCTCTATTGATTCAAATCAATATTTTTATGAGATGGACTTAACCTTAAAAAAAGAAAGAAAATGGGCCATGGCAGTCGCCTCTGCTCATTGGCGGCGGAAGCCAAAAAATTTAGGGGGGGGGGGGGGTCCACCTGAAATTCTGGAATGGACACAGGTAAAAAATTTGACAAGCAAAAAAAAAGGTTTAAAAAAAAATTAGGGGGAGACCATCCCCCCACCTCAAATTAAGGGGGGGGGCAGGTCCCCCCCCCCCCGTAGGTACGCTAGTGCAACTAATGTAGAAATAATGAAATGAGGGCAAGTTAACATTCAGACTAACAGACCAACGTACTAACAGGAAAAGTGCCTAATATAGGTCTCTGCCGAACTTTGTTCAGGCGAGACAAAAGAGGAGGAAAAGAAGACTTTGACCTAGAGCCGCTTATATTTCATTTAAGTAACAATGCACTTCGATATTTCTTCACTTCTTCATCTGTGAAAAGGTGGAGATTAAATGATAGCAGTGTCGGTAAAAGTTTTGTAGCCCCATTCACGGCTAAGGTCTTGCACTCCATTAAATGGTCTTTATATGAACCATACCCTATTTCTTTCTCGAGTCATCTACAATATGTATCTCCCCTCTATCTTTTTGTCTCTTCTCTCTCCCTCGAACTCTCTTACACAATCAACATACATGTATATACACAATGCAAAACCAATGTCATTTCATTTTCCTGTATTCCCTTTATAAACTTCTTCATTTCCTCACATCATGGGGCTACAAAAAAAAAGAAACAAAACTTTGTTTTCACCACAATCTCAAATTATATTAGACAAATATAAGAATCAAACTTATTTCATTTATTACAATGTAAATTACAAATAATTAAGACACAATTGGTATCAGAGTTATTTCAAACTACATGCAATAACATATATGTCAATTGTAATGCAGAGTTATGCAGTAATACCGAGTAATGCAAAGGTAATATCAAGGCATTTTCATTTACATGCTGAATTTAAAGAGTCGAATGACAAACATCTACACATTTACAAACAACATTAAGAAGCACTTTTCTAAATTCAAACACCTTGTGTACAAATATCTGGACCCTGTAACACAAAAATTTATGATAGACTGCAAATAAGAGAGAACAATGCTGATTGGTTCATGGTCAGTGTTTTTAACATAATGTGCATGTGACAATGATCACGATTGGCCAAAACTCTAAAATAAAGGGCTCTGGTTTCATCCAACTTCAAGGGCAAACCACCATGAACCAGCATCTAAACCCACGATGCACCTTAGGTGATTAATTGCAAATCTTTGGGTTTCAGAGTCCTGATCAAGATTTCCTGCAAGGCGGTCTTCAGTGCTTTCTACTGACAGTAAGGACTTTCTTGCAGTAACATGATTGATGTGGTACTAACATACATGAAGCATTTGGAAGCACCATTTACATTGTATATTTACGAAGGCAAGAAATTATTGTCTCTATGTAGAGGAGAAAACATGATTATTTGAAAAGACACAAATATTTGGTATCAACTCAATTTGGCAACATGACTCAAACACACCAAACATTATTTTAGACAAAAATAGAATAAGAAAATCTGTACTTAATTTTTTTTAAAGGAAAATGATGGCAATTTTTTTTTAAAATAAAGTATCGCTTGAATTCATCAGAAATATGTCAACAAAAAATTTGACCCTTGGTCAGGGCATAACTTTATCATGGGCCCTTCAAAAATCGTCATAATCTTTAAAATCTATAAGATACTAGATCTGTTGCTGAGTAAGTGTAAAAGAGCACTACTTTTCTAGAAGCTGATATTTCAGTCAATTTGTGTTATTAAGAATTTGAGATTGAGCTATTAAGATTTGAGAAAAATCAAAGAGCAGTTCAGCATATCATTACTATGACAAAGACTGAATCAGCAGATCAGAATGTATGTACATATATCTATATGATGTAAAAATATAAGGAATCTATTTTGTAAAATTTGTTCACAATTTTAAAATGAATGCTTATTCTATTTTCTGATTTTTACAGACAAATTGCTGTTAAGGTTGAACATCCATTAAGCTTCCTTTAAATGAAAACATACTTGACCTTTAAATATATGTATTACAATATAGAAACTGCATATATATTTACAATTAAAAGTAATAAATTACTTGAAGGACTAGATCTAGAAACTCCCAAATCCTCTTTGGTGTGAAAGGTAAAAAGAAAAAAAAAGATGTCATTTTATCTTCACATCATTAAGGAATGTTGTAACAGTGCAAGTCATTATAATAATATTCATAATATTAATCATAATAATAATAATAGGCAGGCCCATAGACAGCAATTTCAATTAGGGGGTTTCCATCCCTTCTCTTCCCATTTTTCTTGCTTTTTAGCAAAGGGGTGGGGTAGGTTCAATTGAACCCCCAAACTCCCCCTGGCTACAGGCTTGTTAGGCATCTATAGAGCACCATCTACTTGGAAATAATCTACTCTGAAGGGCACTAACAATAATGATAATAACGTCATTTTTATCTAGGGTAGCCATTTCAGTTCAGAAAATTTTTCGACCTGTGGGCCCTGAATAAAATGTTATTATAAAAAATAAACTATTATTGTTTGATAAAGCACTGTCTAATCTAACAAAATATCTCATCCTGCAAAACATACAATGAATCTGTGGATACATATTACTGAATCAGTGCAAGAATACCTTGAGCACACTTTCACACATGGATGATTCGCAAGACACATCCTTACACAATGTGTGATACATGACGCTAAGGGTATTCTCTCACCAATATATTAAGCAGGTTCCAAAAACACAGTGGAAAGGACAGAATGTTGAGTCTAAATATGGTCATTCTCATGGCTGTCAATGTCTTGGAAGTGGAGGATGCAGCAAGTCGACAAAAGTGAAGGATAAGAGACTTCATCAAGCCTGTTTCTTTAATGTCACCACAATTAGATTGTGTAGTCAATTGATCTGATGAAGCCCATCAAAACCCATGGACGTTCCTTTGATTGGCTTTAATCTCATTGGTCTGGAGGTTTGTTCTGACCATATTAATTAATTTGTTCTATTTGTACTATAATGCGCCATATGGAAAAGTGGTCCAACCCTAAAAATGTCAAAATTGAAGGCCTGATGGAAGTCACGCACATAAGCATGCAATTTGTATGATAAAGTTTGTCAACTTTTTTTTAATCTCCTAGTTGCTGACTCCCAAGCTGATGACCAATTATTTGTATTGAGCAAACATTCAAGACAGTTGTGGTCCGGAAGATAATGAAAGGAAATCTAGAATGGAGTGTGCAATGACATATTTTGTTAGATCCTTGTTCTCTTTCCAATCCATCATGTTTTCAAAAGGTGTCCATGAGCTCATTTCAATCTAACTAAAGTACATACTTCAGATGATTAAATTTGAATATATCCCTGTGTCTGCACATGAGAAGGTGGTTACTACATGAAAACATCATAAAATTAAACTACATGGCCCGTATTCTGATCTCGGGTTTAAATTAAACCATGGTTTAAAGTCGTGGTTTAACTATGGATAGCCGATTGGGGCACAAATCTTTATTAGTACACGTTCAATGTATTAATTCATATGACACTCAAATACTTAATAACGGCTGGGAATGATAACTGAAGTATTTTTCTTCATTATGAAAGCAAATGGAAACAAAACAGTAATATGACATATACAATGTAAACAGAATTTTTGAGTTTTTGGCTCCCCATACTTTTGGGCACAGAGTTAGACCGTGGTCTAAGTTAAACCTGACTTCAGAATACGGACAAAATAGAATAATACCTTGTTGAACGATACTGAACAAAAGCCTCCTACAAATTGGCAACAATATCATTTCCCTATCATAAGCATTGAATCTAAGCAGAAGCTAGCCAGATGCAATCACACTTTTGACTGGGGCAGATCAAATATGTAAGAGTAACATTTTGCAAGTGAAAACAATACATTTGAATACATTTGTTATATATATATACAAGAATCTGAGTTATGTGACATGATACCAGATGATTAGTTAGTTACAATAATTCACATTGATTGTAATTAAGTGATTGATAAGTATTTCATTCCTTATATTACTTGCAATAATCAAAACAATGAAAGCATGATGATACAAATACAAAGTGACATTACATTTTAAAAATTTGTTATATATATATACAAGAATCTGAGTTATGTGACATGATACCAGATTAGTTAGTTACAATAATTCACATTGATTGCAATTAAGTGATTGATAAGTATTTCATTCCTTATATTACTTGCAATAATCAAAACAATGAAAGCATGATGATACAAATACAAAGTGACATTACATTTTAAAAAGGGAGCCCTCAAATATTAACCAATACTGAACAATGATAGTATACTTGTGGATTGGCACAAAATAGAACTGTCATTTACATTGTTGGCTATCACTGTCTATTGGTTGTCTTCTTTTTTAAGATTATCCTCTAATGGTAATGCTAAAGCTGAAGAATGAAACAACCCACAAAACAAAAAGAAAAATAATCATCATTATCTCATTAAAAGAATATGAGCGTGATTATGCTTATTAAACCCGACATTCTTGTCCTTAAATAGATTTCGCCCGAAATTGCACTCATATGTATTACATTAACAATATAATAGCTATAAGGGTGTTAATACAGTAAGTAGAAAGTGATTTCATTGTACATTTTGAATATTACAAACTATGTTTTTAGAACTTAGGGATATCAAATCTTTGGTAAAAAAGAAATGTCTCAATTCTGGCAGTATTCTGAACAAATATGAATATTGATTTGTATTTTAGGTAACCTTGAAATACAATACAAACAAGTTGTTGTTTTTATTTTTTTCTCTCTCTCACGCTCTTCTGTACTTTTGCATGTGAAATACAGGAAACCGTTATAAAATTTCATTTCACTGTGAGAATTTTGTCCCTGATTAAGCAAGGCTTACAATAAAACCCAACTCAAGCAATCAAAGGCATATTGATTATCAACCAATCCAAAGAGAGTATTATGAATTCGCAACTGTTTTGTTTTAGTTGTGTCTAAACACAACTTTTTCTACAACAGGGCGAAGATGACCTTTAATCATTTGACCTATCAGAATTTGTGAGTAATAGCAGCGAGAGCCCAGAAGGGAATCTTGATGAAACCCGGAATCATCGCCCCGATCCAAGTGTGTCCACCCATCAAAGCCAGTGACTTCAGCTGACGGTAGTTGATCGGAACGTGGCCATCGATGTCTGTGAAACCGTACTCTTGAGCAAGATCCATCGTGAGGAGCACTCGGCCTGTCTTGCGCATGATGTTCCGGTCTGTGGCTAGATTGACCACACACTTGCCAGCGTACTCAGGGGTCTCACCCATTAAGAAGATGTCTCTTTGCTGTGGGTGGGGCGGGTACAGAAGAAGGCATCATTTTACAAATACACTATCAACCAATGCTTAGAGACCGTGATATTAATGAACAAAGCATTTATCCATTCTTCCCCCATTTGATTAAATCCTGATCAGTCTAACGTGCATGAAGATACATTTTTTTAAAACCAAATCATCAACTAGCAGAATGTTGACTTTCAAATTACTTTATTTAACTAGTGGCAAAATACATGCTTTGCACTTTAGATGTAGGGGAAGGCGGGGTAAGTTGTGACACTTTTTGCATTTTGCATGTTAGAATTGATATGACTAGTACTATTGTAGAAATAAGTACCTTGCCTTTAAATTTTATTCTTGGGAAATGTTTTTCACCTACATGTTACTTTCTACCCCCACACTGAAATTCATCGTGACCTTTGAAAAAACCGATGTCAAATGGCTCAACTTGCCCCATATATGGGGTAAGTTGTGCCACCGTCTGGGGTAAGTTGAGCCACAAAAACTACATACAAAATTTATGGGGGGGGGAGAACCAGCATGTCAATTTTTTGTTTAAAGTCTTTTCACTTGCTAATTCTCTATAAATACTAACATCCTTTAAAAGCAAAAGAGCAGTCATGTAAATTTGGTCCTTTCAGCCTGCATTTCAATCGATTTTTATGGTTTGTTTGTTTTTTAAGATACATTGCCATAAGAATTACCATGGCTCAACTTGCCCCATGCTGTTTGGCTCAACTTACCCCAGTCCGAACTTAGTGCGATAATTTTGTATCCACACATTTATTATGCATCCATCATATAAAAGACTATGACAAGAATGAAGATCCATACCTGGACTAATAATGTTGTTATCATGTCTTTACTATATTTAAAGACGTGTGTGTGAATAAAGTACTTATCTATTTCACACTCTTTTTTACTTTTTTGGCTGAAATTCATACTTTTCCCTCTAAAAAACTACTTTTTGTTTCAAAGTGGAAAACAATGTGGTGGGGTAAGGGGTTATGCTATGGGTCATCAATACATGACACCACCACAATGTCTGACTCATTCATTATTGGCCTCAGGCTGGTGGCTCAACTTGCCCCTATGCTCAACTTACCCCGCCTTGCCCTACATGTTATGGTTTACTGAAAGACAGCAAAAAAGTTAATCTGTAACCTTCAACTTCAGCTCAGGCGACTTAAATTTAATGAGAAACCTTGCTGTCTTTGCGGGTTCCAGCTTTTTGCAAATGTGTAATCTCAAGTTCAGTCTTGGTATAATAGATTTCTATCATTATTCTTTTAATTACTGTCAGAGTATTCTACCAGCTTCTACAGTTAAATAATTAAAGATACTCCCCTTCCCCCTCCCTCCTTTCCATCATTCCCATCCCTTTCAACCCCTTTTCTCTTCCTTCCCCTCCCATCTGTTTCCTTCACCCCAGTCCCCACCCCTCCCCTCTCCTCATAAAATGTGCTGCACATTACCACCATTCAAATCCTTACCTTTGCTTCATAGCCTCCAACATCTATGGTCAAGTCAGGGTCTTTGAACTTATCCAGGATATGTTCTGTTTTGACGGCACCAGGCCAGAGTGAGACTGCTGCTACACCGTGTTTCTTCAGCTCATGAGCACAATCTGCTGCTAACCGGTCCACCTAGAGTGGGATAAAGGGAAAGGACACACAAAATAAAACAATGCCTGATTGTGAATTAAGATACCTTAGTCTAATAATTCTTATAGGCAGGACAACTTAAAGCAGCTTTTCCAATAGCCTCTTGTCGTGGCCCTGGCGGCTGCTTCCCGAGAGAAGCGAGGGATATAGCAAGGCAGAGCGCAGGAAGCCAGGGCCTTTGACATCTGAGCCGAATTCCACCTACTTTCTTTTGTTTTTCATTGTTTTTACCAATATTCCGACCAAAAACAGGTCGGTGAAAATCATCCAATGAGAGCCCGGGCTGCTACAATGTCATAATGAATATTCATGAGCTCATCTTGAATGGCGACCCGTGGATTCTTGGCGAAGAGTGACGACAAAATATCAAAGAGCATTAAATATGCCTCTAAAATGCTGAATATTGACAGATTTTAGGATTTGCAAGTCGATGAAATTAAATCTGCACTGAAAGGACGAGATGTATTTGTAAATCTACCCAAAGGATATGGAAAAAATTCCACTTTGCATTGATTATTGATCCGCAGTGCAGTGAGGGAATGCTGGAGTCGAGTTGTTCAGTTGGTGCTTCCCCTTGTCTTAAAGGGGAAGTTCACCCTGACAAAAAGTTTATTGTAAAAATAGCAGAAAAAATAATAAAAAATATTGCCGAAGGTTTGAGAAAAATTCATCAAATAATTAAAAAGTTATTAGAATTTCAATTATTTGATTTGTGACGTCATATGCGAGCAGCATTCCTACATAGCGAATGGTAAAAAATCAATGAAATGTCATTTTCTCAGAAAATTGAAAATGGTTATCACTGTAACTTTTGTATATCAATAGACAAATCGTTTCATACCCGATCATGAAAAGAAAACAAAATTAAGTCATCAGGAACCATACAAAATTTGAAATTCATACATTTTATACTACATAACACATGGGGCAGCTGCTCGTTTATGACGTCACAAATCCAAAATTTTGAACTCTAATAACTTTCTTACTCTTTAACGTATTTTCCTCAAACCTTCACCAATATTTTTTACTATTTTTACAACAAAGTTTTCTTCAGGGTGAACTTCCCCTTTAAGTCTGACCTGGCCAATCTCCCGGGAAGTTTTGGGCGGTGGAGGTGATGGGTCTGTTATGGCTAGTACTAGTAGTAGTAGGAGTACCACTACTTGTAGCATTTTGCTAGTTATATCCCCTTTAGTGTCCCGCAATTAAATGAATCCCCTGCAGAATAGTGGACTACTAGTATTCCGAACCCGGACGAAACAGCTTTGACATTTGATTGGTTTACTAGGTGACCGGTAATATTCATGACTCATGTATATTCATTAGGAAGACATTCCTCATGAATATATAATTCGACTCAGATGTAAAGAGTCCCTGGCTTGCTAGGCCTAATTCGCGAAGCAAATTAGAATACCCCTCGCTTCACTCGGGAAGCAGTCGCAAGGGACTTGACAAGAGGCTCCTTTTCCAACTGAAATAGTGGCAAGTTCTAATAATTCTCATAGCACAAACTTGCCGCAGGTTTCAAAGCCCTACCTAAGGCAATATCAAATAGGTTCTAGATTGAGATATCTTAATCTCTTAAATCTCATAACACAGACTTTTTTAACCCCATCTGAGGCTAGTCTGCAGACACAGACCTTTAGATATCACACAATTCACAATAGTGCATAATGCAGAGTCTGAAGTAGTGAAACTAGATTCAATGTGTACTATGGCTGTCTATACCAGACAAGGATATTATACATATAGTGCATGCTGTTGAGTTCAATATACCATAATATGAGTGTCCATAGATTTCAAATTTCTCGCGCGCGTTTATATTTCAACGAGGCCGTAGGCCGAGTTGAAATATAAACACACAAGAGAAATTTGAAATTTATGGATACGAATGATATTGTATATTGAACGATAATAAGCATGTACTATGCGTTATGAGATGGGAACACAAAATTGTAATCAATGGATCACCTTATGAGGTTCTGTACACAAGCTACCATGCAGAAATTGCCGGTATATGCCACGATCGTGGCCATATGCCGGATTACAAAATTGAAATTGACCAATCAGAAGCCTTCTCTCATACCACCATCTTATATTGGAGTAAAGTCTTCACTCTAGACAAGGCTTAACAAGTGGAGCTCCTCTGGCAATCTCACCTGCATAACGCAATTCAATATTACAGCAGTGCCGACTTCGAAAACTACTATAAAGTAATGATTTACAAATAACACCATTCATATAATGATACAATACTATGTTCAATGACCTAAAATGACATTTGACTTTGATCATGCAACCTTAGACTTGTCAGTGATACTTGATTACCCCTATATCCACATTTTATAAACTATATCTATAAACTTTGAAAGTTAGGACAGCAATCTAATAATTACCTCCAAAATGGCCAAAGTTCATTGACCTTAAATGACCTTTGACTTTGGTCATGTGACCTGAAACTCGCATGAGATGTTCAGTGATACTTGATTACTCTTATGTCCAAGTTTTATGAGCAAGATCCATACGATTTCGGAGTTATGATGGTTATTCAACAATTCCCCTCAACCCCTCAACATGGCAAAAGTTCATTGACCTTTAACCTTAATCAAGTGACCTGAAACCCGCACAGGATGTTCAGTGATACTTGATTACTCTAATGTCCAAGTTTCATGAACTAGGTCCATATACTTTATAAGTTATGCTGTCATTTCAAAAACTTAACCTTCGGTTAAGATTTGATGTTGACGCCCCCGCTGTCGGAAAACTGGCACTTATAGTCTCACTTTGCTATGCAGGTGAGACAAAAACTGTAAACTTTGAGTCAGTGCTTGCAGACGGATCTGAGGAAATATCGAACAAGAACAATCGCAAAATTCTTTAAAAATAAACTTACTGCAGCTTTTCCGACCCCATAGGCAACATTGAATAGGTATCTGAGACCGCCACCTGATGAAATATTGACAATGAGTCCCTGCTTGGCTGGAACCATCAGCTTGGCTGCATACACTGTGCAAATGTAATGATTCCTGGGATTAAAAATAAAAGATAAAAGTTAGGATTGACTCATTTTGACTCATTGAAGCTCATGAAACAGGTTTGGTGGCTCAGTGGTTAGAATGCCTCCTCCATGAATGGAGGGCTGTTGGTTTGATTTCCGGTCAAGTCACATACATATTCTAAAATGGGACCTTCTAGCTAGGTGCTCAACACAATACAATGGGATGGAATGACGGGGTAATAATGATATTTCACGTTATGCAGGGCCCGATGGAAAATCAGCTTGTAGATTAAATGACTAGTTTTCAAAAAGCCATATTAAAACTGGTATGGACATGATTTACATTCACATATTCATTCAAATTTTATATGCTCTGTATGGAAAAAATATGTTACATGTCATGTTTCATATTTGTTTTATTCAATCTGTCAAAATTAGAACTTACTTGAATTATTTGCTAGAATGAATGTGTCTACCTGTTTTTGCTGTCTCTTTATATTGATATTCACTTTTATTCCATAGGCCTATACTTGTTAACGACATTAAGGACAAAATTGCAATGATCAGAATAATAAATATAATTTCCTCATCATTTCATCAATCAATATCAGCACCACCACCACCATCATCATTACCATCGTCATCATCATCATCACTATCGTCATCATTACCATCATCATCAGCATCATCATCACCATCATCATCACCATTGTCATCATTATCATCGATTCATCATCATCATCATCATCATCATCACAATCAGTACCAGCACCTCCATAATCAGCATCTATATCACTGTCAATATCATCATCATCATCAACATCATTTCCAACATCATCCATTCATCACCAATCATTATTAATCATTATTAATCATTATTAACACCGCCATCATGACTATCATCACAATTATCATCATTTTCATTAATGTGTAGATATCATTATCATAATCATCATTGTCATTATCATGATAATTCTTATTTTCATCATCATCATCAATATATAGTAATATCATATCACTGGAAGACAATCCATTACTTACCTCAGACCAACATTATTGACATCATCCCAGATAGTTTCAGGAAGCTCCCAAAAAGGGGTAGACACTGCACCCATTAACGCCTGAAATACAAATATATCAAATGATCCGTTAAACTATCCTTGACTTATTGTGTTCTTTGCTCTGATGCTAAGAAACAATCAGCTTTTATTTTGGAGAAGAAATTCAATGAACGTGACATAACTAATCAACTTTTATTAATAAATGTGTTGTCTTTCTTGCTCTATCCTCTATCTACAACCACCTATATTTCAACATATTACTCAAGTTAAAACGACTAGTGAGAATTCAGCACATAAATAAATTGTCACTGAATTGAATGAACGCCTTTTAATACATCAAATTACCAATAAAATATACCCAACATTAAACCATTCACTACTGTCTAACCCTCCCTGTATGTCTGTATGCTTACAGTTACTGCTGCATAGGCATTGTTGACTAGGACATCCAGACGTCCATTCTGTTCTCTCTCTATCCTATCAAAGACTGCTTTGACCTGTTCATCTTTGGAATGGTCACACTGCACTGGAACACACTTTCCTCCTCTGTCATCTATCTACAGGAAAACAAAATCACATTTGGAATAATTATGAATAATAAATGCACAAGAAAAATATGAATTACATAGCCCTTACACTCGTTCATATACATCAGCTTTCTGCAGGAAAAACTAGAAATTTGATGTGTCCAAAGGACACAGATGCCCCAGCTTAACGCGATCAGAAATTCATTCAATGTGATTGAACCAACTCGCATATATAATGAGCTGTGACCTTTGACCTGCAGACTCCGAATTTGAACTTAGCCTGTATTTTGGTGCCATCTACCTACACACCAACTATTTTTAAAATCCATTAAATATTCTTTTAGTTATTGCATGGAAACACCGCATCTGGCGCATGCAAAATTTATCATGCGGAAACCAACTCGCATAATGAGCTGTGACCTTTGACCTGTGGACTCCGAATTCAAACTAAACCTGTATTTTGGTGTCGTCTACCTACACACCAACAATTTTTAAAATCCATTCAATATTTCAAACCAAACATTTTTAATATCTGGTGAATATTTCCAAAGTTATCATGCGGAAACCAACTCGCATATTTAATGAGCTGTGACCTTTGAACTGCGGACTCCAAATTCAAACTTAGCCTGTTTTTGGTGTCATCTACCTACACACCAACAATTTTTAAAATCCATTAAATATGTTTTTAGTTATTGTGCGGGAACCCTGCATGCCCCGTATGTCCCCTCTGGACTTCTTCTGCTGTGACATAAAAAGGGGGTAAACTAGCTGGTTACATGTGCTTCTTTGAAATTTTGAAGGTGAATGTAAATAAACAATATATTATCTCCTTTTTAATACACATTTTCAGACTTCCATAATAAATAAATTATAACACACAACTTCATGAAAATTCACGGTTTGCATGATGTAAATGTAGAATATACAATTAATGTACAGTACAAGTAACATCATTCTTGCTGTAGCGTTATTTAACCATTTTATGGAAAGTACATTTTCCCCTTTCATTTAAATACATTAACATTTTACAAAATTACTTACAAAAATGTTGTCATTTTATTGTACACTTCACATTCCAGATGTCTGTAAAGTCAGCAATTTTCACAAATAACTTTTATGTTAAGCAACAGATTTATTAAATATTTAGGATGGTCAAGTAAGAGGATGTACTTGATCAAGCCAAGTGAAAGTAGGGAGATAGGGCAATTTCTGTGAGAGAGATTGATCCAGCAACCTTTTCTCAAAAGACAAAATCAGATTGAATCATTTGGATTACTACCACCCTGCTACCACTACCACACTCTAATTGATGTTGGGTTTAAAGGTAAATGCTAGTTTTGGTAACGATATTAAAATGAGTTTGTACAGAATCCAATGAAATGACCACCAAAGTGTCTGTTTGTATAAATAAAATGCATGTGCCAAAGGATTCTGGAAGAAATTGTATAATTGCTGAGAAATCAGCAAATAAGCACAGGATTCGGGTAGAGCATCTGGCCCGACGCTCTAAGCAACAATTATACATTGTCCCACGTGCACTTATCTGTGTTGGGGATCTTCGGTGTGAACGTTTTTCAGCGTAGATTTCAAGATTTCACAAAGTTCAGTTAATGTAACTGTACCAGATCTAGATCCTCGATGATATACTGACAATTAAGCCTTGTTTTACAGACTTTCTCATGAAATCAGTGTTTACTGCAACTACTGGAATTTCTCTTTAAGGATGCACTTACTTCTCTTGCTGTTTCCTCCAATGACCCTCCTACCCCATCTTGCTTTGGTTTCAATGTTCTTCCTGATAGCAATATCACAGAAATTTAAGAAAAAAAATATCAGAAAAACGTACACATATATCAAAGGGGCAGCTGAAAACAGATTTAAACAGACTTAAATGAATGATGAAGCTTGACAAACATGCAATTGACATATCTGTAGTGTGAGACATCGTTCAAATGTATTAATGTATAGTTGTTAAAAGAACAGGGGCCCATATCATAAAGGACTTGCAACTGTTGTAACTTTGTCATAATGGCAACTACCATGGTAAAAGGGCTCAGCACCCAATCAATCATCATCAAGGTATCCATGGTAGTTGCCATAATGGCAAAGTTACAACAGTTGCAAGTCCCCAGATTAAATTGAAAATATGTTTGAGCATTTAGAGCAAAGATATCAATGTCACTCCAATAAAAAGTCACTCCAAATTGACAAATGGTATGTCATTGAAAATAACATAACAGTTTTGATTGGTCTTGACTTCAAAATTATACTATTACTTGCAGAAATCAATTTTAAATCACTTGTTCTAAATGAACAATATTTTTGCCTCTGGTAAAAAAAAGAATATTTTCTACCAATACAAATGTATGAGCAGCAGAGAAAGTGGTGCATTGATGGAGAGGATGTAATATTGCATAGAAAATGTAAAGGAGTACAGATTTTCAAACCATATCCACTGAAATGACTAAGATTAAAACCAAAACCCACCCCAACAAAAAGTTGATAAAAAGATAAATATCAAACAGGCTTCATGCTCAAAATGTTATCAAAATACATTACATGTAAGTAGTAAAAGATTAAAAGTTACAATACATATACATGTACTTGTTTGTCTCTTTCTTTACCAATCAACTTTTTGTTGGGATGGTCTTCTCCTTCAATGATCAAAATGTAAGAGTATTGAAGAGTCACTAGGTATTTCAGGTAAACAATTATGAAAAAAAATGCAATTTAATTTTCAAACCTAAAAACCCCCCACACTACATGAAAATCATGTAGTATTTAACAGCAGTATTTTTTTTTTTTACAAATATACCTTGGTAGAAATGCATGCCCAAATATATCCTAATTCAGATCAACAGGAAACAATACTTTTCAAAAAGCAAATCAGGTTTACCAGTGATGTATACAGTAGCTCCTGCTTCTCCCAGCTGCAGAGCAATTCCTTTGCCTATACCTCTTGTTGCCCCTGTCACAAGACACACCTTACCAGCTAGTGGACCGCTCATTTTGAAGTATTCCTTCTAGATCTGGAAATTTGATAAAAAACAAATAAATCTGCAACGATCAATGCATTGTGTTATGTGCACCTATACAGCAGATGAAAAGAATAAGCTTTCAATCTAGCAGTGGTAAAATAAAAACTTCATCCTGCTTCAGACAATGCTGACGATCTTCAAAGGGAGTTTTCTTTTTCCTTCAGTATACCATTATTACGTAACAATTCTAGACATTTCAAGGCCAGAGTATCATTTAAAAAAAATTACATTCCAACACTTGATATCCCATTGAAAAGCATTTCATCCTTCAATCTGGTGTTGACATTGTAGAGTAATGACTAGACTTGGGATAGTTCTGTGAAATGACTCAATATGGGGCCTACAACCTCCCTGAATTGTATAACACAGATAAAAACAGACAATGGCTTCCCAAATGACCTCTAAAATGCTTACATTGTATATTATCACAGAATTAAAAAAGAAGAAAAAAATGAACTAGACGCAGTTCTGCATTGATTTAACCTACATTGGGCAGGATGTTTAGTGATTCTTGATTAATCCTTATGTCAAAGTTTCATGAAATTGGTCCATATCCATGTTCTCTCAAAGTCATGATGACATTTCAAAAACTTAGGATTTAGGAATGTTGACACCGCTTATTCTCGCTCTGCTATGCAGGCAAGACAAAAAAGGGTATTCCATGAAGCTTTTTTTTTTAAATTATAACTTAAAGAAAAATTGCAAAATGATTTTCTTAAACAATTGTAATCACAAGTGATGTTGTTAATAAAGGTGAAAGATAGTAGTTGCAGCAAACAATTATTTTATGAGAAAGTCTTTAAAATCAAGGTTACATGAACATGCAATTGTCAAACTATTATCATACATCCAGATCTGGTGCATTTATGTAATCTTGTCTTTATAAAGTCATAAAATCTTGGCCCAAAATCAATAATTCCAATGACCACTAATGCAGAAAGCATATGGGGGACAGACAGTGTATTAATATTGCTTCGAAAAATGCCCAACATTTGATGGAGTTTGGTGCTTATTTCTCAGCAATTACGCATTTTCTTCCAGCGTTATTTGGCACATATATTTTATTTATACATACAGACACTTTGGTGGTAATTTCATTAAATTCTGTTTGAACTCATTTTGAGATCGCTACCACAACTGGTATTTATCTTTCAAATGTAACGCACAACGCCATTTTTCTCCTCAAAGGATACCAACAAATACAAATATTTTTTGCCACAATTTGTGTGAAATTATTGTGGTAATTCCATAAAATATATACGTGCGACCCCCTATATGTGGAACTTTCATGAAATTTCCGTCTTTGATTTCTGGCTCTCTTGACAGTCTGTAATGTTCTATAACGTCCATGACTTGGTAATAATAATAATAACAATATTTATAAAGCGCAACATATCCATCTCTAAGAGATGCTCAAGGCGCATACAAATAACAAATAACAAAAGAAAAAAAAAAAACTAAACATAAGAATAAAGAACTAGACTGTAAACTGCTGGTATGATTTAGCAGTATGCATTAAGCATCAGGTGAGTTTTAAGTGCTGCCTTAAATGTAGAAAGAGTATTAGCTGTCTGAATAGATAGCGGTAACCTGTTCCACAAAAAAGGTGCAGCAGATGAAAATGCTCTATCCCCCCAACTTCGTTTAGTACGTATTTCTTTGAGCCTTACATTATTTGAAGAACGCAAACCAGAACGACCTGAGGAATGGGTTAACAGAAGCGATGAAATGTAATCAGGAGCTAGATTATTTTGTGCACGATAGGTTAAGAGGAGAATTTTGTAGATTACACGCTGTTGAACAGGGAGCCAGTGGAGGGATTTTAGGATAGGAGTTTGAACTGGTCTGCAAGTGAAATAAAGTTGTAGGTCATCCGCATACATATGATAACTGACACTATGTCTCTGTACAATATATTGAATGGGTAGTGTGTAATATTAAAAAGTTGCGGACCGAGAACAGATCCCTGCGGGACCGAAAAATCTATACTTACTGAGGCAGAGTGAGCATCATGTATACAAACTTCTTGTAAGTTTATGAAGTGAAGTAAGACTTTAGAGAAATGGGGGTCGGATGTACAAAAAGGTTTACCATTTTATGGAATTGCCCATTGGTCATATCATAATTTCTTTAATACAGCGTTGACAATATTTGGCTAATGTAATGTAGAAATTCCTATTTTTTGTTAGAACTAGTTAATATATATTTGTAATGTGAACCCCTCCCCCCCCTGTTCTGTTTTTAATTACAAAGATTGTACAGCAGCCTACGGGGGGGGGGGGGGGGGGTTGTCTCATCCCCCTAGATGTACAAAAAATCTCACAAACATTGCAGCTCAATGCATAACTTTGGCTTTTTCTTGTTCATGTTATGTGACACAGTGTTGGAATTTTGTGAGCTTGAACCTATTCAATGTGTAATGGTCGTATCTTGCAGTAATTACTAGTGCTATTCCTCATTAGTCTCAGGAATACTTACCTAAATATTATGTCAGACCTCTTGATATAAAACATCTATACCAATTAAAAATCTAACAGCTCTTTACCATTTGAGCATTGTGGCAAAATATCCATATCAAATTTCAAATCCCCAACATTCATTGTAGAAATTATAATACATTATCAAACTGCAACAACAATTACTTCAATCACATATCTTACACATGCAAAGAGACTTACAAAGTCACCTACACATATAAAGATAAGACGAAGATCATTGATCAGACAAACAATGGCAGCTGTTCCTCTCTTAAAGTCACATGAAAGACAGATTTATTACAAACAGCTGTGGTTGCAATTCGGGTCATGTGACCATATTCTATAAATGGTAAGCAATGTACCCAAAAGGTCACATACTGTATAAGCTGTTATTTTCGAGTACAGAATTTTCCACGAATCGCGGGGTCCCGACATTTTCACGGGTTGTTGAACATTGAGAACATTGTGATTGCATGCAGCTAGCTACCATGGATTTTTTTTTGGCTTCCAACAGAAATGTATATTTGTTAAAGGGATGCTCCGGGCTGAATATATTTATATCTAAATAGAGTAAAATTCACAGATCAAAACAAAATATTTTGACTCTTCCAAATCAGTTCTATGATGTCAACATACTAAATGATTGTCTCCCTACTTCCACTGTGAGCTCCGGCACATGATTCGATGACGGAAATTTGTTCTCAAGCCGTTTCCTATCGAATTTCTTAGGCTGTGTTTATGCTTCCACTTTTCGGGCCAGACTCACATTTCCATACAAGATTAGTAAAAAAAAACGGTTGCGTCAATGCTTACTTTAAACGACGTTTCAAAACGCCGATCGTAAACTCACAAAGAGATGTGTTTGTAAACGTTGTTTGACCAGAATCAGGCTTTCTGGGAAGTATAAACAGAACCACGATCGTAAACGTGTTTAAATGACGTCATTTGGTAAATGCTTCCGGTGAGATGAAAATCTGCTGGCAAATAGTCGTATTGCTCCATGGTCGCATGTTACCTCCACGGAATTACCTCTCATATCCCTTGTTACACTTGTATGTGTGATAATTGATTTAAGTACTATCACTAGTATTACTCCAGGGGTGGATCCAGCTTCAGCCAATAGAGGGGCCTGAAACTTTTTTTTTCACCCATATTTTGCCCGATCGGCTGCTCAAAGTTGATTTTTGTTTGTTTCTTTGAAGGGGTTGTCCCAGTGGCATAAAGATTGCACAAAATTAATAAGAAGATGCAAGCGAGTGAGCAAAATTTTTGACATTTTTATGAAAAAATCAAAGTTTGTGATAAAAATGGGACACCCTATTCATGTTTTGTAAATCATGAAAAAGGATTGGTAACTTGATGCTCTGATCTGAAACTGGATAATTTTGGTACGTTTTGAATAAATATCAAGCTGCGTATTTCAATAAACGTGTGCATGTGTTTTAGAGTTAGACCGAATCTGGGCATCTGAATATATTTCATTTTTTATCATGAAAATCATTAATGTGAGCGCGAAGCACGAGCAGAAAATATTTGATCCGGTATGAAAAGGGTGAATTTAAGCACTATCTTAATCACTGTGTAGGGGAATTGTGAAGTGGATGTGGATAGCACTTAATAAATGATGGGAGTGCAAACCGCGAACTGATATTTTTTTTATTAACTAGGACCTGGACATTCTAGGCCTTAGAATACTTTGTCATCATATGAAAATTATGACTATTTTCCTATTCCTCTTCCTAAGCGCAATATGAAACTTGTCAATATTCATTTCTGAAAAAAAGGGCAATTTACTTATTAGGAATTCATGAAAATTTTATTGTCATATTTAATAATGTAATAAGCCTCATGAGTAAGTGAAATTTATTGACATTGAGGCCTGAAAACTGGATATTTTATAAGCACTTTTGTAATCATGATTAGGATTATGAGTTGATATATTTGTGAAAATTAATGCGAGCGCAATTCGCGAGACGATATATTTGATAAACTGTCATAAAAGGGGAATTTAGCTAGTTTGTTATAGAATTACCCAGTAATATATAAAGAATCTTATGGAATAAACAAAGACAATATGTAATAATGTGAGAGCACAGCACAAAAAGCTGCAAATGATATTCACATAACATAAACATGATAAACCGACATTTTACAGAGTACTTTAAAAAACCAATTTGTAAATGAAACAAAATATTTAAAACTTGATGTCTGAGCAGAAAAATGCTTTGTATATATTGACTTCAAAACTTGATATTTTAAGCTACATATCAGCCTATTACGCAAGATATGTATCTCATTGAACAGACAATGCGAGCGCAAAGCGTGAGCGAAAATTTAATATAGTGACATGAAATATTTTTAAAATCATTTCCCAAGATTTTCCCTGACCTTATTTGATTCACTTGTCTCCCTCCTCTTATTTTTCCCTCTTCCTCCTTCTTTCCCCTTTTTTCTTCATTTTTTTGCTCCGCCAATAGAAGGGAGGGGGGTGGGGGCGCGGGCCCCCCTGGATCCGCCTATGTTACTCTTCCAATTGATCATCAGGATGAAATTTGAGGGATTTACAAAAAAACTTGGAACATAAGTTATGAGGAGACATCGCCAGATGCCCCAGTAGCATAAACAAATACAGTAGATGTTTTATTATTTTATAATGTAACAGTTATACTTAAATATTCTTTATTTTTTTCTCACTATTATCCTCACCATGGTGGAAATTATATGGCTATGTCAAGCACTTGTTCACTGCAACCATCCTGCCTGTGGGGAATCTACAGGTAGGACTATGGTATGCCAATGCTGTACATAGCAGTTTAAATATCATAAATATATCACTTTTGTGACCAAAATTACTAATTTCCATACGGTTGCAATTAGTGACTTGGGAATAATTTTTGTATTCAACAGAGAGCTAAAAACTTGAATTTTTGGCATATTTTTATGTATGCCCTCTATTGGTGGAAAGTAATATGGCAAGAAAATTGTATTTTTCAATCTCTATTGTTAATTAAGAAAAAATAATTCAAAGAATCGAATTTACATAAGAGCTAAGTTATATGATGAAAAGCTATATTGGAAACTGACAGTGTAAGAAAATCAAGCATTTGTCCCATAGAAAAAGAGAAAATAAGCCAAAATTGCCACCCTTATTTTGCCACACATGGAGATGTAACTGAGAACAAGGTTATATCGTAACCTTGTTCATTGAATTAGCGATGTCAAGTAGCTCCATACAATGACTAAAATGTGTCGGAAATTGTTTGATGTTTAAATAACAGACAACGTATCTTCCCCATAAAGACACTCAGAAAAAAAAACTTTAGAAAAAGGGCGCACCCAATTTGACCTCGCTTTCATGCTAAACGAAAATTACAATTATGGTAGGGGGTCCTAAAGCTACGCACCACTCATCGCGCGTGCAGTTTTTATGGCAAATGCGCACTCTGTGTGGAACTGTGACTGCAGAGTGATGAACGATTCCTATTCAATTTTTTCTACAGAGGCTGCAATAAATCTCTAAATGCAGAGAAAACCAACAACTGTTTGGAATTTTGGAGTTTAATTTCATTTTATCCTATAATAATTTGAATATATTTTAGAAATTGAGGCACAAGAAATACTATTTTTTGCATGATAAATCGAGTGCGTAGCTTTAGGACCCCTTCTACATCGGGCGGCAAAATCAAGAGGTGTTCGGAAAACACGGCGGGATTTTCGTATCAGTGAGTTTTGCGATATTTTCTTCTTGGTTAATGATCTTTAGAATGTTTGCCACAAATTAGTGAAATATAATTTGTTGAAATATTAAAATTGGGACAGTTTTTATTGTTTGAAAACAAAGTGCGTAGCTTTAGGTCCCCCCATCATACAAATAGAGCTTGAAAAATGAAAATTTTCTTGCCATATTACTTTCCACCAATAGAAGGCGTACACAAAAATAAGCCCAAAATTCAATTTTTTGAGCGCTCTGGTCAATACAAAAATTATTCTAAGTTATTAGGCCTACTATTATAAAAATTGAATCGCAACTTCATGGAAATTAATAATTTTGGTCACAAAAGTGATATTTTCATGATTTTTTAAAGTACCTGTATGTGCTCAATACAGCATTGGCATTAATGTTGTAAGTTAGAGGAATAACGGGATAGGAGTTAGGTTCAGAAGTTTTGCTCCCAAAATCGAAATCGATTCGGATATCGGATCGGCAGATATTCAAAAAAAAAAAAATTAAAATTTGTGGGTGGCCGGCACGTTGGCAAATGCTGCAAGCTACACTGATGACAGAATTTGTTTTTATCTCCGACAAAAGCGGAGGAAGAAGATGATGATTTGTTTGATCTCCGACATAATCGGAGGAAGGAAAAGATGATGATGCAGCGCGCGACACTCCCGCCGTTCAAACGAGTCCTCTTCTCTACAACATCATGGTGATGGCGGAGTCCATCGTGAACTATTAGAGGTCGCATTACTTACTGAAATAGACGCACTACAATCTGAAGTTGTTTCCGATGATATTCAACTCCTCTACAACATCTTGGTGATGGCGGAGATAATCGTAAACTCTTATGCCCTTTTTACACAGGATTTTCTTAGCCCCGGACTATCACTTACCCCATACTATTCTTAACCCCGTACTATTTTTTTCCTTTTCACACATACCAAATTGTTATTGCTAACCCCGGATAAGCAATGCTTGCTTTTCACACACGAAACTCGCTAACCCCGGACTAGTGGTTTTTGTCGATCATTCGTAGTACAAGTACTTCACTCGTACCTTTTTACACACGCTAAAATTTCCTTAACCCTGTACTATAGGTGGGGCTAAATTGCCATTTAGCCCCACCTAAAGTACGGGGTTAAGCTTAGCCCACTTTCGTTTTACACTAGCGATCTTAACCCTGTACTCTCGCTCTTAGCACCGCAATTGCTGGGATAACCCTGCTTTTTTGCAGGGCCAAATAATCCCGTACTAAAGGTGGGTTTAGCCCACTTTGCAAAAATGCTGTGTAAAAAGAAAGTGGGCTAAGCTTAACCCCGTACTATAGGTGGGGCTAAATGGCAATTTAGCCCCACTTATAGTACGGGGTTAAGGAAATTTTAGCCTGTGTAAAAAGGGTATTAGATACCATGAGACACCGAAAAAGACGTACTACTATCTGAAGTTGGGCTATTCCATAAAATAGTAAACCTTTTGGTCAAAATTTCAAAATCCTACAAACAGAACAAATTAGGTATCACTTGAAAGCTCAGACACTGAAATGTATGAATCTGAAAGAAATAATTTCAAACAATGTATTGTTTCATTTTGGCAAGGCATTGAAGTCACCATAGCAACAAAATAGAATTTTACTTATTTTAAAAGGTCAAGTTTGCAACAAATTATAAACCTTGTATAAGCTTTGAAATAATCAAAGTTGTATGTTGTCTCAGTTGTTATTATGTCAGGTTTCTCAAAAATAAGTTAGGTTTTTTCTATTTTTCTTATATTTTTTAAACCAAATATATTAATAGCAGGCACTTTCAAATGTACGTCCGACCCCTTTTCAGGTACACTGTTTTTCTTACAAGCGAAACAAAAGAAGAAAAATTTTCCCAAAGTCAGATGCAAAGCAAGCTTGGTTTGTTTAATATATACACCAGAAGGTAGCTCACCACTAGTCCGGGATTTCAAGTTAAGTGGGGGTCGGACGTACAACTTTTTTGTACGTCCGACCCCCTGTACGTCCGACCCCCTTAAACTTTTTTTTATGAAGTTATCTTGCACTGCTTAGATGTTTTTTGTAGAAGTTTAATATCATAACATCTTTTACTTGTATTAATCTTTCAAAATTGAATACAAATTTCAATTTCAACCTAGTTTAAAATGACTTTTTTTTGTATTTTCTTTACCCAACAATACTGGGGGCAAAATTCACTTTCCATCTGTAACATTTTGCATGATACACACACCTTGATATCGCTGTATAGTTCTTTTGGTTTTTTCTTTGAAGTCATGCACAACTTTTGAGACCAATTTCATTAAGAATACCACACATTTTTGACAATATGTAGCTTTTTATATGGTGATATCACCTTCAAGAAATGGTGATTTATTTGTGTTTTGTGTGCATATTCAGTGGAAACTGCCTTCCTTCATCTCAAATTATCACATAACTTAATGAATTTAGTGGTAATTATGACTGAATAATAGCCTGCAGGAAAATTAGAAAACAAAATCAAAATTAAAAATATACAAATACATGAAAAATTTAATACACAAAGAAGTTCCATATAAAAGAATTGCCCCTTCCCCTCAATCTCAGGTACAGCAATTGAACCCTCTGTGGGAAATAGATCTGCCCATTTGCTATAATGATACATGGATGTCTAGACTATTCTACTTTTGCCTATAGGGGTGTAAGTTATGAAAATGTGAAGGGTTATTCATTTAATTTTGACTTGTTCTCATTTCTTTATTTCTGCATCAACCTTGTTCAAACTTGGTACGAATGATCCTTGGTTGATACCACGTGTGTGTTGATGAGGTCAAAGGTCATCTCGGGGTCAGAAGGTCAAAAGATGAGAGGCCATTCAGTTATTTTTTGACAGATTTTGTTTAAATTAGATTTGTTTGCATCAATATTGTTCAAACTTGAAACACAAAATCAGTGGGTAATACATTTTTTTTGTTGATGAAGATGATAATTTCTAAGGTTATTTAGGAGTCAAAGGTCACTTTTGCTCATTTTGTTTTTTCAAAGTCAATTGTTCAAGCTTTCTAAGGGTCAAAAGTTAACTTTCGATACCGGTAGTTTTTTATGTGTATTGTATTAAAATGTATTCAAACTTGGAACAAATTATCAGTGGGTAGTACCACATTTGTTAAAGAGGATGGAGAGGTCAAAGGTCATCTAGGGGTAAAAATAGCAAATGACATATTTCTGAATTAATTTTGCCCAAACTTGGAACAAAACGATCAGTGGGAAAAATTACATGTGTTCTTGATGATTGAGAGATCAAAGGTCATCTACGGGTCAAAAGGTCATATTGCATATGTTTTATTGATTGCAACATCAGGGAAAACTCATGGTTCATAACCCACCTTGTTTAAACAAAGTTTGTAACAGGACAAGTTTTTTAATGTTGAAGAAATTCTTTGTCATGTCTTTTGCAAACCATTAAAAAAGATACCTTTTACTTGAAGTTTAACAGTAAAAAATATCCTGCATTGTGCGAATAGTTGTGTTGTTTCATTATTGATGTGATCTAAAAATGTAGATATCAAAATGGAAACAGGAAATAACCCCACTGACTTATTTGTAATAGATATGCGGATCATTTTGCTTGACTATATAAAAATCAGTATGGGGGTCGGACGTACAGTGTCTGAATGCATGTCAACTTTAATCAAGCATAACTCTTCACCAGCATCAGATTCATTTGTTAATTCTGTCTTATGTGAAAGACAACTAACCAAACAGTATGTACATTTACAAAATCCAGTTTAGAATGTCTATGTTTTGAGTAACTGATCTTCAAAGGGGGTCGGACGTACAGTGTGCAAATATTTTGCACAATGTACGTCCGACCCCTTCAAAGTGTACGTCCGACCCCAAATAGATCAGCCTGTAACTAAAACAAGGCAATGTCTATCAATTTCTTTGCTTTATTTCTTTTAAGATTCACCCTTTAGCTAACAGCTCATATTAGAATTTTAGTACCTGCATCACAAAAATCACAGAGATTTTGACATGAACTCTAAAAGCATAAAACCTGCTTTCGTCTGATGTACGTCCGACCCCTCACATTTTTGCCCATATTTTCTATTCTTCATATTGCAGCCTAGTCCTGTCATGGTGTAATGATAACCTAGGTCACATGTTATGATACACTTAAAAAATAATAACACTGCTATCAAATCAAAGGAGATACAGCTCTTAAATGTGTCCGAATGTACGTCCGACCTTTATGGAATGACCCAGCTGATAGCGGAGGGGACATGATATTCACCTTCTCTACAACATCGTAGTGGTGGTGGAGGTAATTGTGAACTCTTAGCGGACGCATAGTCGTAAACATTATGGCGCATGTCAGCCAGCGTTCTCGCCAGAAAAAAATTCACCCATGTCGGGGACTTGTGCTGCCACTCCTGGGGGGTGGGTGCGGGAGCGCGGAAGCAACGGCCTTTTCATCAAATAGAGACGCTAAGGAAGCCCTACTGTGGCGTATTTTTAAGCCCACACAAATGCACAGATACTTGCCGTTCAGTCCAAAGAAAGAGAAGTGCAGCTTTCCAGCCAGGGTTGGCGGATTTAAATCACATTGATTTAAATCGTGATTTAAATCGCGATTTAAATCACCATGATTTTTTAAAAAAAATCATTGATTTAAATCACTTCCATTGAAACATGTACAAATCATGGACAAAGTATTTGTTAAATGCAGTTTTAATTCTTCAAGTCAACTGAAAAACTTTGAATTAACTTTATATCAATAAAAGATCAACAGTCTTCATATCTACTTTAAACAAATTAAAATCAAATTAATAAAATCAGGTAATTCCTTAAAAAATACAGATGTATGTTGTCAATAGGTACTCATTTTTTGTAAATTATGTCGAGTTTTTCTTCTGAAATTTTACATTCTTTGTCAGTTATTATTAGTCAATTTCTTTCTTAACGTAAAGTTTTCACATAATCCAAAGACTTTTCAGAGAGCAGTTTGTAAAAAAAAAATATAATATATAAAAGTCGATGAGAAAAGGTTTGTTGGCAGTTTTCCAGTTTTGATCCTTCGCCTACACATAACTACTTCTGTCATGTAAAATAAAAAATGATACCTGCATGTAATCAACATATTTAACATGCCTCTTATTTCGTATTGTTACATTTATCATACATTTGATGTTTTGAATAACATAATTATAAAAATCACATTAACATAAAGCAGGGCTGCCAACCTTTGAGAAGAGTTTGGAGTGAGACATTGCGAGGGAGCGAAGCGACCAAGCCCGAGGGCGCGGAGCGCCCGAGGGGGGGATGGTGTGGAAGGGGGGTGTCCCCCCTTCCACGGTAGGGAGCTTTTACAATTTTGCAATTTAAATGGTGCAATCTGGCACATACTTTTAACTCTGATTCCATAAATACATAAGGCAGGATTCAAATAGGTTAATTGATTATTTTTAATGAAGTTCACTTACCTTGAAAAAAAAATCCACATTTTTAAGTGCATTATTCCATATCAACTCTCTTTATAATAGCAGTGAAACCTCAACCTGTGATTATCTGCTGCTCCCCAAGACGATACTAGAACAAGTGGTCATTATGATGGCTGTCCATACTGGGTGTCAATTAGCAACATGCACAGTCACACAGACTAAATAAAAATTAAAATACTTAACATCTAACGCAGATCGTCAGCCAAACCGTCGATCTAAGTTAGGTCGGCGCTCGTGTAGTGGTACAGAGACAGTCAGTGTCACCCTCAATCACACTCGTTTTAGAGAAAAATTTAATCAAAATTTCGTTCTCAATAGAATACACACAACATAGTTCGTAGCACTATATCAATTTATACAAGCATCCTTCCAAAGTCATTCTTACTATCATAATAATGGCATATAAAGGATCTGATCAAAACATATTTTCAAGACAAGAGACAACTTACCTACCGGCTGAAATCTGAAGTAGAAGTACACTGAGTTGCGCGGGCGCGGCATCTCAGCGCCGTGCCGGTGACGGCCGGGCCGGCTGGCTATCGCATGGCATGGCTGCTGGCATTGCATTGACACTCGATCGCTCGTTGTGCCTCGTGGGCACAGAACCCCCGCTTCATAGTAAAATTTTGACGCCACCCGCACTCACACGCGGAATACAGTAAGCCAATCGCAACTCAATATCTTGTCTTTGCGCGGCAAACCGAAACCAATTTGCATTGATGGTATATTAGCTTTGCGCTTGTGTGGTTAAAAACTTTGAAACTTTCGCCTGGCCGGGTTATATCCGATATGATATAGGCTAATAAACTTTTTTTCTCTCTATTTTCGGGGTTCAGCGTGAGAATTCCTATGATCAGCGTGAGAGTGTGAGAATCGGGTGAAATGCGTGAGACTCACGCAGATTGCGTGAGAGTTGGCAGCCCTGCATAAAGTAGTACAGTCATAATTTGACTGTTGAGAAAAGCTTTCTCTTATAATAGACTGTGGGATGGTCGCTAAAATTGTGACTTTCCGTGGGGCGGCAAATACAACCACGGTTCTTGGACATGATAATATGTAAAATATTATGAGTGAATACATGCACAATGTTGCCATCGGTAAATTCTGCTCCTGACCTCAAAATTAAAATAATAATATGCAAAATCGTACCATTGATTCGACTGGAAATTCCGCCATTCACCCCGTGTGTTAAGGACTTCCGTGAACGCGCGCAAGCGTGCACAATGCATGTAACCTCGTTCGCGTTTTATTTTTTTTATTCGCTGTACATGATATGATATACGTTATAATACAGAATGTACGATGGCGGATAAGATGTCGTCGTCTTCGTCGTGTTTTGACAGCGAAAATGACGATTTATCACTAGCAAATATATGCTACATGCACGTCTTACCCAAGGAAAGAGGGCCAGTAAATTCCTTTCAAGTAAAGAGCTAGAACAAATTTAAGCTAGCCTTTGCTGCATTCGTTGATGTAGACTACCTGGGACTTCAGAATAAAAATAGCTATTCGTGCAGCAGAGAAGTTTGCGATTGACTTGCATGCAGCCCGGCCCCGGGAGACCAGCCCGACGTCCGACCAGCATTTCAGCAAGATCCGAATGGATCAAAATAAATATAGATGTAGGCCTACCGCGTTTACATCTTGCCCAGAGCCAGGTCAAACATCGTTCGTATCACCAGCATTGAGCAATCAAGCGATCGAAGGTAATTTGTTTTCACTTTGTGCTCTTGCATTTCACTCTCTGCAAAAGTGAAGCAGTGCAAACTTTGATGATTTTTGTATAGGTCTACATCTAGATTTCTTGAGTCGATGAATAATGTGACTCGTGACTTACTTCGTCTTCTATTCATAGGCTTGTAAATGTGGCGGTGAAGTAAATCATGACATGAGTCACATTATATATCGATTCAATTAAGAAATCTAGACCTATACAAAAATCATCAAAGCTTGAGTTGTACTGCGTCACTTTTGCAGAGAATGAAATGCAAAAGCACAAAGTGAAACAATTTTGGCATGGACAAAGATCGCTATAACAAGGATCACCATCTCAAAATCATCCTCTGTATCTTTTTCACCTTCGATAGCTTGATTGCTGGAATGCTGGTGATACGAACGATGTTTGACCTGGCTCTGAGCAAGATGTAACGCGTTACATCTATAACGTTAGTTTGATCCATTCGGATCTTGCTGCAATGCTGGTCGGGCTGGGCAGGAGCGTAACGGGTCGGTGGCCAGGAGGGGCAAGAGCAAAAAAATCTCCGGTCTTATCAGGGGCAGATCCATGATTTTCCAAAAGGGGGCAAATTTTTCAGAGGAAAGTTTCGACCAGCCCCCCCCCCACCAAAAAAAAAGTTTTTCAACCAATTGACAAGCAAAAAAAATAAAGGTTTTCACCCACAAATGAAGTATATTTCGTACACGAAAAAAAAGGGTCTTCAATTTCAAAAGAGGGGGCACACCTTTGTTTTAATGGCATATTTACATTACAAATTTTAGTATTTTGCTTCTCAAAAGGGGGGGGGGGCAGGCAATTACGTCATGAGGCAACATTTTGAGGGGCGATATGGTGTATTCGGTAAAAAAAACAATGCAAGTGAACAAAAAATTATACATTTTTATTACAAAAATCAAATTTTAGATTTTGACATAATGTTAAAGAAGATGACATATTTTTCACCCTTCTCTCTTTCCTTTTCCTTTTTTTCTTGGTCTGTACGCCACGGTAAACAAGATTTTGTTTATGACTTTGCATGCTTATTTTTAAAAAAAAATCACCTTTTCATGACAATCTATCTGTTCTTCTTTCTTTCCTTTTCCAGTTCCTCTTTTTTTCCCTTTCATTCTCCCCCTTTTCGTTTTTCCCCTTTCATTCTCCCCCTTTTCTCTTTTCCCCTTTAAGTTCCCGGTGAACTCCGCCAGGGGGGATAGCTTGCCCCCCCCCCTGCACTGTTAAGCCACTGCTTCCTGGGCCGGGTTGCATGCAAGTCAATAGCAAACTTCTCTGCTGCACGAATCGCTATTTTTATTCTGAAGTCCCAGGTAGTCTACATCAACAAATGCAGCAAAGGCTTAAATTTGTTCTAGCTCTTTACTTGAAAGGAATTTACTGGCCCTCTTTCCTTGGGTAAGACGTGCATGTAGCATATATTTGCTAGTGATAAATCGTCATTTTCGCTATCAAAACACGACGAAGACGACGACATCTTATCCGCCATCGTATATTCTGTATATAACGTATATATATGTATGTACAGCGAATAAAAAATAAATAAAACGCGAACGAGGTTATATGCATTGTGCACGCTTGCGCGCGTTCACGGAAGTCCTTAACACACGGGGTGAATGGCGGAATTTCCAGTCGAATCAATGGTACGATTTTGCATATTATTATTTTAATTTTGAGGTCAGGAGCAGAATTTACCGATGGCAACATTGTGCATGTATTCACTCATAATATTTTACATATTATCATGTCCAAGAACCGTGGTTGTATTTGCCGCCCCACGGAAATGAAAAACTAGAGACATTTTCCTTGTCCATCCCACAGTCTATAAACCTTTTAAGTCACTGCAGCCCATTTTATGTTCAGTGCTACAAATAATGGAAGTTTTGTATCTGCATGTAATAATGGAAAGAGCTCTATAACAACAATTTGCAAAACTCAGAATAAACATTTAACACTGTATTTTAACGTTAAGATGCAGGTACTTCAGTTACAATCATTGGCAGTTGTAAGCTGTGTCTCATTTAAAATAAAATACTTCTTTTTGTAATACATATGTTGTAATTTAAGCAGTTTTGCAGTTTTTATCCTTTAAGATAAAAGTAAGTAGATTTTTTTTCATACTTCATGGATCAAACAGATTTTTTTGTAGAGAATATGGGAATAAAAATTGTAGATTAATGTAAAAAAATCACAGTAACAGAATGTAGTATAGTCACCCTTTGACTAAGCTATCTCCTATATTGTTCTCCAAAACTGAGAGTTTTGCATCTACATGTATATCTGTAGCAAGAGAAGAGCTTTTTATCAAAAAGATCCTTAACATATACAGTTGTAGTCTCTCTTTGACTATTGTAAAGCTGTGACTAATTGAAAAAAATCATTGATGAGAAATATTTCTCTTACAATATACATGAATACTAGTAATTGGCAAAGGGTTTGTTGGCAGTTTTGATAAGGGATTTTGAATGAAAAATCCCAGAGGGGAATTTTCTCTACTCACTGGGAATTCCCTATGGAATATTCCTTCATAGGCCTATGTATGATAGAATTAAGTTCAGATACATGATTCCTCAAATTTATTTTTAATTGTCCATTTTTACTGGATTTTAATTACAAAATATGTGGTTAAGAACAATATTAGGGGTGAAATGTATAACATCAATATTGATGTCATTGTAAGAGTAAGGGGGGGGGGAGATAATTACCCTTTTTTCGAAGGAACTTTAAAAAATCAAAAAAATCTGATTTAAATAAAAAAAATCTGATTTAAATCAAATAAATCCGATTTTTTTGATTTTTTTAAAAAAATCAAAAAAATCGCCAACCCTGTTTCCAGCTCATGAATTGTAAATATTTTCGAGAGAAAAAAAAAAAAAGAGTCGGGCCCTGGTCGGACCAGACATGAGAAGTCAAAGGGCTTTGTCGTGTTTCTAGATTTAGGCTGGATCTGCAAAACATGTCCGCCGCTCCGTCGATCGTCTATATAGCGCGCGCGTATCGTGCATGCACCTAGTTGATCACCACTTGTCTTGCAATTATTTTGCGCGTGTTGTGCATGCAAGTTCTGTGCGTGCTGGCGAAAGTTCATTTTATATTCTCTACCGGCACTTCCAACACCAAACAACGCAATGGCGTGTAGATCGACATGTAAGTTTTGTGTGAGTCTGTGATCTGACGTTTCACCATGGAGCATAGCCGGTGTGATGTGCGGGGCAAACGGGGGAATAGGCAACGGAACGACCGTACCGTGCCGTCATATGCCCGCAATAGCAGCCGCGAGCTAGCTGGGCGCCTTGCCACTTTCCTAGCCGTAGTAGGCCTGTAAGTGGTCTTAAGTTGGTGGGACTTCGGCGCAACCCGATAAATGAAGTTGATATCACTAAGATGAGTTCATGGAGTGTATTATTTTTTTCTGAATATTTCCATTTAATTTTTCCACGCATGTCGCTGAAATTTTATGCATGGTTCCACTTGGTCTCCATTTCCGCACGCATGGTGTTTGAACCATGCGTATTATACACTGGCGAGAACACTGGTGTCAGCGTGTTCAACTAAATTTTATTTGCCTCCGCTTAAGATCATAACATATCATCTTCTTGACTCTTGTTGTTTTTCTTCTTTCTCTGTTTTTGTCAGATATCAAAACAAATTACCACTAATCATCATCATCTTTTTCTTCTTCCTCCAATTATGTCGGAGATGAAAACAATTATCATCATCTTCTTCCTCCGCTTATGTCGGAGATGAAAACAAATCATCTTCTCCTCCTCTTCCCTTTCCGCTAAGATCAAAACGAATCATAATTTTCTCCTCCTTTAATTTATCTTCTTTTCCTTCCACTGCTTTTGTCCGAAATCAAAACAAATCATCAGCGCATTTTGACGGCAAACATGTCGCCACATGTTTTTTGTCTTTTGTTTTGAAAACGTTTGGTTTTTCTTATCCGATTTTTTTCTCACTGGTCAAAAATCAGAGTTCAGAAAAAAAAAAGGGGAAAATCGGGAATTGGAATAAAAATTGGTTATTATTATTTAATTGGCATACCGGTACTTGATACTATCCATAGTCCTACCTGTAGATTCTCCACAGGCAGGATGGTAGCAGACTAGCATGACTAAGACTAGCACGAGTGCACGACTAGCACTGAACAAGTGGGTAGGTGGAGCGTAGTGTAGCGGTAGAGAAGTGGAGTGGAGCCTGCACGAACTTCGCCCGAGGTAGGGTAACCCAGGGAGCTCCGCTTCGGTCTAGGGTTCAATTTGGCCACTGCCACCGATCGGTTTACTTAGTCTTAATAGCCTTTGATTTTGGGCTTGCATTTAAACGTAGACAGAGAATTATGTTACACAATCTTATTAAAAAGCACAAATATATTCGATGTTAAAACTATAACGTGATGCTTTATTATTAAAGCAGGTAATTTTAATTCAAAGTAATTCTTACCAAAGATCGCATGCATGCGCGCACAGCCACAGAGCTAAGTTCGAGAGAAGTCGGAGACGGAGAGGTGGGGCCTATTGCACAAGAGGGTCTTTCCAAGGACCGTCTTTCGTGTCGCCCATCTTCTATGATGCGCTGTATGAGGGATTTCCGGGGATTTTCTGAAATGTATGATAAACAAATAAAATTTGTTAGCTAGCATTCAAATCAATACATATAATTTCATGATAAATCACATCATTTTGTAAGCAAGTTTACTTTAACAGATGAATAAAATATGTTTGCAGGTAATCTATTTAAAATGTGTTTCACATTGCGCATCATAATAATTGGGCGACATGAAAGACGGTTCTTCCAAAGACCCTTTCGTGTAATCGGCCCCATAATAAAACTCGATCAATCGACAGGAAAAAAATTATTGCGTAATTGAACGCCCTCTGCGACGGATTCATTTCTCATCCATTGGCAATGCAAAATTTAAATTTACCCCCCCAAAAAAAAAAAGAATAGCGAGCAAAAAAATAACATGATGAAAACATCAATATATTATGATATTTGCCAATGGTTATGAAAACATATTTGAATGACAAAACGGATGGTTAAAGTTATGATGGCATTTGAGATCCCGGTTTGAGATGCGCTGTTCGAATTCAAACGATTCCCCCCTGTTGTTTTATTTGTTTGAATTTGCTTGGAAAGTTGTTACAATAGGGCCTATAACTGGAATAGGCTCAATTATTTTCTGCAGTTACAATTACAGTTATGTAATTGAGGAAATGTTCAATCACAATTAGGCCCTACTTTTTTTTAGTTACAACTACCAATTACTTTTACAATTACAATTACTTTCTAGAAATTTCATATTATGAAACCAATTTTTGTTCTGTACATAATTATGTACCACCTATTTCAACATAATTCTAAGTTACGGAGAAACTGACAAGATGAAGGTTTCGGCTAAATAGGGATTCAGTCTTTTAATTTCTTTTATACTGAAGAAGTTGACATGAAAAAGGCATGAATAGTGTTTTTTTTTCAATTACAAATATACTTACCCTTTCAAAAGTTCAATTACAATTACTAAAAAATGCAATTAATTACGTAATAATATTGATCAATTACCTTGTAATTAAGCCCAACCCTGCAATACAGTATAATACCCCCCCCCCAAAAAAATAGACGAATGTAGAAAGAAAGAGTCATTTGAGGGTGGTGAGGGCGGCCCCGGGGACGGCTGACTCGACAAGTCCTCTCCAAACGAAATTTTTCTGCCCTCTCACACCGTGGGGCCGCCGCGGCGCCCCCCTCACCATTAGTCTGCAGGCCGGGGCACAGATCATATCGATTGAAATCTTGATAAACGGTTTTCAGACCAGGACAAATACAACCTACTGTGAATTCCAATTCATAGGGGTTGACACACGACAAGCATGTGCTTTTTAGGGGATCCCTCCATTTTCTCAGATATTGTTTATTATACTTTGTTTTATTTATTGAAAAAAAGTAAAACCTACCTCAATTCATATTGTTTGTATAATCATTTTCAATTGTCAATGTACTACAACTATTTTACTTTGTCTTGTTGAAAAAGAAATAAACAATTTGTAAGTCAATATTGCAGGGCCTATAGTCGAGTGGTATGCACACTGGGCAGAATATGATCACCGTCCTTGTTAATGTAAACTTCTTTGCATGAATAACGTTGTATTAATAATATGAAGAGGATTTTTATTCTTCTTTTTCTTTATGTTTTAAAAACATGTGCTTACAATTGCTACATGGAGAAAAATGAAACTGCCTTTATTGTACAGTATTTATTTTCAGTTACAAAATGACATTCCGTTTCAAAACTTCACACAATTACTTTCCCTTTTAAAACTTCAATTCGGCCTACAATTAATCAAAAAGTATAATTCAATTAATTCATTACTGCCTTCATTAAGGCCGCTTCGTGTTAATTTCATTTTTCAATAATTATGATTGAAGTTTTGAAAGGGGAAGTAATTGTAATTGATAAAAAACTACTGTACAATAAACATACTTAATCTATGATTTAATATCAGGGCCTCTTTTATGTCAAGTGCTTCAGTATTAAATAGAGTAAAAGGCAGAATCCATGCTCTTTATTTCCTGCTCTTGGAAATGTAAATCTCTCGAAACACTGGCATTCTAGATAAACTAAAGCATTTTTTTCCTGATTACATTTTGCAAAATTTATTTCACACTTAATTGTTGCATCACAATACTGGCCGGGGGAAACTGCAATAAAACTTTAATCTACAAAATATTCACAATACAAAAACGAGCAAAGCAATTATAGGGTAGTCAATCAATTAGGTATTATTCCCATACAATTTTTTTAATATAAAGTACTTAAAATGTCTGAATTTATTCACTTCATGTTCATGTTGGAATATTCAGCTCTATATATGTTTCAAAGGAATAATCCAGTCCACACGTATCAACGTGACTCTTATCACCTTCCATGTCCCGTACTCGCACTCTCCTCGCTCAGAGAACAATAGCTTTTGAAGGACCCAGCTCAGGTTTTGGAACAGTCTTATCCCAATGAAGTGGTGTATATCCCCATGGACCTTTTGTGCAGGCGCGTAGTCAGTGGGGGGGCGGTAGCCTCCCCAAACATCCCCAAAAAGAAAAAAAAAGAAGGGGAAAAAGAAAGAAGGAAAGGAAAAGGGAAGGGAGGAAAGGGAACAAAGGTAGCTTTGTTTTTTTTTTCTTTCTATTATTATTTTTTTCTCAAAAGAGAAACCCCTTAATTCTTGTTCTAAATTTATATATATGAATTTTGCTTCCGCGCTGCGCGCGGTTAAATGACAATATTGAAGTTCTCCGTTATTTTCCCCACCCTTTCTCTTACCCTGTTTTTCCACCTCAGCTACATGTGTTTCTTGCCAGTTAAAGTTTAAATGTATACATTATAAGGTTAGGCCGAAGTATATAAAGTTATCTTTTTTTAATTGATCGCGCAACTACTTCTGGTCGGGTACGTCGGCCCCGAGCGGGTAAAATCTTTATATCAATTTCTGCCGTCACCTCCATAAAGTCAACTTCTCCCGCTTTTCAGCATTACTAAACAACCATAATTCTGGGGCAAACAGGTTCCTAATTTAAAAAAGGAAGGTATATTAAAATTCGTGTCGTATTAAATAAAAAAGTACAATATTTTTTTATCAAATTCTATAAAACTTCATGTCATTTCCCTGCACATTCATCTCCTGTCCTGTTTTGCGCCCTCAGTTTGAAAATTTGAATGACACTTAAGTTTCTTTATAATTCATAGTGAAGCGCTTCGGGATAAGTAAACGAAATTAGGCATCCTTTTTTTATATATAATTTCAATAAATCACAGTAGTTTCAACTTTTTGCGCACTATTTTCCTTGTAATGAAGTTCAATAATCTTAGAAAATCAATTGAATTAGAGCCGATGGGGTATCAGAGATCGATGGGGGTAATAGAGATATCTGAATTTGATGAAACGTCCGCCCTTTGAAATTTCAGAGTTTCATTGCTCTGCGCGGGAAGAATGTCTTCCTCCCGGCACATACTCTCCTCTGTTTTGCGAGATATGCACTGTTGCTAAATTGTTTGTAATCAAATCTGATCTTTCCAAGGGAAGTATTCAATAAATCTGGGAGAAGACCCTTTTCTCGGGACCCTTTTCATGGCAAAAATTGATAAAACACTTTAGCTTCCGCGCTTCACGCGGGGTTATTATTATTTTAATTTTAAGTGCTTCATGTGTTTAGATGCAATTCTAACAAAATCAGCAAGCACTTGGCACTCGCATTAGATGACTAATGTGAAACATATATACTCTTAATTAATTCCTAAAATATAGTCCTTAAAATGTCCCAGTTTGGGGTAAATGTAAACAAAAAATCGGCCGGCGCTTCGGGCTCGTATTGTTTGTTTAGCGAGACAGGTACGTGTCATGATAACAAAAATTTGCTCATAATGTCCCTTTTTAGGTCTAAATATCAGCAATTTTCAGCTCGCGTTTCGCGCTCACATTTATTTTATTTGGATTTTTTTTTATTTGAACATCTATCTTGTTCGTGAAGACGAAGTAAATATCAAGTTTTCTAGACGGAAAATATTTTTTTCAGCTCGCGCTTCGCGCTCGACCCAATTACTTAGTTAGATACATATTCTGTTCATGGTTACAAATTAGTGCTAACAGTTTCCAGTTCAAAAGACGAAAAAACAAAAATGTTCAGCTTGCGCTTCGCGTTCGCATCAATTGTTCAGTAAGGCACAGTGGCGGATCCAGGGGGAGGGGACATCCGGCCGGTGCCACCCCAACTTTGAGAGCCATAATAAAAAAAATAATGTAAATATGCCGTTTTTACCTAAGTGTGACCCCCCCCCCCCTTTAAAAGTGAGGACTTTTTTCGGGGGGGGGGGGCTTGTCAAATTATCATCGAGGTAATGTGCCCACCCCCCCTTGGAAATCCCGAATCCGCACATGGTTATATAAATATCATCTTCATGATTACGAAAAGTAAACTTTTTTATTTATTTACTTATTTATTTCTTCTCGAATATTTATACAGAGTGGCCTTATCAGCATTACGAAAAACATAGTAACAAGACATTATTTATATAAGATACAGAACAAAGGAACAAGTACAAAGTAAAAATACGAAAATGTGTTAAGAGTTACAGATATGACAATATACATGATATAAATATGCAAAATATTAACATTAAAGCTGGTCTACCTCAGGGCTCTGTGTTTATATATATATATATATATATAAAAAGTATTTAAAAAGATGATGGATCGTTAAAACATAAGGCAAACATAGGCAATGTATTACACAGTACTAATAAATTTAATTTTGGAATTAAAAAAACAAGCAGAAGACATATCGCATCATTTGGTAATTATATCACTATATACATCAAGATAAAAAGAGAAAAACAAAACAAAAACGAAACAAACAAACAAAACACAACACGTTTTAATGTCTAAATGATAAGTGGGAATAAAAGAAAGACAAGAAATGAGCAGCAATCGATATCTAATTTACTATAGGAACGGCACGGACAATAGAATAGTGGATGATAAGTGTATTGTATATGATTAAAATGAACGATATGATTTGTATATATGTGTTTAAGTTGGTATTTAAAGGAATGAACAGATCTTGAAAATCTTATATGGTCAGTCAGTTGGTTCCAAGTGAAAGAGCCTAGAAACAGGAAAGATTTTTGGTAAAAGGTCGTAAGACATTTTGGCAATCTCAAGAGCAATTTGTCAGAACTATGTGTGGTTCTAGTAGAGACATCATCAACGAATGAAAGTCTATCGTATAAAATGGCGGGCGATAATTTGTTGACACACGTATACATAAGAACACATGAGGCTCTATGGAGAACTTTGTTTAGAGAGGGCCAATTCGGGTCTTTAAACACGATTTTAGAACGTATCATCCATGTGTGCTTTGCTATAAGATACGCTGCCCTTTTATGTAACCTGTTAAGCGTTTCATAATTTCCTTCTGATCTCCCAAACCAAACATTAGAACAATAAAGGATATGGGGGAATGACATATACCCAATAAAGTTTGGAAAGTCGAGATTGATTAAAACAATGTTTTTTTTCCTGCGAATAATTCCAAGCTTATAAGGTTTGAAATTGAATTGGTATGTTGCTCAAAGTCAAGGCAATTATCGATTGTTACGTCCAAACACTTCACTTCATATTTACATTCTAGAGTACAGCCATGTATATTTATTGATATTTGTTGATTGTGAGTAGTACTTAGTTTTTGTTTTGACCCTAAAAGCATTACTTTTGTTTTATTATAGTTTAAGATCAGTTCGTTATTTCTTATCCATGAAAAGGTCTCGTATAGTGCCTGGGTTAGATTGGTTTCAACCTCTGCTTTAGTCTTACCAGATACTGAAATAGTAGTGTCATCTGCGTGCATATACACTGAGGCACTAGTAACATGATTCGGTAATAATGATAATATAATAATATAGGGTATTTATATTGCGCACATATCCACCTTGTTATAGGTGCTCAAGGCGCTGCTATATTACCCGGCTAAGCCAGGCGTTCATAGCGCACACAGCTTTTAAGGAATTACTTCCTACCGGTACCCATTTACCTCACCTGGGTTAAATGCAGCTTATTGTGGATCAGTTTCTTGCTGAATGAAATTACGCCATGGCTGGGATTCGAACCCACGATCCTCTGTTTCAAAGTCCGAAGACTAACCCACTGGGCCACAACGCTCCGTAAGCCGTTGATAATTAGTGAAAACAGAACCGGGGCAAGAATTGAGCCCTGAGGGACACCTACATTTATTTCTTTTGTAGAAGACTTTTGATTAGCGATAGAAACGAATTGTCTGCGATTTTCTAAGTACGACTCAAACCATTTTAAACACGATCGAGAGCAGCCACATGATTTAAGTTTATTGAGGAGAAGCGAATGGTCTACAGTGTCGAAAGCACGACGTAAGTCAATGAATGCAACACCCTTCAGTCTCCCACCATCTACCTGCTTCGACCAATCATCAACCATACAAAGTAGTGCTTTCTCGCATGAATGATTAGGCCTGAAGCCAAACTGATTTGGAGACAGTATTTCTTGTTGAAGAAGATGTTTAAGAAGGCTTGAACTTACAGCTCTTTCAATGATCTTGGAGAGCACAGGTAAAATATAGCTATCGGTCTATAATTCTGAACAAATGCTTTATCACCTGATTTGGGAATTGGTTGGATTCTAGCAGTTTTCCATTCGGTTGGAAACAGTCCTTCATTTAATGATAGGTTCAAGATATAAACAAGCGTAGACAGAACGATAGGGACTGTAATTAAAAGTTTTAAGTTTTACAGACAAGTTATCATGTCCAGTAGCTTTCTTGCACGATATATTATTTATAGTTTTTACCACAAAGTCGTGAGTAATCAATGGTGCATTGTATTCTATACCCGGGGGGGGGGGGGCACTTACATTGACGAGTGGAGACCATGCATGCGCGACCAAAAAAACACGTAAAAAGGATGTCTTTTTCACGATAGGGCACGTTACGTACGTTTATAAGGGTGTCAAAAACACAAAAAATTTAATAATGAAAAAAGGGTATCTACATGATCTATTTCACTAGGAAAATTACGTGTTTACGGTCGAATTTGCGGGGATGATAAACAAACTTAAAATGTTTTATAAAGGATGTCCTTTTTGCCCCAACACTTCGTGTTTAGAGTCCGATTTGCGCGAGGTGTAGAAGGTGGGGTCGTACTAAACCAAATAAGGTAAAGCCGACGACCGAAGGACCCGTAACAATAAAACATTCCTGTACTTGTTTAGGGGTTCATTTCAGGGAATATTTGCCAAGAGTATCGTTTTGTTTCCAATACTTGTTAAGGGTAGTGTTTCACACGCCAATACTTGTTAAGGGGTGCATTTTCAGAATATGGAAATTACGTGTTTAGGGTGCTTTTCGAGACCCCATGGTCGCGCATGGTATCCACTCGTGAATGCCAGTGCCCCCCCCCCCCCGGGATTCTACGTTTTCGTCTACAGAGTTACAAACATCAGTGCGAACATCATATTAAGATGTCGAAGGAAATGGAGAGATTTCATTTGCACTATTAATTTCACCCACAAGTTCTACGATGGAGTTGGTAAAATAATCAAATAGCAATCCGCCACCTCCTTAGGCTCGGAGATATCATTTCCGTTCTCTGCTAACAAGGCAAAGTGTTTTTCACTTTGTCTTGGTCCCTTAGTGATGGTTTTCATAACATTCCAGAGAGCATTCGGGGCCGAGTGATTATCATTGATAATCCATGTAGTTGGTTTTTGCTCTTTTGAGTTCATATCTAACTTGTTTTTTCAAAGATTTATACTCATGATGTCCCCGGTTACCCAGGGGCATGGGTTTTTTCTTAGACGCTTTCTTCTGTACGGTATATGTTTATTCACACATGACATTACTTATGTATACCAAAATTTCCATGCTTCATTAGTGTTATCGAAGTTAAATATTTTATCAAGATTTTGTTCCGTTAGGTCACTATGAAATTCTTCGGTATTCAGATGCTTGAAATCTCTCCATTCGATAATACTTTCTAGTTTTCTAGTAGGAAAATAGAAATATTTAGCTTGCGCTTCGCACTCGCATCAATATTTGATTTTATTTGACTCTATTTCGCATAATTATGAACACAATACGAAAACAATATCACAACAGAAGAATTATCAAGACTGGCATCATTCCATCATATTGTTTAGTTATAGATACCAATTCTGTTCATGATTACAACAAATGCCGTAGGCAGATCCAGGGGGCCGAGGGGCCCGCCCCCCCCCCTATTGGCGGAGCAAAAAAAGAAGAAAAAAGGTGAAAGTATAAGGTGAAAAAAAAAGAGAAGGGAAAAGAGAGGAGAAAAAGAAAAGGAAAATAGGAGGAGGAAAACGAGTGAAAAAACAAGACGTGGGAGAATTTTTTTTCATTTACTATATGAAATTTTCGTTCGCGCTTCGCGCTTGTCTTGAAGTCAATCATTGTACGATTGCTATGACGTCACTACGACTAGATATTAAATTCGCTTTTATTCTGAGAAGGAAGATAGCATAGTCACAGATTAGAACATAGGTATTTGTGCGATGACCAATAGAACATTACACAGTAAGATATTCCATGTTTCAATATTAGCATCAAATTCTACTACGTTGCCTGACGGGGAGGAGTGGAGCGCCATTTTTTTTCGAAAAGTACCAGGGGCGACAAAATCACCCCCCCCCCCGTGCAATAACCTGAATACGCGTTTGCATGTGGGCTGCATTTATTACTTGAAAATGCAATGCGTGCCAAGCCAGGGTAATTATCGCTTCGAGCGCGATATAAATTGTAGTATGATTATTACAATCACTGGGCATCATTATTTGTTTCTTTATTTGGCTTCCCTGTGATTGTTAGACAATATCTTGCCGGTTTCGAGACAGAATGTAATTATAGATTTTCTCGTTATTATGATTACAGATTAGCTTTTGTGGGTGTAGCCCATACAGGGATTAAGAGTATAAAAGAAGCAGTCGCATATTGAGCCAACACTTTTGAGGGGGTAGATCGAACATTGCAATGAGTATTGTAACATTTCTGCAAGGTCATAGGTTAATAAAATTTCATTAGGTATTAAAATTTGACAAAATATTGGGAAAATAATTACATATTCCCCCTTGTGAGTTTTTTTGTTAAATATTTTCTCATAATTTTCATTTGTTTTGTTGGGTTGTGGAACATAATTAGGGGTATACCTACCCCCACCCCTCCCCACGCCATTTATACGTAAATGCGTAGAAGAAATAAATAGTTACATCATACAAAAAACAAGATCTGAATTAAAATTCTTGTGAGAGGGAGCGAGAGAGGGATCGTTTCCACTGGTTACAGGAGATAATCGCGATAATTAAAAAAGGTGCAACGCGATTTAAACCCGGATTTTAAATCATTCGATGTAAAGGTATAAAAGGAGAGAAAACGGATTATGAAGCACACACAACAAATTCCTATTGGAGCTTGTCATAACCCGAACATTCTACATTATGGGAGTGTGGTATCTCCTAAGGTTTGAGGGCCTGTGCCCGATATTCGTCGGATTTTTTCTTGTAACTTCTGCATATCCAATGCACTCGGTTAATGATTCCATATGTCTGCAGACATGTAACTGTGTGAAAAAGAGAATGGACACAGTCTTCTGTGATGCTCTGTATCTTTCGGCTATACCCGCAGTCGATCGTTTTCCACCGATGGTAAAGACTCTCTTTCTCTCTCAAAACTTGCTCACCATCATCGAAAATGACGCCTTTTATCTGCTGACGCTTCTTACTTCTCTGCGACTAGGTGACAATTTCATTTCAACCATAGAGCCTCGAGCATTTTCTGGACTTGTTAATCTTTTATTGCTCCAGTTAACCGAAAATTCATTAGTTGATCTTTTTGCGTTACCATCCGTTCCGTCTCTCACAATTGACTTTAATTTCATTCAACATGCCAATGGTTATTATCAACCGATTTCGGCCGAGTTCAACAGCCCAAGTGATTTTCGAATCATCTCATTGTCAAATAATTTTTTGTTCGGTCTATCGAACTTGACTCTGCCAGTAAGCAGAATTGTAGCATGTGAATCCAAACTCCAAATTTTCGATATTCATGAAATCAAGTTTCCTCATCGCGTCAATTCTATCGATGTTCGCAGAAACAATATCAGATTGCTTCCTGATCTTACTAACCTATCTCGCCTCAAGATTATTTGCTTACTAGAAAACCCAATCCACGTGATACAGTCTTTGCAGTGGCCCAAGAGCATAAGGACACTACAAATACATTCAGATCGGGCAAACTGGACAATTCCCTTCGATAATACTTCCAGTCAAATAACCCAACTGACTCTCAGTGGTGCAGGAATTAGTTCTGTAAATGATGTACTTTGCTGGGACGTGAATTTCTTCGAGATTTTAGATATTACAAAGTCATCGGTTGGCGATGTTATCGATTTTCCCCAAATTCCAAACCTAGATGAACTCCGCATAACACATTCAAAACTAAGAGACATCACTATACTTAACCCTTGTTTATTTCCAACGCTAAAGGTTGTAGACTTTCGGTTCAATCAGATCACCAAATTCACCATCCTCAACGGGATAAATGATCGGTGTGTGATTGCTAGCGCATCTATAAGGAAGCTGAATCTTGAAAACAATCAGATAAATGATACAGACTTTTTGAAAAACCTTACAACTCTCATTGAATTGTACCTATCCTATAATAACATTTGGACCGTCGATTGGACATCTTTGACTACAAATACGGAACTGCATATATTTCGAATATCTGATAACTATATCTACAGTATTCAGAACTTAATCAATTTGGATAAACTTACTATTCTAGACGTTTCTCAAAATAGAATAATGTTTATCGAGCCGGGTACATTTGATGATTGCTCTGATTTGAATACACTCAAACTGAGTCACAATAAACTCACCGAGTTTCCCGAATTAACCGAATTTTCGAAACCCTCATTCACTCTAGATTTGCGATATAATGATATTGAAAGGGTTACGCTGGTGGGCGTAGATTTGGATGCGACCTTGTCTATTGATATAGGCTGGAATAAAATTAGATATTTCGAGGGATCAGCTCATGAAGACCGGGCCCGTGGAATTTTTTTACGGAACAATCTGTTAGAGTCTCTTCAGGAGGTGAATGTGAGCTTGATTGAATCTATATATATTCTGGACCTTGGTCACAATCTGCTAACAAACCTGAATCACCCAGACTTTATCGCAAAGAAGTTTATTAGGTATACTGTGGATCACAATCGATTGTATCACATACCACTACCCGCGAGAACAAAAATATTAAACTGTTCACATAACAGCATCAATCATCTGCATGAAGACAGGAACTGCGCAACTGGTGACGTAGATTGCAAGACGGTGTGTGAGTTGACGGTACTGGACGCTGGGTGGAACAAGATAACCGCCCTCCAAGAAAATGCCTTTCGAAATTGCAGTAGATTAAACGAGGTTTTTCTACAAGGAAACCCCTTACAGTCGGTCTCCTCAGATTTTCTAAGAAGTCTCCATTCATTTTCACTGTCACATTCGTTGTTAAGAAGTGCCGATATTGAAATTGAGAGGTATGACCTTGTAACCGGGACTATCGAAATGAACAATGTGACGCTGTTCCGGCAGCAGCCCAATGTGTCCTTTAACTTTTCGTTACCATTTCTAACAAAATCCTTACTTCTTTGTTGCAATGAAATGTCCATGCTACCTTCAATCAATGCCCCTTTGATCGAACACCTTGACTTAAGTCGTAACGAAATTCACTCGATTTCTAGAAACACTTTTGCAAAAATGTCTCGAGTTAGCTCAATCGATCTTCAAGACAATTTAATTGAGAGCATCCCAGAGCATGCGTTTACATCATGTTCAAGACTAAGTGAAATAAATCTTGAGCATAATCGGATTGAATTCATATCAAGATCAGCATTTCCCAATAGTGGTAAAAGCTTGGCAATTCGTCTAGGTTGGAATCGCTTGATGACCATTCAACCATCTAGCTTTCCCCTACTCTCCAGTACGATCTACCTTGACGCAAACCCTTGGCACTGCGACTGCAAACTGAAGAACCTCCAGAGATGGCTCCATCAATCTGGTGTCCATGCAGTGAACTGTGCGACTCCTCGCTACAGAAACCAAAATCTGTTGCATCTTCAATTGGACTCTTGTCCAAACCCTACTCCCGGCGTGGAAGCTCTCGAACCTTCTCCTTCTTTTGCGAGTCGTGGATTCTTGATAAAAGAAACAGAATATTTCGCTTTCGTTTCTTTTCATTTTATTGTATTGTACTCATGGAATCTTTAGGTAAACTTATTGGAATTCTTTACCGAACTCATAATGATGTACTCGTTCTTTCATCGTTGATGTCCATTCTTTCAATAATTAGAAATTTGTAAATCAAACATATTTGTTAGTGGTGTACTGGAGAGGGGGCTTGGGGTTTGCTAGCCCCCACCACTATGAATTTCAACCATGGTGGATTTGTAATTTAATATTGATGATACCACTTGGTTTTTATTTTTAGGCCCTATTTGAAAATGTATTATATTGATTCTTAAGAAACTTACCAAAAATTTAGACACAGTTTTTTAAGTTTGTCGTCTGTCTGAAATAGTGTTTAATTTACATATAGTTGCAAACCATCAATAATGCAAAGCTCAAGGGCGCCGGAAGCGGGGGGGGGGGGGGCAAAACGATATTTCCCCCCCCCCCCCCACAATGTGCCCCCCTAAAAGTAGAAAAATTATAAATTATTTAAGGACAAAAGTAAACGATGAAGGCACTTTTCTGCCTAAAAACTGTCATTTTCATTGTCAATAATGAACAAATTTCGCCCCTGACGGGGCAATTACATATCATAGTAAGCCTTGCGTCTTTTGACGAACATGTCCCTCTCTGAAACATACCTTTGATAAGCCCCTTTTCCATCTTATTACAGTGTGATAACTTTATCCTTTTAATGAATACATTTCAGACTAAAACCGAATGGCAAATTGTAAGTTGTTCACCAATGCATGCTGGCTGTGTCGGCTAACAAACGCGCGGTCGGACAGAAACGCTCAGACCGGACCCGGTGGGTGTTTCATGAAAGTTTTCAGTACTGACTAAATTGTCAGTGCTGACAACTTCAGTGAAATTCTTGGTTTTGATTGGCTGAAAGGCACTGACCTCTGACTGTTACTATGGTAACTGTCGGAGAAAGACAGCTTGTCAGTGCTGACAACTTTCATGAAACGATCCCCCGATATCAATAACGCGCGTGAACGCTAGTTACTCGAGCAACATAACTAGATGATGTTTGAGGGCTTGTGGTGTGTAGCGGATGTGGTTTACGGTATACACCAAGTGGAGTCTAAATGGATAGAGGAAGAAGTAAAATTGATAGGCGAGAAATTGGAAGATTGAGAGTAGGTACTAGAGTAATATTTCTTGAAAATGTGTGTAGTTCTGAAAATGACTGTAAAACAGAAAAGGTTAAAGGGTTAAAGAGGCTTGAGTAGTTGGATTATTGGATAAATGAGAAGATGCTAGCTTGATTCGGCGAATGGAGTGCAGAGCAGGAGTACTCATCTATCAACTACTCAAGCCTCTTCAACTCTTCAACCTTTTCTGGTTTACTGTCTTTTTCAGGACTACGCTCATTTAAACAAAAAAATTACTCGACTATCAACTGTCCACTTCCTCACCTATCAATTTCACTTCTTCCTCTATCCACTTTTTCGGAAACTCTACATGGTGTACCGTCAACCCCATCCGCTATTGGAATGTAATTGTTTTCTTCTAAATAATGTTACATTATGAACTGCAGTAGTTTGTTAATCAGTTCATGATTATTTACAAATGAATATTTCCTGGAATTTGATATTCATGATTTCCTAGTTATGGTCACATTTCCCCCAGAAAATATGCAAATAAAAAAGAAGATTTTGAAGGAGTCATCCAAAAGTGCTTCCCAGCCATACGAAACAAGCAAAAGGAAACACATAAATCGAGTAATGTTTTAAACTTTAATGATTTTCAGAAAAGTTTTAAATTGTTAGACAATTAAGCTTGTCATATATCTTTTTCCTCCAGTTAAAAAAATATGAAACGGATATTCAGGGACTATCTCCAATGCTGATGTCAGAAATGATTTGTATAGATTAGGGATTTAAGTGCTTATCGACGTCTGCCACGTCAGAACAGTATGACATTTTGAATTTGAAAAGCATTCATTAGAATTTCTTTTGTTTCTGTTGTTACGCTTCTTCTGCTTAATACACTCCTTGTTCTGACAGGAATTACTTGAAACGTATGATGATTGTGCTCTCTCGCATCGTCCGTGTATGTAAATGTACATAAATAAATGTTTCTGAAAGGATATTGCATGAAAAATGTAATTTCTGGTATTTTGAGTCAATATAAGCGTAATACGTAATTTAATTGATCAGACATGAAAACCACATTCCCAAGCGATCGTTTTGCATATAAATGAGTATAGTCTTTCGTAGTGAATTCTATGTTTAATTCTCAAGAAATTTATTTTTGAATGCTCTTACACTCTAAAAAATGAAGTGCTAATTCATCTCTTAAAGAGCGTGTATAGTGACTGCACTTCGGAGTGCTGATTTGTCTAGTTCAAATTTGAACTAGACAAATCAGCACTCCGAAGTGCAGTCACTATACACGCTCTTTAAGAGCTGAATTAGCACTTCATTTTTTAGAGTGTAAAAACGCAACTTTTATTCTCCATTTTTCCACAAAGTCCTTACCGTGGGGGTCCCACATCCTCTCCCGCTCGATCGCTTCGGTACCTCACGCTGTCAAAAATATTGTGCCCCCTTCGGGATTTTGCCCCCCTGAAAATGAAAGTGTTCCGGCGGGGCTGTGGCAAAGCTCCTTAAATTTTGGAGTCTGAAGACGAATCCAGGGATGGCCAAAGCCAATTTGAAAAAAATTGGAAAAGAAGAGAAAATAAAGGAAAATTAGGGAAAAACAAGTAGATGGAAAAAAACGGAGGAGGAACATCAAAAGGTCGGACGTGTTTTAAAAGTGCTCTGATATTTTGTGCAATTTTACCTTGTTTCCTGACATTTTGTGAAAACGATTTATATGGTTGTATCAGAAACTGGATAGTGAATATCAACGATATACTCATTTTTCAATTGGATAATTTATATGGATCTTTTCGAACGTTTTTCGCTTGCAATTTCGATCATTTTTTGGAGAGGAAATTGTCCAGGGGCGTCGATTCATTTTTTAGATGGGAGAGCAAAATCATGAGTCATAAATCACAAAACAAACAAACTCACAAATATAATATATATATATATATATATAGATATAGATATATATATACAGTGCGTCCCAGAATAAACGAAACCGAGATTAAGCGATCATTTATCATAACTTAATCATAAATAGAATAGACAAATGACCAACCAATTTAAAGCTTAGAATCTCCTCTTTCATCTGATATTACTTAGGTTATTTCTTATTCACGCATGAGTGAGCAAAAACCATTTGAACAAAGGATACCAAAAACTCATTTGGCGGGGGCTATCTTGGTTTCAAAAAGAAAACCACATTTCTAAAAAGTTCAATATCTGCTCTTTAATTTGGTACCTAAATTACAAAAAATGGTCAAGAAATAAAAAAGTTCTGTTCATTTGAAATAAGGCTTGTATTTCCATAATTTCATGAGATAAACATGTTTTCACCGGTTTCCCACAGAAGCTTTCGCATGGTGAACAAAAGATTTAATGCATGGCTGATCGTCAACAAAACAGAGTGTCGAGAGAGTTTGAAAGCCATCCTGGAGAACCTCTTCATTTTATGAAATTATTGAAATTCAAGCCTTATTTCAAATGACCAGAACTTTGTTATTTCGTGACCATTTTCTGTAATTTAGGTATCAAATTAAAGAGGAGATATTGAACTTTTCAAAAATGTGGTTTTCTTTTTGAAACCCAGATACCCCCCGCCAAATGAGTTTTTGATATCCTTTCTTCAAATTGTATTTGCTCACTCATGCGTGAGTAAGAAATAATCTAAGTAATATCAGATGAAAGAAGAGGTTCTAAGCTTTAAATTGGTAGGTCATTTGTCTATTTTATTTATGATTAAGTAATGATAAATGATCGCTAAATCTCGGTTTCGTTTTTTCTGGGACGCACTGTATATATATATATGTATATATACACATATATAAAGCTTAGAAGTGACTATTAGGACCACCCTTCAAAGAAAAAAAAATAACCTCGAGCGGCCGATCGGGAAAAATGTGGCTGAAAAAAAAAATGCGGCTCCCCCCCCCCCTATTGGCGAAGCCCGGGGGGCCACTTACATTGACGAATGGATGCCATGCGCGACCAAAAACACATGTAAAAAGGATGTCTTTTTCCAGATAGGTCACGTTACGTACGTGACGTGATAAGGGTGTCAAAAACACAAAAATATTGAAAAAAGGGCATCGCTCGGAAAAATATACGTGTTTAGGGTCAAATATGCGGGGATGATGAAACAAAATGAAAACGTTTTTATAAAGGATGTCCCTTTTACCCCAACACTACGTGTTTAGAGTCCGATTTGCGCGAGATGTGGAAGGTGTGGCCGTACTAAACCAAAATAATGGTGTCTAATGGCCACCGCACACCTTACGACTGTTCGCGATCCGATTTTGGAACAAATCGCATTTTGCTCATTTTCTGAAAATGTGAATGGAACATATCATTTTATATGAGGTTGAAATTCATTGAAAGAATGCTAACATAACCATTTTGAATGATTGCAATTAAGCCTTTATTTTGGAGTAAAGGCCAAATTGTTTCAAATCGTAGCCAATCGTACGACTATACTATGACGTTATGTATTACATGTGCTTTTAAGAAGGATGATAGCATAGTCACAGATTTGGCCATAGGTATTCGTAAGATGATTTCGAACAATACACAAGTCCCGGTCCAATTAAGTCTAAATATTAGCATCAAATATTCCACGGCGTTTTATTCCAAAATTGAGTCGCAGACAGTGCGGTACGTCGCCTTTAAGGTAAAACAGACCACGGACGCGTGGCATAACAATAAAATATGTCTGTATTTGTTAAGGGTTCATTTCAGGGAATACTTGCTAAGAAAACTCTTACGACGTAAGAGTATCGTTTTGTTTCCAATACTTGTTAAGGGGTGCATTTTCAGAATATGGAAAATACATCGCTGTACTTGTTAGGGGCTCAGTTCTGGGAATACTTGCCAATATAGTATTTGTTTCCAATACTTGTTAAGGATAGGGTTTCACACGCCAGTACTCGAAGGCGTGCATTTTCAGAATATGGAAAATACGTGTTTAGGGTCCCGGGGGGGGCACTCAGTATATAATGCATAGTGGGTATGTGCCGCGGAGGGGACCCCCATTTTTACACTCAAATTTCCGTTCCAAGGCATAGCATTTTTGTCTTATTGAGAACAAAGAAAGCCGCTCCAAGGCACACCATTTTCTTCTTATCGAGAAAAAAATAAGACAGAAATCCGCTCCAAAGCTTCGCATATTTTTCGTTACGCCGTTCCGTCGCATTGATCTGCTGCGCTTTTGGTGAAAAGCGGCCCCCGAGCGCTGTCCGACCATCGTCTCTGTGCGAGCGCACCCGGCGGAGGCCGCGCTAGCTGCATCATGCACGCTTGCCCGTTCGCGCGTTTCCGTTTTACACCCTGGCGAAGGCATTTTCCGGAAAAGTAGCCAAAAAGCGACTAGTGAAGAGTCTACGTCTACGTTTGTTTACATTATCAGCTGGGCGCGCGATCCAAAGTCCGCACCGAAGTTATCCGCAGAGCTTATACTTTCCAGGTTCAATACGAATGTTTGCCTTGATCATTTGCCTTGCCGATTTGCTGATGTCTGTCTTTCTCTCTATCTGTCTATATATCTATCTCTCAAATTCTATCTCTATCTATCTATGTAACTGCAGTATCTATCTAATAATCTTCTCTGTCTCTCTCATTCTTTATCTAACATCTATCTATCTCAAATTCTCTATCTCTCTCTATCTATCCATCTGTCTGTCTTTTTCTCTATTTCTCTTTTTCCGTCCATATATCTATAACATATCTCCATCTCTCAAGTTCTCTCCCCCATCCATCTATCTATCTATCTTCTATCTATTTTTGTAACTACAGTATCTATCTATCTGTTAATTTGTTGATAATCTTCCCTGTCTCATTCTTTATCTATTTAACATCTATCTATCTCTCAAATTCTCTCCCTCTCTCCCTATCTATCTATCCATCTGTCTGTCTTTATTTCTCTCTATCTATTTATCTATCTATTTTTATAACTTCAGTATCTATCTATCTGTTAATTTGTTAATAATCTTCTCTGTCTCTCTCATTCTTTATTTAATATCTATCTCTCTCTCTCTCTATCCATCTGTCTGTCTTTCTCTCATTCTCTCTATCTATCTATCTATTTATTTATCTATTTTTTTAACCTAGAGTATCTATCTGTTAAATTGTTAATATTCTTTGTCTCTCTCCCTCTTTATCTATCTAACATCTATCTATCTCTCATCTATCTCTCAAATCCTCTATCTATCCATCTCTAGCATCTGTCTGTCTTTTTTCTCTCTTTCTCTTTGTTCGTCCATATTTCTATCTATAACATCTCTCTCTCTTTCTCTCTCTCCCCCTCTCCCTCTATGTATCGACCTCTCTGTCTCCCCGGCCGCCCCCTCTCTATTTATCTATCTATTCATCCATCTCTCCCTCTTTCTCTCTATTTCTATCTATCTATCCACCTCTCTCTCTCTCTCTGTCTCTCTCACCTCTCTATTTCTATCTATCTACCTATCTATCAATCTATCTTTCTATCTTGTCTCTATCTATTTATCAGTCTTCTATATCTATCTTACGGCAGCTTCTAAGTGTATCAATCCATCAAACTTCAATTTGTCTTTCCATTATATGTATCTGTTTATTTTGATTTTGTCTGTCATTCTATTCATTTTAATTTAATTTTAGAAAAAAAACTATCATAAACAACGCGACTGCAAAAGCATGTTCGGATTTCAATCTTAGAGATGTATATTGATTTCGCTCCTGACTGCCGCTCTCTCTGTACATGAAGTGCCGAGGAACTCTGTGCTCTGATCAGTAACTGTGCAAATTGCATGCGGTGGTGGACTCGCCTGTGTCGCACGCTGCATGCAACCAGCGACGTGTGTAGACTCTTCACTAGTCGCTTTTTGGCTACTTTTCCGGAAAATGCCTTCGCCAGGGTGTAAAACGGAAACGCGCTGCCCGTTCCATGCATAGGGGTGCATACGCACGTACTCACTTGCTGGCGATCCGTTCCAAGGACCCCCGTTTTCACAAAATTGTAGTTCCGAAGCCCGTTCCGAGGACCCTCCTTTTTACAATAAGCCCGCTCCGGGGCCTCCGTTTCTTGTCTCGCCCGCGGCACACCCCTACCACTTTTTTGGTCGAGTGCCCTGTTACACCCACAAATGTAATAATCGCCCACAAATGTAATAACGCCCACAAATGTAATAACACTTTACCCACAAATGTAATAACGCCCACAAATGTAATAACACTTTACCCACAAATGTAATAATTTCACCCACAAATGTAATAATGCACTTTACCCACAAATGTAATAATTTTTGATCGCCCACAAATGTAATAATGACTTTACCCACAAATGTAATAAATTTGAAGGGATTTTTGGCAAATCTGTTCAAAGCTAAAATCGTATAGTAATGCGTTCATTTAGCACATAAGTGCAAAGTCTCATTTCCTGACCCGGTTAATTAACAGATTATAATAAGTTATAAGTTATATAAGTCCAAAGTCTTTATTCCAAACCCGTTTTTTCAAAAATTTTAATATAAATCCAAAGTCTTTATTCCAGACCCGGTTGTTTAAAAAAAAATAATATGAGCCCAAAGTCTTTATTCCAGACCATGTTGTTTAAAAAAAAATAATATGAGCCCAAAGTCTTTATTCCAGACCTGATTGTTTCAAAAATGATAATATAAGTCCAAAGTCTTTTCTCCAGACCCGGTTGTTTAAAAAATTATAATATAAATCCAAAGTCTTTTTCCAGACCCTGTTGTTTCAAAAATTATAATATAAATCAAAAGTCTTTATTCCAGACCCGATTGTTTTAATATAAGTCCAAAGTCTTTATTCCAGACCCGGTTGTTTACAAAATAATCATATGAGCCAAAAGTCTTTATTCCAGACCCGATTGTTTCAAAAATGATAATACAAGTCCAAAGTCTTTATTCCAGACCCGGTTGTTTAAAAAATAATAATGCAGTCTTTTTCCAGACCCTGTTGTTTAAAAAATGATAATATAAGTCCAAAGTCTTTATTCCAGACCCGGTTGTTTACAAAATAATCATATGAGCCAAAAGTCTTTATTCCAGACCCGATTGTTTCAAAAATGATAATATAAGTCCAAAGTCTTTATTCCAGACCCGGTTGTTTAAAAAATAATAATGCAGTCTTTTTCCAGACCCTGTTGTTTAAAAAAATCATGATATAAATCCAAAGTCTTTATTCCAGACCCGGTTGTTTCGAAAATAATAATATGAGCCCAAAGTCTTTATTCCAGACCCGGTTGTTTCAAATATTATAATATAAATCCAAAGTCTTTATTCCAGACCCGGTTGTTTCAAAAATAATAATATGAGCCCAAAGTCTTTATTCCAGACCCGGTTGTTTCAAAAATAATAATATGAGCCCAAAGTCTTTATTCCAGACCCGGTTGTTTAAAAAATTATAATATAAATCAAAAGTCTTTATTCCTGACCCGGTTGTTTAAAAAATAATCATATGATCCAAAAGTCTTTATTCCAGACCCGATTGTTTCAAAAATAATAATATGAGCCCAAAGTATTTATTCCAGACCCGGTTGTTTCAAAAATAATAACATTAGCCCAAGTCTTTATTCCAGACCCAGTTGTTTAAAAAATTATAATATAAATAAAAGTCTTTATTCCAGACCCGGTTGTTTGAAAAATAATCATATGAGCCTAAAGTCTTTATTCCAGACCCGGTTGTTTCAAAAATAATAATATGAGCCCAAATTCTTTATTCCAGACCCGGTTGTTTCAAAAATAATAATATGAGCCCAAAGTCTGTATTCCAGACCCGGTTGTTTAAAAAATTATAATATAAATAAAAGTCTTTATTCCAGACCCGGTTGTTTAAAAAATAATCATATGAGCCTAAAGTCTTTATTCCAGACTCGATTGTTTCAAAAATGATAATATAAGTCCAAAGTCTTTTCTCCAGACCCGGTTGTTTCAAAAATTATAATATAAATCCAAAGTCTTTTTCCAGACCCTGTTGTTTCAAAAATTATAATATAAATCCAAAGTCTTTATTCCAGACTCGATTGTTTCAAAAATGATAATATAAGTCCAAAGTCTTTTCTCCAGACCCGGTTGTTTCAAAAATTATAATATAAATCCAAAGTCTTTTTCCAGACCCTGTTGTTTCAAAAATTATAATATAAATCCAAAGTCTTTATTCCAGACTCGATTGTTTCAAAAATGATAATATAAATCCAAAGTCTTTATTCCAGACCCGGTTGTTTCAAAAATTATAATATAAATCCAAAGTCTTTATTCCAGACTCGATTGTTTCAAAAATGATAATATAAGTCCAAAGTCTTTTCTCCAGACCCGGTTGTTTCAAAAATTATAATATAAATCCAAAGTCTTTTTCCAGACCCTGTTGTTTCAAAAATTATAATATAAATCCAAAGTCTTTATTCCAGACCCGGTTGTTTAAAAAAAATAATATAAGTCCAAAGTCTTTATTCCAGACCCGGTTGTTTAAAAAATAATCATATGAGCCAAAAGTCTTTATTCCAGACCCGATTGTTTCAAAAATGATAATATAAGTCCAAATTCTTTATTCCAGACCGGGTTGTTTAAAAAAAAATAATGCAAGGCTTGTGCTCGGTGCAATTAATGTCATGTGTTATTATTAAATGTTACATGTTTAACATGTTATCTGGAATATTCTATCGATTCATAGATGGGTGACACCCGTGTACATGGACTCAAGAGGAACTTCAAAATGCAGTAGCCAAATAGGGCCTACAAGTAAATTTATAGAGAGGAAAAGAAAATAACAAAACAAAATAAAACATATTACATACGTAATTATGTACACAATATATACATTTATTTACAGGCGCTTTATCTTATAATATGTTATGCAGAAAGAACTTAAAAATAAGAGAGTCTATGTGTCCTTCTTACGAAAGACACAAGTGCTCTCTGGTGTGAAGCTTCTGATGAAGATAATGATCCCTCGAGATCTGCTGCCTCTTGGGAGTCTGTATCCACTAACAGCATTGTTCTTTCTATGATATATTTTGCACATTCAGTTATAAAATGTCTTGTTGTTTCGGGCACTCCACAAACATCGCATAATCCAGTTAGGTGTGTTTTGAAAAGAAATAGGTTTTGGTTTAATCCTATATTATCCATTCTTAGACAGTGCAAAATGGATTCACTATTCTTGTGGTTCAAGGAACATTCAAAAGTTCCTGCTACGTTTTTTTTGGATTCTTTTTAAGGGGGATACAGTTTCTTCCCATCTATTTTGCCATTTTTGCATATAATAAAATTTGATCAAACTATTTGATTCTCTTTTATTTAGTTGATTATGGATGTCAATTGTGGGATGTATTAACGCACCTTTGGCGGCCTTAACATGGAAATGTAGCGTAGTCTTTCTGTCAGACCCAGTTATAAAAGTAATTAAAAACACAACAACAACAACAAAACAAACACCCTGCAACGAATAAAGGTCAAGTCCTCTTCAGAAAAATGTTGATTTGAATCAATAGAGAAAAGTCAGACAAGCACAATGCTGAAAATTTCATCAAAATCGGATGTAAAATAAGAAAGTTATGGCATTTCAAAGTTTTGCTTATTTTTAACAAAATAGTTATATGAACGAGCCAGCTACATCGAAATGAGAGAGCCGATGATGTCACTCACTCACTATTTCTTTCGGTTTTCATTGTTTGAATTATACATTATTTCAATTTTTACGAATTTGACGATTAGGACCTCCTTGCCTAAAGCACAAAATGTATGATAAATTTCCACGTGTTGCAGGGAGGAATGAAACTTCATTTCACATGACAATGATGATTTAAGAAAATACAAAAGAAATAGTGAGTGAGTGATGTCATCAGTTCCTCATTTGCATACCGAGATGTGCATATAAATGTTTTGTGAAATGAAGCGAAACATTAAAATGCCATAACTTTTTCATTTTACATCCGATTTTGATGAAATTTTCAGTGTTATGCTTGTTGAATTTTTCTCTTTATATACAAATCAAGTTTTTGTTGGGGTGGACTTGTCCTTAAAAAAAATAATTTCTTGTATATTCCTTCCTTTTTTCTATGAAAAAAACCTTAATAACAAAACATTAAAATACATATGAAAAAAACTGCGAAATAAGATATCAGTAAACAATAGGGGGATTACTTCCCGAAAACGATAAAGTTGTAGATTGACGATCTATGATATATTATATAAAAGAAAAACATTCTAACAAGAGGGGATAACCATTCCATTCCATGTTTTTATTTGGCAATAAGTCATGATTGACTATTTTTGCCACCCACTGTATGAGAAGTAGGGTAGCAATTTTATTTAGTATTATTTTTATTACTTCTTTTTATCTCACCTGCATAGCAGAGTGAGACTATAGGCGCTGCTTTTCCGACGGCGACGGCGGCGGCGGCGTCAACATCAAATCTTAACCTAAGGTTAAGTTTTTGAAATGACATAACTTAGAAAGTATAAAAACCTAGTTCATGAAACTTGACCATAAGGTTAATCAAGTATTACTTAATATCCTATTAGAGTTTCATGTCACATGACTAAGGTCAAAGGTCATTTAGGGTCAATGAACTTTGGCCGATTTGGGGGTATCTGATGAACTACAATCAAAACTTAAAAAGGTTTAGGATCTGATTCATGAAACTTGGACATAATAGTAATCAAGTATCACTGAACATCCTGGGCAAGTTTCAGGTCACATGGTCAAGGTCAAAGGTCATGTGAGGTCAATGAATTTGGCCACATTGGGGGTATTTGTTGAATTACCATCCTATCTCTGTAAGTGTATTGGTCTAGTTTATAAAACGTGGAAATAAGAGTAACCAAGTATCACTTAACATCTTGTGCGAGTTATAGTAGTTTTCAAAGTCAGCACTGCTGCTATGTAGAATCGCGTGATGCAGATGAGACGGTCAGAGGCATTCCAATTGTTTATTATTATTATTTCTTGTATATTCATTCCTTTCTTTATGAAAAAAACACAAAACCTTTAAATACATATAAAACAAAAAAATGAGGAATACGATATCAGCACACAATATGGGGATTACTTCCCGTAAACGATAAGGTTGTTGATCGACGATCTATGAGATATTATATAAAAGAAAATCACTATAACAAGAGGGGATAACGTTTTAACAAGTTCTTCGGTACTTTAAATTTTCAGTGTACCAAGCACCATTTGTAATATATTCAGCATTTTTTTTATTAGTTACAATTCCAATAATCTCAGTGGCCTAAGATATATTTTCTGGGGTTATATTGCCCCGTAAAGTAAAGAGAGAGGGAGAGAGAGAGGAATTATGTGATCAAGAAGTGATAAGATAGGAAAAAAACTGATTTGAAATGACTGAAAGAGAGACAGGCAAAGAAAGAAGAGCCCCCTCCGAAACCCGTACCAGAGTTACGGAGTTAGGCTGTCCCGTCGGTGGATTCAGGTCCATCAACATCTTGAGGTTTAATCTTTCCAGGGGGCAAACGTGTGTGTGTTTGAGTTTTGTCAGACGTGCCTCAATGAGATATGATTATTTACGTCTGGGACCGACCTTTAACGTCACCATCCGAAAGACGTGACCAGGGCTCGAACCTCTGCATCAATTGTAACTTCCCCACATAGCTTGGATTACAGGCGCACGCCACAACGCCCAGTCTTTAAATATGGTGTAGTCTTTGCTCTAGACCCATGCAGTTATTTCAAAATAGGAAATTATTAGAAACGATAAAAACAGACAAACAATATTAACAAAGACGCCACAATATCATTGATGTAGAATAACGTTGTTGTTGTTATTTTGGGTTTTCAAGGCGCGTACCATTCAGATCTGAATATTTACGCCTTTTATTAATTTGACGTTTTTGTGGTATGCCTTATCACAGGGTTTTATATTTTGGGAGATGCTGGTGTCTAAGTTTTTAGATTAATCTTTTGCTTAATTTGTATTTTAAGAGAACTGGATGTAGGGTAAAGACAACTCTCTAAACCCAAGCATTTTAACTGGGTTTAATTTTAAAGATTGGTCTTAGCTTTGATTTTTTTCAATATTTGTTTATCTTATAAATAGCTGGGTCTAGACGAAGGTCTAAGCATGATAATAATGTTATTCAACATGAATAAGAATATGACAAAGTCTTATGTTTTTAAGATTGTTTGAATTAATTTCTAAATGACTGGGTCTGGAATAGAGACAACGCTCTAAACATGTGCTTTTGTACTTGGTCTTAATTCGGAGGATTGTTGGTTCTTAGATTCGTTGTTGGGGGTTGGGTTTTATTGGTTTTTTTATTCTTGAAATAATTGTGTCTGGAGGAAAGTCTACAATCGATCTCCATGTTATTCCACAGTAGTTAGATTATTGGGTATTTGTTTTAGACAATTTTATTTTTAAATAATAACCAAGTCTGGAAAATGGACGTTTTCTTTGCAAATGCATACAATGTTTTGTAGGGGTCTTAAGTATTATTATACAAAAGAATCTGGGTGTGGGGTACAGACATATTTTTTACTGGGTGTAACTTTTGAAAACTGGTTTTAGATTTGATTTTCTTTTGTAATTCATTTCTTAGATAACCTGGTCTGGAGGAAAGAGTACGTTTTACAACTCATGTTATTCCAAAAGAATATGATAGGTCCTATGTTAGAAGATTTTTTTTCCGTAATTTTTGTAATGATTAAGTCTGGAAAAAAGACAACATTCTAAACCTCTTTTTAAAAACATGTTCTTAGGTTCAAGGATTGCTTGGTATTAGATTTGGAGTTATTTATATTTTTACTCTTAGCCTTATTTTGAAAAACAAATGACTGGGTCTGGCTGAAAGACTACGCTCTATGTCCATGTTATCCAGCATTAATAAGATTATGGGGTCTTTGTACGTTTTTTGTTGTATTGTTATTTACAATTTTTGAATAACAGGGTTTGGAGAAAAGGCTAAGCTCGATTTTCTTTTTTTCCCACTGGAATATCATTATGGTCTCTTGGTTTGGACTTATATTATAATTTTTGAAATAAGTTCAGTATAATTTAAAACAACAACAAAGACTTTAATTCCACCAGTTTTAATCAACTGGGTCTGGAGAGAAGACTAGGCTCTATTCTCATTATTAGCAACCACGCGCATGCTGAGAAGCCCGTTCAAATTACTGATCCGGGTTGGCCAGAAAATACTATTTAAACAATCAAGGATTTGTGATGAGCCACCTTTCATGATCTCATTCAAATTTACTGAAAGCAGCGCTAATCCATTATGCGTCAAAATTTTATAACCACAAAACCGACAAATTGATATAGGCGTAAATATTCATATCTGAATGACACGCGCCTCAAAACCCAAGCTAACAACAACAACAACATTTTATTCCACCGGAACATCATTATCGTATCTTAGTTTGGACTTATATCATAATATTTGAAACAATCGGGTCTGGAATAAAGACTTTGGATTTATATTATAATTTTTGAAACAACAGGGTCTGGAAAAAGACTTTGAATTTATATTATAATTTTTTAAACAACCGGGTCTGGAAAAAGACTTTGGATTTATATTATAATTTTTTAAACAACCGGGTCTGGAGAAAAGACTTTGGACTTATATTATAATTTTTGAAAAAATCGAGTCTGGAATAAAGACTTTAGGCTCATATGATTATTTTTTAAACAACCGGGTCTGGGATAAAGACTTTTATTTATATTATAATTTTTGAAACAACCGGGTCTGGAATAAAGACTTTGGGCTCATATTATTATTTTTGAAACAACCGGGTCTGGAATAAAGACTTTGGACTTATATTATTATTTTTTAAACAACCGGGTCTGGAATAAAGACTTTGGATTTATATTATTATTTTTGAAACAACAGGGTCTGGAAAAAAGACTTTGGACTTATATTATCATTTTTAAAACAATCGGGTCTGGAATAAAGACTTTAGGCTCATATGATTATTTTTTAAACAACCGGGTCTGGAATAAAGACTTTGTACTTATATTATAATTTTTTAAACAACCGGGTCTGGAATAAAGACTTTGGGCTAATATTATTATTTTTTAAACAACCGGGTCTGGAATAAAGACTTTGGATTTATATTTTAATTTTTAAACAACAGGGTCTGGAAAAAGACTTTGGATTTATATTATGATTTTTTAAAAAACCGGGTCTGGAGAAAAGACTTTGGACTTATATTATCATTTTTGAAACAATCGGGTCTGGAATAAAGACTTTAGGCTCATATGATTATTTTTTAAACAACCGGGTCTGGAATAAAGACTTTGTACTTATAATATATTTTTTTAAACAACCGGGTCTGGAATAAAGACTTTGGGCTTATATTATTATTTTTTAAACAACCGGGTCTGGAATAAAGACTTTGGGCTCATATTATTATTTTTTAAACAACAGGGTCTGGAATAAAGACTTTGGATTTATATTATAAGTTTTGAATCAACCGGGTCTGGAATAAAGACTTTGGATTTATATTATAATTTGTTAATTAACCGGGTCAGGAAAAGAGACTTTGCACTTTTGTGCTATATGAACGCATTACTATACGATTTTAGTTCAGAACGGATTTGCCAAAAATCCCTTCAAATTTATTACATTTGTGGGTAAAGTCATTATTACATTTGTGGGCGATCAAAAATTATTACATTTGTGGGTAAAGTGCATTATTACATTTGTGGGTGAAATTATTACATTTGTGGGTAAAGTGTTATTACATTTGTGGGCGTTATTACATTTGTGGGTAAAGTGTTATTACATTTGTGGGCGTTATTACATTTGTGGGTGCAACATGCCCCCCCCCCCGGTTTAGGGTGCTTTCAAGACCCCTTGGTCGCGCATGGTATCCACTCGTCAATATATGGAATTCCCCCCCCCCCCCCGGGTGGCGAAGGCTGGATCCGTCCCTGTATATCTTCTTTTTTCTCTTCCTAAGCGCGAGATGAAAATTGTCGATATTCCATTCTGAAAACTAAAGGGAAAGTTTGATTTTTAAATCTAATCATAAACCTAATGTGAGAGCGCAAAATCTGTTAATATTATGACCTGAAAACTGGACATTTAAAGCACTTTTCTATCTATGATGAGTTGATATATTTTCAACAATTAATGCGAGCGCAAATCGCGAGCCGATAATTTAATATTCAGACCATTTAAAAAAGTAAGTTTTACAGAGCACTTTTCAAAAATCAATTTGTAAATCAAACAAAATAATGAAAATGCGATTTCCGAGCTGAAAGATGTTTTCTGTGTTGACTTAATATTTTGATATTTCAAGCTCTATATATTGATCGTATACCACCCTCCCTTTTCTTTTTTTTTCTTTACCTTTTTTTCTTTTTTTTTTGCTCCACCAATAGGGGTGCCCGGGCCCCTCCCCCTGGATCCGCCTAAGTTGTAGCATAAATTCAGCTAAAAAAGCATCTCATAGTAGAACATTCGTGGTGTTATACACAGCTCACTCAAGTCTCAAGCTAGATTAAAGCACGCTATTTTCAGATTTTAAAGTATTTTTTTTATCTAATGATCATTTTTATGCCATAAAATTATTTTCAGGATCTCATACACACCTTTTTTTTTACAAAGTACTAGTATGTTCAGTCGATTCTATGCCCAAAATACCCTTAGTCAACATAAAAACTATATAAACACGGAATATAAATTTTGGCGCACTTCAAAGTTTCAACTTATTCTTTCTGATCGATCAGGGGCCGATTGCACGAAAGGGTCTTTGCAAGGACCGTCTTTCGTGTCGCCCATCTTTTATGATGCGCCATGTGAAACGCATTTTAAATAAATCATCTGCAAACGTATTTCATTCGTCCATTAAAATAAACAAAATATTTGTTTTCAAAATGATGTGATATATCATGAAATTGTATAAAATTTGATTTAAAAGCAAGCTAACGAATCTTATTCTTTATCATAAATTTCAGAAACACGCCGCTTATAGCGTATCATATGATAGGTGCATGCCGGTAGCGCGTTTCCGTTTTACACACTGAGGGAGAGATCAGTGGTTTTACACCCTGGCGAAGGCATTTTCCGGAAAAGTAGCCAAAAAGCGACTAGTGAAGAGTCTACACACGTCTGTTAAGGCCCTAAACCGCAAATTGCACCTAAACCGCAAATCGCCGCCTAAGCTTGTAGAAAAAAGTTTAGTCTTGTTTACTCAATAGCAATGCACTCTTTGTGAACTGTTACATTTTCATCTTCTTCTCCAGAACGGCTGGTCCAATCTTGACCAAACTTGGTAGGAATCATCCCTATGCGTAAGGGATGCAAAGTTGTTCAAGGGATACCTGTAGCTCCCATGGGGGCCCTGGGGGAGGGCCCCCAAGGGAGAAAACACTGTAAATTTCAAAAATCTTCTTCTCCAGATCCAGAAGTAGAACAGTCAAGTTGTTTTGTGTGTAGATACCTTAATAGGCGAAAAATAAAGTTGTTCATGCCAGTTCCTGGGGTGCCCCCCTTGGGGCCCTGTTGGGGCTTAAAAGTCGGGGGTGGGGCACTTCAGGGAAAAAACATATGTTTTTCTTCTGTTTCAAAATGGATGGTCAGATATCATTCAAACCTGGTAGGAATTATGCTTAGGTGTAGGGGACACAAAGTTGTTCAAGGGATACCTGTAGCCCCCATGGGGGCCCAGGGGGAGGGCCCCCAAGCCGAGGGGGAAACCCTGTAAATTTCAGAAATCTTCTTCTTCAGATCCAGAAGTAGAACAGTCAAGTTGTTTGGTGTGTAATAGGTGAAGAACAAAAGTTGTTCATGCCAGTTCCAGGGGTGGCCCCTTTGGGGCCCTGTGGAGGCTTAAAATTTGGGGGTGGGGCACTTTAAGGAAAATCCTATTTTTTTTCTTCTTTTTCAAAACAGATGGTCAAATTTTATCCAAACCTGGCTGAAATCATGCTTAGGGGTAGGGGATGCACAGGTGTTTAAATGGTACCCCCTGGACCCTGTGGGGGCATCTAGAGGCAAAACTGTAAATTTCTACTTCTCCTTCTCCAGTTCCAGAAATGGAAGTTGTGTCATGCATAGAATCTTATTGAGTGAAAAATTAAGAGTTCTTCATGACAGCTCCTAGGATGACCCCCTTGGGGCCCTGTGGGGGTTTAGAGTTGGGGGTGGGGCATTTCAAGGGGGAAAATATTTTTTTCTGTTGCAAATTTGATGGTCAAATTTTATCCCATATTGATACTGGAATTGTGCTCATGAATAGGGGATGCACAGATAATATTCACATTGTAAATATGGCCCTCGCGGGACCCTGGGGGATGGGTGGGAGAGCCCAAAGGGGCAATACTCTGTAAATGTCTAACTTCTAATCCAGCAGTATAGGAGTAAGTTTATTGTGTCCAAATACCTTCATAAGTGAAGAATGGAAATTATTCCTGAAAATACCTGGGATGGCCCCCTCTGGGGTAAGGGGGGGGGGGGTGCTCCAACGGTAAATATAATTTGTTTTGTTCTTTGAAATGCATGTTCCAGTTTTATCCCAACTTTGTAGGTATGATTCTTATATGTTTGCAATGCAAATATACATGTGCTTGTAAGCTGAGGAATAAAAATTGCTCATGTCACTTCAGAGGGTCTTGCCATTGGGCCCTGTGGACCCAAGTTCAATTTAGGTCCAGTAGGATTTCACAGTTCTAATTGATGCCATGCTCCTAGTTGCACCAAGGGAGCTTGCATCAGCTGAATATCCGTCAGCTCAGGTGAGCGTTGAGCCCCCTGGGGCTCTTGTTAATAATTTCAGGGTGAGAAAATCACTTGTCAGTATTGATGTTTGGATATCTATATTACAGTGGGTTTTGAAGAGTTTTAAAGCTACACGTTCGTCCTTTAAGCATTCGTGATTAAATCTTTTAACATGAATTCATTGTTCTTCTATCTTTGTTTTTCCTTTTCTTTTTAGTTGTGTGGAACATGTAATTCACGTAATGCCTATTATAATATGTCACCGAAGTTTGTTGTTTTCATGTTATAGTTGTCTGATACTTTGTCAAAATGATGGTGTGTGTGTGTCTGTCTGTCTGTGTACCTGTTTGTGTGTTTGTGTTTATGTATGTGTGATTGAATGTATGTGTTATAGGATGAGAATAGAGAGAAAGGGGTGGACAGGGAAATTGATATAAAAGAACAAGAACGCATCAATACCTATTCTTTTGCTACTTGCTTTTATTTCTCTGAACTTGAATACCATCAGCAAACTGTTCACATAAACGTAATTATAATGACAATATCACCACAGAATTTTTTTTTTTGGTATTCTCCCGCTAAAAAGAAGTGAAATATGACAACTGGGACTATAGTCGTGACTTTCATCATGGAATATAGCTTTGAAGTACGAATCACTTATACAGTCAATCACTTCGGATGACATGCCCTTATCGCTTTCAAAGGACAGTCACTCAATTATGAAAATATTGTTCTCTCAAGGTAGGCCACCGATTGCTGTCATTTCAACAGAATGCTAAATTTAACATGTTTTTCTTGAATGGTGATAAAGGAACTTTGGATTTCAAATTATCTAATTGCAATAATTTTTGGCTGTTGGAATCAGGGCTGCACAGAAGTTTAAAAAAATACACATGAATATATTAGTAAACCATAGGTTTACTGCTACTCCTACTACTATTACTACTACTACTACTATTTTGTACTGATTATGACTATAATAATATGAGTACATGGCTTCATTACCCTCGTAACATTTTGTATTAAAGTTTTAAAAAGATTATAATAAATATTTAAAAAATTATTCATAGCGATTCTTTCTTTATTTTCCCCCTTTCATTTCTTCCCTTTTCCTTTTCCTAAGCTTTGCTTAAACCTACAGGCGTTAGATTATACTAGGGGAGAATTAGGGATACACAAAAAAAACACCCCCCCCAAAAAAAACGGCACTATGTACAGCCCAAGTTGCCCAACTCCCGCCATAGCCAAAAGTCCCAAACCAACAAACTAGATAAATAAATAAACAAATAAATAAATAAATACGTGTATCAACAACAACAGTTCTCATAAAAATGAGATCAGCGCCCTAGTTCTAATTCCTCACTCTTCAACTTCTCTCCTACTGCGATTTATGTTTGCCGCCCTCTGTGTTCACGCCTCTTACGCGCGCACGGTCCTTGTTAATATTCTACATGCTTAGGCGGCAATTTGCGGTTTAGGTGCAATTTACGGTTTAGGGCCTTAACACACGTCGCTGGTTGCATGCAGCTTGCGACCACTGACACAGGCGAGCCTATGGTCCACCACCGCATGCAATTTGCACAGTTACTGATCAGAGCACAGAGTTCCTCGGCACTTCATGTACAGAGAGAGCGGCATTCAGGAGTGAAATCCGAACATGCTTTTGCAGTCGCGTTGTTTATATTTTTTTTTCTAAAAATAAATTATTAACTAAATGAATAGAATGACAGACAAAATCAAAATAAACAGATACTTATAATGGAAAGACAAATTGAAGTTTGATGGATTGATACACTTAGAAGCTGCCGAAAGATAGATATAGAAGACTGATAAATAGATATAGACAGATATAGATAGAAATAGAGAGAGGGAGAGAGAGAGGTGGATAATTAGATAGAAAGAGAGAGAAAGAGGGAGAGATGGATGGATAGATAGATAAATAGAGAGAGGGTGAGAGACAGAGAGGTCGATATATAGAAGGAGAGGGGGAGAGAGAGAAAGAAAGAGAGAAGGATAGAGGGAGAGAGAGAGAGAGAGATGTTATAGATAGAAATATGGACGGACAAAGAGAAAGAGAGAAAAAAGACAGACAGGTGCTAGAGAAGGAGAGAGATAGAGAATTTGAGAGACAGATGTTAGATAGATAGAAAGATAAAGAATGAGAGAGACAGAGAAAATAGACAAATTAACAGATAGATAGATATATAGATAGAGAGAAATAGAGAAAGACAGACAGATGGATAGATAGAGATAGATAGATGTTAGATAGATAAAGATGGAGAGAGACAAAGAATATTAACAAATTAACAGATAGATAAGTTAAAAAAATAGATAGATAAATAGAGAGAGAGAATAAGAGAAAGACAGACAGATGGATAGATAGAGGGAGAGATTAAATAGATAATTAATGAATGAGAGAGACAGAGAAGATTATTAACAAATTGACAGATAGATAGATACTCTAGTTAAAAATAGAGAGAAATAGAGAAAGACAGACAGATGGATAGAGAGATGGATAGAGAGATAGATAATTTGAGAGATAGATAGATGTCACTATAGATCAAGAATGAGAGAGAAGAGCGACAAATTAACAGATAGATTCTGTAGTTACATAGGTAGGTAGAGAGAGAGAAATAGAGAAAGACAGACAGATGGATGGATAGATAGAGAGAGATAGAGAATTTGAGATAGATATTATGTTACATAAAGAATGAGAGAGACAGAGAAGATTATTAGAAATATAGATACTGCAGTTACATAGATAGATAGAGATAGAATTTGAGAGATAGATATGTAGACAGATAGAGAGAAAGACAGACATCAGCAAATCGGCAAGGCAAATGATCAAGGCAAACATTCGTATTGAACCTGGAAAGTATAAGCTCAGCTGCCGAGGGTAAATTGCCAATTCGTCTACTGCCATCCCGTCCACTCACCACATGGTCTACATTCATTTCGTCTAATGCCATTTCGTCCATCAACATTTCGTCTACCACCCATTTCGTCCAATCACCATTTCGTCTAATAGCCATTTAGTCTAATAGCCAGTTAGTCTATACCCAATTCGTCTACAACCATTTCGTCTACCAACCATTTCGTCTAAATCCATTTGGTCTAATGCCAAATCGTCCATTAACCAGTTCGTCCACCGTTCATTTGGTCCAATAGCCATGTCGGCTAATTTCAGTTGGTCCAATATCCACATCGTCTACTTATCAACTCGTCCAATTGCCATTTCGTCTAATAGTCATTTCGTCCATCAACCATTAGGTCCAATAATCAGTTCGTCTACCAACCAAATCGTCTACTAACTATTTCGCCCAATTCCCAAATCGTCCAATAGCCATTTAGTCTAATAGCCATTCGGTCCAATAGCCATTTCGTCTAATACAAATAATTTGCGTTATCCGAGGAGGGGAGCGAAATGACTTTAATACCTTGAAATTATTGATGATATTAGTTTAAAAAAAAACCCTAAAAACTATGATGATAACTACTATCGCAAGGGTCGATTCAGTGGGTACAGCAATTCAGGCACCCCCACCCCCCCCCCTAAAACGCACACACACATATAAAAGGGGGAACTAAGATGGGGAAAATGGAAAAGGGTCCTTTTATTTTGATTTGTCGCTCAATTTTTATTTAAAAAAAAAAGAAAGGAGAATATTGTATTCCGATATCAAAATACGATAAACAGATGAAAGACAATATAGCCTTTTAAAGAAATATTATTGATCAATATACCCCCACCCCCCCCCCAAAAAAAAAGAGTTCCCGATCTGTCCTATCTTCTTTCCCTGTACTATCCTCTCCCTTTTTGTTTGATAAGACACACATTGCTTCCCCCTTTGGATGGAAAACACTTCCATAATGCAAAGTAATCAATGACGAACAACACTAGTCAACAGTGATAAAATAAATCAAGAAGTTGAAGAGAATTGGTAATTAATTAGGCCCACAATCGCGAATAGAGTCGACTCGGGTCGTAGAGGGCGCTAGTGCAGCATAGTAGACCCGTATGCGTATTAGACGAAATGAATATTAGACGAAATGGTGATTAGCCAAAATTGCAATTGGACATAATGGTTATTAGACCAAATGGCAATTAGACCAAATGATTGTTAGCCGAAATGAGTTTAGACCAAGTGATAGTAGACCAAATGCAGTTAGACCAAATGGAACATGGACGAAATGAAAGTAGACCAAGTGGTTATTAGACCATTTGCCTTTAGACCATTTGGCTATTAGACCAAATGGGAATAGACGTAATGATAGTGGACAAAGTGGCTATTGGACCAATTGGCAAAAAAATACCATTAGACCAAATGGCTATTAGACCAAATGATAATAGACGAAATGGCTATTAGACGAAATGTTGATTGGACGAAATGGTAATTGGGCCATGTGGATAGTGGACCAACTGATGGTAGACGAAATGATATTAGACCATGTGGGTAGAGGACAAAATGGCAGTGGACGAAATGGCAATAAACCCTGCCGAGTACGGCATGTTCTGCGGATAACTTCGACTTTGGATCGCGCGCCCAGCTGATAATGTAAACAAACGTAGACTCTTCACTAGTCGCTTTTTGGCTACTTTTCCGGAAAATGCCTTCGCCAGGGTGTAAAACGGAAACGCGCATGCCGGTAATGTGTGAGACGATCCTGGGAAGAGGTCAGGTAATTCACATTTTTACGTTTCCTAATTTAGGTAAATTCTGATTACGTGTAACTTCAAAATTGAAGGCATGCTGATAACCAAACTATGTTACAGTACGGTACATTTTCGTATATTATTCCTAGCCTTGCCCGGGGCCTTGCCCTGGATAATTGAATTCTGACTTTCAGTCCGACCTGTCTCACTCTCAGTCCCACTGCTTCAAAATGGTGTTTTTATATATTGAACTGCCGGGACAAAACTGATAGGGATGGGTTACTGCGATGGCACGATACAGACAGACACGAATGACCGAGTGGTTGGTTAATGACAGGTACTACACTGACAAGGATTATTACTCACGAATCTCACAAATGAGTTACTTCGACGGTACAAGACAGTGACAACAACTAATACTTACCTGACACTTGCACTGACGATGCCACACGGTAGAAACAGATATTGCAGACTTCTAATATCAACTGGTTGACCACGGCGCCGAGTGGGGAGCTTCTGGGATGTTCTCACTCGATGGCGGTCTTCTCTCTATTATGTCTCCACGGTGTCTCCTCTCTTTGGTGTCTAGGCTGGATCTCTTCTCAGCACCAGCTTGTGTACGTGCTGTGCAACGCACACACGTACGTAGCAGGCGTAGGAGCATATAAAGGCTCCTCCAATCAGGAGTGCTCCTCGCCTACACACAGCACACACACGGACTTAATACATACATTGTACATAGCAGGCGTAGGAGCATATAAAGGCTTCTCCAATCAGGAGTGCTCCTCGCCTACACACTGCACACACGGACTTAATACATACATGAACATAGATCAATACATAGACTTATAGTTATACACATATTAATACATATAGGGTACTGCATGTACATGGCCCAATTACTACATTCCTCCCGGTTCCATCAGATTGCGACATATATTGTGCAATCTCAATAGATATAAACAGATATGAAGGAACCTGACAGAAGAATGTAATATATGCCTATATGATTAAAAATGATTAAATACACGACATCAATAAAATACCTCAGATACCGTACATAAAAAGTGTGATCTGAGCTCGACATAGTACTATTCAATAAGAATAACAATTGTTCATTTTAGAAAAAGATTGCTGGTCCAGCAAAAATAAATCTCATTACTGGAGACCAGCAAATATATACTTGCATGGAGGAAAATCTGGTCTATGTATTGATATAAAGAATATCTTCTTATTTCGTGTAAGTCTGAAAGACTGAAAGAAGATATATATATATATATATATATATATATATATATATATGTTCAGCCTTGCCAGCAATTTACATTGAGATTCTTTAAGTTTAGCTATTAGTCTGTTCTTTACATTAAGTTGTACATTGTATAATTAAAAAGACTAACAATGAAATAAAGCCAATTGGCTGGAGCTCTGTTACCAATTAATATAGGCCTGTACAATGTGACCTTTACAAATATGATATATTGGTAATATGTTTGAGCTCTTAAAGACATGTAGTGTAATGATACTTCAACCAAATCTGGTGCAAATAAATATAACAACCTGAACTTGACATACATACATAGTATTTTCCAGTGAGAAAAAAATACTACTATTTCAACATCCTGTATGACAATATTTCCAGGGTTGTTTATAAAGCCTTTGCAAACCAGGTAAAGGATCTATGGATGAAATATCTATATCTTTAATGTAGTACAAAATATATACAAATGTGATAAAAGAACTATCTATTGCATAACCAGTGTTTGCACCTCAAGAGGTAAAAGCTATTAAAAATAAAGTGTGCCTTCACCTTCTTGTGTTCATGAAAAAAATCATATTACCTAACAGAAATTTCAATTGCAGGACTTTCAGCAACTGATCAAGGAGATACTACTCCATTCATGGGGTGGTGGCCAGGGAGGAAGGAGCCAAGGACAAGATGTAAGAAATGGGTTGTAAACTAAACTACAGAAATATCTCTGGTTCCACCAGATGAGAGAACTGAGGAATTCAAGGATGGACAGCTTAGGAGGGGTACTTCCCCAAAGCATTTGCACTAGATAACTCTGCCCATGCTTGGTATCCTCAGTAGAGGCCCGACTATTCTCTGACATAGTTACAAAACTTACATTATCTACACCTACGGTATTTACAGTATCATCACTTACACATGTAGTATGTAAAGTAACATCATCTACACATGTGGTATTTACAGTTACTTCTTCTACACTTAAGATATCTACATGTTTTACTGCTAAACGTTCTGGACAGTTCCTCTTAAAGTGTCCAGACTTGTGACATGCAAAACAAACATCACGACAAGACAACTGGGATTCAGTGTCTTCTGTCGAAGGAGAATGTGTATGCCTATTAAGCTCTGGGACAGCAGTTACCGATCCCTGGACTGAGGACTGGAAGGACTTCATCTGTGCCCCTAGAGCAGATTGAATATTATCAACCTTCTTCTCCAGATTGGGCACTCGGTCCTCCAGACTGTCCTGACAGGACTGCTGAGCATTAGAGGCATGCCCGGAAATGCAGTTATTTCTGAGATCCTCCTCGACAGTATCGTAAGACCTTTGTCTTGCATATTTTAGCCGAATCTGAAACCACCGAACTAAATGAATGGCATGATCAAGATTACGAGGACGTGATTGGATAGCGCATTTCCCCGCTTCTTGATCTAATGAACCCTGACAAAACTTTTGCACTATTTGCCTCTCAACAATCTCCTCAGGCAATCCGTCAAAGACGCGTGAAGCGTAGGATAGGACACGATCGGCCCATTCCCCCTTTGTTTCGGTTGTTGCCTGCTGCGCAAAATCAAATTGCAATTGTGCGACAGGAAATTCTTTAGAAGCAAATCTTTGCTCAAGCTTCTTAACAATATCTGTATAGGGAACGTTTATTTTGGAAGAAACAATAATTGATGCAAAATATTTGATTGCATCTTCGTCAAGACAAAAACAAAGTTCATTGAGCTGTTGGGCTTGATCCCAACCGCGATCTTCCGAATACAGCTGGAAATTACGTATGAAAGTGTGCCAACACCCTCTACCATCGAAGGTCACGGACTTGGGCAACGAGGACACTCGCGCACCAGGAGTATACCCACGAGAATAAGATCTCAGGGCATCGCAACCTCGATCTAAGGGCGGAAGCCTTGAATCCAAAGCAGATGAATGCCGAGATGATTTCAGTTCTTCTGACAATGATTTCATTTCAACAGCCATACAGTGCATCATCATTGCCATGTAACTATCATCAGCTTTGGAATGATCATTAATAGTATGAGAGGAAGATTGTGGATAAGAATCACGTTTATTTGCTCTGGGTTCACATTGAGTATAAGATGAATGCAAATGCAAATTATCAGCCTGAGGCTGTCTACCAGTATTGGGTTCAGCATATTTATATTGGCATTTATCAACACATTCATATACAAGATCTGTTAAATCAAGATCAGATAAATAATGTATCCTTGAACAATCAAACCTCTCATAAACAAATTCATCTACAAAATTTCTTGGATAACCAAGCTTGTACAGATTATCTGCCAGTGAATACTCATATACGTATCCCCTACTAGTATTACGACTGTCTATAATGTCTTCAACTAATCTTTGTTTTACTCTGGCGATGTCACTTTGCATCATTATGAATTCCAAATAAACTCAGAAAAGTATTATCGATGATCACCCTGGTGATTCAAAGACATATTCTTAAACACAATTTAAATGATACTTTCATAAATTCAAGTTCAATGATCTACAGGTGTAGCTTAACAGAATATAGCTTGCAGATCAGTGAAAGAACTTAACTAGGTTTATCAATCTTGTGTCACTGAATACACTTAATGCCAAGGAAAGAGTAAAGTATGGTAATACTTGTACTGCAAGAACAATAATAATATAAGTATGTATACACTCCTGTAGCAATGGATGTATTCAGTGAAAGTATATTTACAAGTTACAGTGCAGCTTCAAGTTTCAGAAACTACACTTGTAGAATAGAATATCAAACTTCTACTTCTCTGAGTAATCGCAGAAGTGACAATAAGTTTTACTTACTCTACGACTACTAACAGAACCTAACAAGAATGCAACTTATTGAAACCTCAACAATCACAGGAGTAGCATTCAATGACACTTGTCTATTCCTGATGAATGCAATATATAAATGTCAAAACACACATTTATCCTACATCCGATTTTCTTTATTTTTCTTTTGTCTTTTTTTTAGAATGTGGATAATTAATTTAATGTGGATAAGTTACCAAATAAAAAAAATGAAAGTGAATGGCAACAAGCCTAAAAATGGCTCTACTATTTAGAGATCAACTTGCGTAAAATAACAGCAGTGAATTTTGTATTTCACTGATGAATTCTTGAGCCCGAATAGAAATTTGGAAATTTTCAGCGCAAGAATGATGCTCCAAAAGTACAACAGAGCAAACCGTATGAAAAAAAGTTTTTTTTTTTTCAAAGAAAATTGATATCAAACATTTGATTCTGATATCAAAGATCAATAGTATCTGTACCTTTCACTTAAAATCAGAGTAAAGAGTTGGTTTAATTAAATTAAGTATCTTCAAGGGCTTATTAAAATTTAATTCAGTACTTCTTGTACCTTCAGTTGAGATCTAATTAAATTTACAAGCAAGAATTATTCCAAAGAAAAATTCCTGATCCAACAATGCTTGTTAAAATTAATCAACTAAGAAAACCTGAATTTCAAACACAGAAAGACAATCCAGGATAACCTCCAAGAAAAATTTCCTACAATTTAAGAACTAAGGGCCCGAAATTAAATTCCAAGTCCTCGTTCAAGCAAGTGTACACCGAGTCAAAAGGCAAAGCAAAACAATTGTACTTATTGGCTCCAGGTATACACTATCAGGAAATTACAAACACCCGAGATTAAATTATCTGCAAGGAAAAATCCCTAAACTATTATGAAGATACTAGATTTATTTGGGATCAATTAAATTCTCATGATGGAATTTTTTTGATATGAGCTTACAAAAATCAGAAAAGACAGAAGCGTCAAAAAATCTGAAATATATTTTAGGCAAGAAAACCAATTCACAGCTCTAACTCAGCTGATAAGCTCAACTTCAAGAAAAATGAATTTAAATAAATTCTTTTAATTTCCAGTAAGAGTCAAATTGATCTCAAAGACAAAAATGCAAAGTGCTACTGCACTGACAGACACTTCACGTAGGTAGTAGTATGCGGTACGGCTAACGTAAAGGTCTGGCTGGTGACTAGACACCAGACAAAGTTGGGGTGATAAATTTAATAAATTAGATCTATGAACAAGAAATATCAATATGGGAACAAGGAATTTAGCTCCGTTCACGTAAATATTGAGTCAAGAGACAATTGGCGGCTAAATCCAGCAAATTGTCAGTTTAAAACTGACGAAAAGTAAACTCGTTCAAAATTTGCCTTCACGGAGACGATTACCGGCTCGTGAACGTTATCCCTGCCTGAAGTTACGGCCAGACAGAGAGGTGCGTTGCGCTGGGGTTGGTTGAAAACCGCGCGACGTTAGACCTAATATTAACTAATAAAGAATGATCTAATTACAAAATCAACCTCTACGAGTTCCTACTTAGAACTAATCTTCAAAATAAATCAACGGTCAATCACTATAATAGTATAAAATCAGAGTTTAGCTGCTAAACTATCAAATTCTAACTCTGATCGGCTGTGACTGTGTTCACGACTCTATCTCGATCAAGTGAACAATGTAGCAGTCACGTGATTGGCTCGGCAGTGATGACTCAAGCCAAGCGAGGCGATCGAGGGTAGATTTTTGGTCAAAAACAATCTCGAAAGATATTTCAATGATATTTGTTAATTAAGACAAATCTTTATTATCATCTAACTTTTGACCTGCTGATTTCTTGATCTCCAAGCAATATGGAAATCAAAATCAGCACATAGATCTATAAATAGCGATGATTCAATTTAGCTCGAATCAAATGACATAAACATGGAACATGAAGAACATAGAGAATAATATATCTAAATTATCAAGAAATTAATAGCCTACCGGTTTCTCTGCATAACCACACAATTTTGAAAAATTATGAAGCCTACACACAACCAGCCCAAACTACTAATTATTCGACATGTAAGATATAATTATTCAGACTTCTCTTTCCCAGTCCCAACGGGTCTGACACTGGTATTGACAGAAGTCTATTCACATAAATATTTCAGACTTCTCTTTTTCCAGTCCCAACGAGTCTGACACTGGAATTATTATACAGAAGTCTATTCACACAAATAATTCAGACGTCTATTTTTCCAGTCCCAACGGGTCTGACACTGGAATTATTTATAGAAGTCTATATATTCACACACAATTCTACCGAGTGGGTGAACAATTAGCAACAATGAATGACAATTGTAATTAGTACAAGAAACAATCACAATATCGGATGTGATGAATGAAATGCTTTAAAGAAAATTCACAAGATGTGTATTAATTAAAACAATAATCAAGAGTATATTTTTCAAGTTACAGGTAAGATCCGAAGCTCAGAAAACCCACCTATTTTTCTAGTAACAGGTAAGATCTGAAGTTCAGAAAAAACCCACCTATAACCACCGACACAAATGTAATTTCGAGTTGGGTAAAAGTTTGAAGTAAATTCAGATTATTACTAAACTCGGCAACCAGGAGTATTAAAACTTCTAACACTCTTTCTACCACTCAATGTGTATAGAACTGGCCGTAAAAAACACTTGACAAATGTCGATAGAAAATATATACTGAAAAATGTGTAAAAATATATGAACAGCAACTCTACGCCCTCAAAATATTTGTACACTGCCTGATATACAAGACTGAAATTCTAGGGACTAATACCATCTGGAATAATTACTGAAGATCGAGGGAAAATTAAAAGTTCAAATAAACTTTTCCAATCCAATAAATCCACCAAATACTCACACCCGACTTTTTTTTCTTTAGAATGGTGTGAATGTTCCAAATTCGGAAGAAAACTTAAAGACAATATATGGCGGACTAAAAATATCCAAGCCTAGAAGCAGACTTCAAAGAATTTACAAACAAAAGCAACGAGATGGTAAGCTACGCAAAAATATGCAAGGAACGAAATTCTTGACCGCGAGCCAAACAATAGAAGAAACTCGCGAAGAATGCGATCAGAAATGCAAGTATTACCAAACAATGAATTGAAGGGCGCGTGCACCTTTCGTGTATACTGTGCACAAAGAATACCACGTGCGTTCCAATGAAAATGCAACGTAGAGTGGACATGAAATAACTTCCTAAATATGGCAAATATATATCAAAATCCACTTGTAACAAACAAGAAATGATATCATTTACGGAAAAATGATAAAACTAAAACTAAATGTGTGCGAGATGCATGAATATCCACGCAACCTCGGCACGTAAATTAATAAGACTCGTTAGAGAGTGGAAAACTTCTCACTCACTCTCCGTTCGTTATGCACTTCAAAATCACCCAGAAATGACTCTCGTGAGCAATAATGAAATATAAATGGACATGAAATGATGAAAATAAAAATGACAGGCGCACAGGACGATCCGAAAACACGCATACGCCAATGAAGTAAAACTGATAGGGATGGGTTACTGCGATGGCACGATACAGACAGACACGAATGACCGAGTGGTTGGTTAATGACAGGTACTACACTGACAAGGATTATTACTCACGAATCTCACAAATGGGTTACTTCGACGGTACAAGACAGTGACAACAACTAATACTTACCTGACACTTGCACTGACGATGCCACACGGTAGAAACAGATATTCCAGACTTCTAATATTAACAGATTGACCACGGCGCCGAGTGGGGAGCTTCTGGGATGTCCTCACTCGATGGCGGTCTTCTCTCTACTATGTCTCCACGGTGTCTACTCTCTCTGGTGTCTAGGCTGGATCTCTTCTCAGCACCAGCTTGTGTACGTGCTGTGCAACGCACACACGTACGTAGCAGGCGTAGGAGCATATAAAGGCTCCTCCAATCAGGAGTGCTCCTCGCCTACACACAGCACACACACGGACTTAATACATACATTGTACATAGCAGGCGTAGGAGCATATAAAGGCTTCTCCAATCAGGAGTGCTCCTCGCCTACACACTGCACACACGGACTTAATACATACATGAACATAGATCAATACATAGACTTATAGTTATACACATATTAATACATATAGGGTACTGCATGTACATGGCCCAATTACTACATATTGATAAGGTGTCCAAACTTTTCAAAACATTTCAAAAACTATTCGGAGTAAGTGGCAAGCAATCAGGCTTAAATCCGTTCACGAACTATTCACATTTTGGGGCTTACCTTTAGAATCCAATGTCATGAATCGATTACAAAAATCTCTAGATTTTAAAACGAGAAAAACAATGGATACGACGTACTTTTTCAGAACTTTATACTTAATAAGTCTTTGAGACAGAAGTGGATACATGGATACTAAGATACGTACGTGGATGATACGTGGATACTACTGGGATACGTAGGATAAGTGGATACGTGGATACGAGGATACATGGATACGCGGATACGTGGATACGAGGATACGGCCGGGCATCTGGGATGTTTGTGGAAAAAAGGGGGAAAGGAAGGGAGAGTCCAGGGTGACCAGATTTCACAAAATGAAATACGGGACAATTGACAAACGAAGATCAACAAAGATGCAGAAAAAAAGGGGAAAATCGGGAATTGGAATAAAAATTTGTTACATTAATTGGCATACCATCCATAGTCCTACCTGTAGTGTAGATTCTCCACAGGCAGGATGGTAACAGACTAGCAATGAAGTGGGTAGGTGGAGCGTAGTGTAGCGATAGAGAAGTGGAGTGCAGTGGAGCCTGCACGAACTTCGCCCGATGGCCCGAGGTAGGGTAACCCAGGGAGCTCCGGCCCGCTTCGCGGGGCGGAGCTCCCTGGGTTAGGTCTACTAGCATGACTAGGGTTCAATTTGGCCACTGCCACTGGCCATGCTGGCATGGCACCGATCGGTTTAGCCTTTGATTTTTGGCTTGCATCCCGGGCTTGCATTTAAACGTAGACAGAGAATTATATTACACAATCTTATTAAAAAGCACAAGAACTACGACGTGATGCTTTATTATCAAAGCAGGTAATTTTAATTCAAAGTAATTCTTACCAAAGATCGCATGCATGCACGCGCACAAGCACTAGCCACAGAGCTAAGTTCGAGAGATCGAGAAGTCGGAGATCGAGACGGAGAGGTGGGGCCGATTGCACGAGAGGGTCTTTCCAAGGACCGTCTTTCGTGTCGCCCATCTTCTATGATGCGCTGTATGCGGGATTTCCGGGGATTTTCTGAAATGTATGATAAACAAATAAAATTTGTTAGCTAGCATTCAAATCAATACATACAATTTCATGATAAATCACATCATTTTGTAAGCAAGTTTACTTTAACAGATGAATAAAATATGTTTGCAGGTAATCTATTTAAAATGTGTTTCACATTGCGCATCATAATAATTGGGCGACATGAAAGACGGTTCTTCCAAAGACCCTTTCGTGTAATCGGCCCCATAATAAAACTCGATCAATCGACAGCAAAAAAAATATTGCGTAATTGAACGCCCTCTGCGACTGATTCATTTCTCATCCATTTTCAATGCAAAATTTAAATTTACCCCCCCCCAAAAAAAAAAAGAATAGCGAGCAAAAAAAACATAATGAAAACATCAATATATTATGATATTTGCCAATGGTTATGAAAACATGTTTGAATGACAAAAGGGATGGTTACAGTTATGATGGCATTTGAGATCCCGGTTTGAGATGCGCTGTTCGAATTCAAACGATTCCCCCTGTTGTTTTATTTGTTTGAATTTGCTTGGAAAGTTATTACAATAGGGCCTATAACTGGATTGGGCTCAATTACTTTCTTCAATCTCAATTACAGTTATGTAATTGAGGAAATGTTCAATCACAATTAGGCCCTCCTTTTTTTAGTTACAACTACCAATTACTTTTACAATTACAATTACTTTCTAGAAATTTCATATTATGAAACCAATTTTTGTTCTGTACATAATTATGTACCACCTATTTCAACATAATTCTAAGTTACGGAGAAACTGACAAGATGAAGGTTTCGGCTAAATAGGGATTCAGTCTTTTAATTTCTTTTATACTGAAGAAGTTGACATGAAAAAGGCATGAATAGTGTTTTTTTTTCAATTACAAATATACTTACCCTTTCAAAAGTTCAATTACAATTACTAAAAAATGCAATTAATTACGTAATGATATCGATCAATTACCTTGTAATTAAGCCCAACCCTGCAATACAGTATAATACCCCCCCCCCTGAAAAAAAATAGACGAATGTAGAAAGAAAGAAAGAGTCATTTGAGGGTGGTGAGGGCGGCCTCGGGGACGGCTGACTCGACAAGTCCTCTCCAAACGAAATTTCTCTGCCCTCTCACACAGTGGGGCCGCCGCGGCGCCCCCCCCCCAATAGTCTGCAGGCCGGGGCACAGATCATATCGATTGAAATCTTGATAAACGGTTTTCAGACCAGGACAAATACAACTTACTGCAGGGGCGGATCCAGCCTTCGCCAATAGGGGGGCCCGGAATTTTTTTTTTCAGCCATATTTTTCCCACTCGAATATGATATTTGCCGGGATTTTGGTTTCTAATAGTCACTTCTTAGCTTTATTCTTATGAATAAACATATATAGTACCATAATCCTTATTTATATAATGCGAGCGCGAAGCGCGAGCCATTTTTTTTTTTTTGGGGGGGGAATCTTATGTACTTTTCCTAAAGTTTTGAACATTCTGGGCAATGTTTGTTATCCTGAAAAAGATGTGTATGCAAGTGAATAATTATTACGAACGTGAAGCGCGAGCAGAAATGAACTGATGGAAAAGGTACTGTTAAGGACTTGCTTGCAGTTAGCCATGATGAAGACGCTACATATTTTTAAAAAATCAAATATTGCGAGCGCGAAGCGCGAGCTGAAATTTTTTGACATGATTGGTGCAAGCGCGAAGCGTGAGCAAAAAATTTCGAGATTTAGACCTACTGAACGAGACACTCTTCAAGTTTTGTAAATCATGAAAAGGATGAGAAAGTGGGGATCTTCCTTACATTATTAATGCAAGCGCAGAGCGCGAGCGGAAAATTTTTATATATGTTTTGAGCTGATCGAAAACGTACCTGTTATGGACTGCTTGAACTTAGCCATGAAAGACGTTACATATTTCAACATTCAAATATTGCGAGCGCGAAGCGCGCGAGCTGAAAATTTTTGACATTTCTACCTGAATAATGGAAATTTTTTAGCACTTTTTGTAATCGTGGAAAGGATAAGACAAAAACTTAACATTACTGATGCAAGAGCGAAGCGCGAGCGAAAAAAATTCTGGACACTCTATTCATGTTTTGTAAATCATTTGTCTGCTCGCGCTTTTTGCTCGCATTATTAATGGTCCATTAATAATGCGAGCAAAAAGCGCGAGCAGACAATTTTTTTATATTGTGATCTAAAACTGGATAATTATTTAAATGGAGAACAAGCTGCGTATCTGAATAAACGTGTACTTCAGATTTCGAACTAGACTTTGGGTATTCTAAATACCTTTTTTTATCATGAAAATCAATAAGCGAGCGCAAAGCGCGAGCTAAAAATATATGATATTCCGATCTGAAAAGGGGTCACTTTAAGCTCTGTATTTCAAGCACTTTGTGGAAAAATTGTGAGGTGAAAAAAGATCACAGTTAAAACAGAGCTGATATTTTTCATTATTGTTACTTTGAGTTTATGACATAGGACCGGGATATTCTATAAGGACATTATGTCATCATAAGAAAATGATGAATATCTTCCTATTTCTCTTCCTAAGCAAGAAATCTATCAGTATTATGGCCTGAAAACTGGACATTTAAAGCACTTTTGTAATATGCATAAGATGCATGAGTTTAATATCTATCAATGTGAGCGCAAATCGCGAGCAGAAATTTATGATTAATTGTCATCAAATGGTGATTTTAAGTAGTATGTTTTAGAATTAATATTGAGATATACATAACTCACTAATCAAAATGCGAGCGTGCAGCGCTAGCTGATACGTTTTGAAAATCTGACCTAAATAGGGATATTTTGAGAACTTTATGAAATACAGGAAAATAATAGGTACCTGACAAATCAAATTTTGCGAGCGCACAGCGCAAGCAGAAATTGTTAATATTTAGACCATAAAACATAATTTTTTACACTTTTAAAAAATCAATTTGTAAATAAAACAGAATAATGAAAGTTCAATTTCCCAGCTGAAATATGTTTTGTATATTGACTTCAAAATTTGATAGTTTGAGGTCCATATTGCGCAAGATATCACCTAAAAGGCAATGCGAGCGCGAAGCGCGAGCGAAAAATTTATATCCCAACATGAAAGATTTTGTTAAAGATTATTTTCAAAGTCTTCCCCTCATCGTATTTTATTCACTCATCTTCCTCCTCTTATGCTTGTCTTCCTTCTTTTCTCCTCTCTTTTCCCTTCTTTTTCTTTTTTCCTTTCTTTTCCCCTTTTTTTCTTTTTTTTGCTCCGCCAATAGGGGGGGGGGGCCGGGCCCCTCGGGCCCCCCTGGATCCGCCTATGCTACTGTGAATTCCAATTAATAGGGGTTGACACACGACAAGCGTGTGCTTTTTAGTGGATCCCTCCATTTTCTCAGGTATTGTTTATAATACTTTGTTTTATTTATTGAAAAAAAATGTAATACCTACCTCAATTCATATTGTTTGTATAATCATTTTCAATTGTCAATGTAATACAACTATTTTACTTTGTCTTGTTGAAAAAGAAATAAAACAATTTGTAAGTCAATATTGCAGGGCCTATAGTCGAGTGGTATGCACACTGGGCAGAATATTTAGAGCCCCCCCCCCCCATCACATGATCATGGTCCTTGTTAATGTAAACTTCTTTGCATGAATATCGTTGTATTAATAATATGAAGAGGATTTTTATTCTTCTTTTTCTCTATTTTTTTTTAAAACATGTGCTTATAATTGCTACATGGAGAAAAATGAAGCTGCCTTTATTGTACAGTAATTTTTTTTTTCAATTACAAAATTACACTCCGTTTCAAAACTTCAAGTACAATTACTTTCCCTTTCAAAACTTCAATTAGGCCTACAATTAATCAAAAAATATAATTCAATTAATTCATTACTGCCTTCATTAAGGCAGCTTCGTTTTAATTACATTTTTCAATAATTGTAATTGTAATTGAAGTTTTGAAAGGAAAAGTGATTGTAATTGATAAAAAATTACTGTACAATAAACATAATCTATGATTTAATTTCAGGGCCTCTTTTATGTCAAGTGATTCAGTATTAAATATAGTAAAAGGCAGAATCCATGCTCTTTAATTTCCTGCTCTTGGAAATGTAAATCTCTCGAAACACTGGCATTCTAAATAAACTAAAGCATTTTTTTCCTGATTACATTTTGCAAAATTTATTTCACACTTAATTGTTGCATCACAATACTGGCCGGGGGAAACTGCAATAAAACTTTAATCTACAAAATATTCACAATACAAAAACGAGCAATTATAGGGTGGTCAATCAATTAGGTATTATTCCCATACAATTTTTTTTAATATAAAGTACTTAAAATGTCTGAATTTATTCACTTCATGTTCATGTTGGAATATTCAGCTCTATATGTTTCAAAGGAATAATCCAGTCCACACGTATCAACGTGACTCTTGTCACCTTCCATGTCCCGTACTCGCACTCTCCTCGCTCAGAGAACAATAGCTTTTGAAGGACCCAGGTTTTGGAACAGTCTCCCCATGGACTTTTTGTGCAGGCGCGTAGTCAGTGGGGGGGGCGGTCGCCTCCCCAAACATCCCCAAAAAGAAAAAAAAAGAAGGGGAAAAAGAAAGAAGGAAAGGAAAAGGGAAGGGAGGAAAAGGAACAAAGGTAGCTTTGTGTTTTTTTTTCTTTTTATTATTATTTTTTTCTCAAAAGAGAAACTCCTTAACTCTTGTTCTAAATTTATATATATGAATTTTGCTTCCGCGCTGCGCGCGGTTAAATGACAATATTGAAGTTCTCCGTTATTTTCCCCACCCTTTCTCTTACCCTGTTTTTCCACCTCAGCTACATGTGTTTCTTGCCAGTTAAAGTTTAAATGTATACATTATAAGGTTAGGCCGAAGTATATAAAGTTATCTTTTTTTAATTGATCGCGCAACTACTTCTGGTCGGGTACGTCGGCCCCGAGCGGGTAAAATCTTTATATCAATTTCTGCCGTCACCTCCATAAAGTCAACTTCTCCCGCTTTTCAGCATTACTTAAACAACCATAATTCTGGGGCAAACAGGTTCCTAATTTAAAAAGAGGAAGGTATATTAAAATTCGTGTCGTATTAAATAAAAAAAAGTACAATATTTTTTTTATCAAATTCTATAAAACTTCATGTCATTTCCCTGCACATTCATCTCCTGTCCTGTTTTGCGCCCTCAGTTTGAAAATTTGAATGACACTTAAGTTTCTTTATAATTCATAGTGAAGCGCTTCAGGATAAGTAAACGAAATTAGGCATCCTTTTTTTAATATATAATTTCAATAAATCACAGTAGTTTCAACTTTTTGCGCACTATTTTCCTTGTAATGAAGTTCAATAATCTTAGAAAATCAATTGAATTAGAGCCGATGGAGGTATCAGAGATCGATGGGGGTATTAGAGATATCTGAATTTGATGAAACGTCCGCCCTTTGAAATTTCACAGTTTCATTGCTCTGCGCGGGAAGAATGTCTTCCTCCCGGCACATACTCTCCTCTCTTTTGCGAGATATGCACTGTTGCTAAATTGTTTGTAATCAAATCTGATCTTTCCAAGGGAAGTATTCAATAAATCTGGGAGAAGACCCTTTTCTCGGGACCCTTTTCATGGCAAAAATTGATAAAACACTTTAGCTTCCGCGCTTCACGCGGGGTTATTATTATTTTAATTTCCTCCATTGTATTCCTTTTTTGTGCTTTCACAATCACTTTTAAAAACAAAGTTCATGAAAACAAGATTCAAAATCACAATGTATAGTCAACTGAATTGGAGCTGATAGAGACAAGAGAGACGGCTCCTTTTCATTTCGCGCGGGAGGGGGAAACTCCCCCTCCCTGCACCCACCCCCTAATGGGCGACTGTCAGGGCCTATGTCTTTATTGTTCCTGGTGCTCGCATTGTCTGTGTAACTAGATATAATAGATCAAATATTTATTTTTTTTCGGAACACTATAGTTTTCAAATATATTTGAGAGACCTGACGTTGTCAAATCAAGTCAAGATACACCAAATATATTTCCTCGCACGTCGACTTTTTATTGTTTTATCTAGTGACATATGCTTCTTTTTCATGACTACTTAGTGATAGCCCCATTTTAAGGTCTTAACGGGGGTCTTAATATAAAACATTTCTTGTCCGTTCTTACGTTCGCATAAGTGGATTGGTGAGATATGTCTGCTCTTCATGAATTCCTAAAATCAGTCCTTAAAATGTCCCTTTTTCTGATCTGAATATCAAAAATTTTCAGCTCGCGCTTTGCACTCGCATCATTTGGTTAGTGAAATACGTATGGTCTTAGTGAATCCCTAAAGCCTTAAGCTGCCCCTCTTCAGGTCTGAATTTCCTAGATTGTCAGCTCGCGCTTCGCGCTCGCAATATTTGATTAGTGAGATCCATATGTTATAATCATGATTATAATGAATACAAGTGCTTCATGTGTTTAGATGCAATTCTAACAAAATCAGCAAGCACTTGGCACTCGCATTAGATGACTAATGTGAGACATATATACTCTTAATTAATTCCTAAAATATAGTCCTTAAAATGTCCCAGTTTGGGGTAAATGTAAACAAAAAATCGGCCGGCGCTTCGGGCTCGTATTGTTTGTTTAGCGAGACAGGTACGTATCATGATAACAAAAATTTGCTCATATAATGTCCCTTTTTAGGTCTAAATATCAACAATTTTTCAGCTCGCGTTTCGCGCTCACATTATTTGATAAGTGAGATACATATCCGTTTAATAACACTGTCCTTAAAATATTTTTATTAGGTCAGTATACCTGGCAACTGAGCGCGCTTCGCGTGCTCCCTAAGTGACTCAAAATTTTTATTTTATTTGGATTTTTTTTTTATTTGAACATCTATCTTGTTCGTGAAGACGAATAGTAAATATCAAGTTTTCTAGACGGAAAATATTTTTTTTCAGCTCGTGCTTCGCGCTCGACTCAATTACTTAGTTAGATACATATTCTGTTCATGGTTACAAATTAGTGCTAAAAGTTTCCAGTTCAAAAGACGAAAAAACAAAAATGTTCAGCTTGCGCTTCGCGTTCGCATCAATTGTTCAGTAAGGCACAGTGGCGGATCCAGGGGGAGGGGACATCCGGCCGGTACCACCCCAACTTTGAGAGCCATAATAAAAAAAATAATGTAAATATGCCGTTTTTACCTAAGTGTGACCCCCCCCTTTAAAAGTGAGGACTTTTTTTTGGGGGGGGGGGCTTGTCAAATTATCATCGAGGTAATGTGCCCACCCCCCCCCTTGGAAATCCCGAATCCGCCCATGGTTATATAAATATCATCTTCATGATTACGAAAAGTAAACTTTTTTATTTATTTACTTATTTATTTCTTCTCGAATATTTATACAGAGTGGCCTGATCAGCATTACGAAAAACATAGTAACAAGACATTATTTATATAAGATACAGAACAAAGGAACAAGTACAAAGTAAAAATACGAAAATGTGTTAAGAGTTACAGATATGGCAAGATACATGATATGAATATGCAAAATATTAACATTAAAGCTGGTCTACCTCAGGGCTCTGTGATTATATATAAAAAGCATTTAAAAAGATAATGGATCGTTAAAACATAAGGCAAACATAAGGCAATTATTACACAGTGCTAATAAATTTAATTTTGGAATTAAAAAAACAAGCACAAGACATATCGCATCATTTGGTAATTGTGTCACTAATATACATCAAGATAAAAAGAGAAAAACAAAACAAAAACGAAACAAACAAACAAAACACAACACGTTTTAATGTCTAAATGATAAGTGGGAATAAAAGAAAGACAAGAAATGAGCAGCAATCGATATCTAATTTACTATAGGAACGGCACGGACAATAGAATAGTGGATGATAAGTGTATTGTATATGATTAAAATGAACGATATGATTTGTATATATGTGTTTAAGTTGGTATTTAAAGGTGAACAGATCTTGAAAATCTTATATGGTCAGTCAGTTGGTTCCAAGTGAAAGAGCCTAGAAACAGGAAAGATTTTTGGTAAAAGGTCGTAAGACATTTTGGCAATCTCAAGAGCAATTTGTCAGAACTACGTGTGGTTCTAGTAGAGACATCATCAACAAATGAAAGTCTATCGTATGAAATGGCGGGCGATAATTTGTTGGCACACGTATACATAAGAACACATGAGGCTCTATGGAGAACTTTGTTTAGAGAGGGCCAATTTAGGTCTTTAAACACGATTTTAGAACGTATCATCCATGTGTGATTTGCTATAAGATACGCTGCCCTTTTATGTAACCTGTTAAGCGTGTCATAATTTCCTTCTGATCTCCCAAACCAAACATTAGAACAATAAAGGATATGGGGAATGACATATACCCAATAAAGTTTGGAAAGTCGAGAATGATTAAAACAATGTTTTTTTCCTGCGAATAATTCCAAGCTTACGTTTGATAAGGTTTGAAATTGAATTGGTATGTTGCTTAAAGTTAAGGCAATTATCGATTGTTACGTCCAAACACTTCACTTCATTTTTACATTCTAGAGTACAGCCATGTATATTTATTGATATTTGTTGATTGTGAGTAGTACTTAGTTTTTGTTTTGACCCTAATAGCATTACTTTTGTTTTATTATAGTTTAAGATCAGTTCGTTATTTCTTATCCATAAAAAAAGTCTCGTATAGTGCCTGGGTTAGATTGGTTTCAACCTCTGCTTTAGTCTTACCAGATACTGAAATAGTAGTGTCATCTGCGTACATATACACTGAGGCACTAGTAACATGATTCGGTAATAATGATAATATAATAATATAGGGTATTTATATTGCGCACATATCCACTTTGTTATAGGTGCTCAAGGCGCTGCTATATTACCCGGCTAAGCCAGGCGTTCATAGCGCACACATCTTTTAAGGAATTACTTCCTACCGGTACCCATTTACCTCACCTGGGTTAAGTGCAGCTTATTGTGGATCAGTTTCTTGCTGAATGAAATTACGCCATGGCTGGGATTCGAACCCACGATCCTCTGTTTCAAAGTCCGAAGACTAATCCACTGGGCCACAACGCTCCGTAAGTCGTTGATAATTAGTGAAAACAGAACCGGGGCAAGAATTGAGCCCTGAGGGACACCTACATTAATTTCTTTTGTAGAAGACTTTTGATTAGCAATAGAAACGAATTGTCTGCGATTTTTTAAGTACGACTCAAACCATTTTAAACACGATCGAGAGCAGCCACATGATTTAAGTTTATTGAGGAGAAGCGAATGGTCTACAGTGTCGAAAGCACGACGTAAGTCAATGAATGCAGCACCCTTCAGTCTCCCACCATCTACCTGCTTCGACCAATCATCAACCATACAAAGTAGTGCTTTCTCGCATGAATGATTAGGCCTGAAGCCAAACTGATTTGGAGACAGTATTTCTTGTTGAAGAAGATGTTTAAGAAGGCTTGAACTTACAGCTCTTTCAATGATCTTGGAGAGCACAGGTAAAATATAGCTATCGGTCTATAATTCTGAACAAATGCTTTATCACCTGATTTGGGAATTGGTTGGATTCTAGCAGTTTTCCATTCGGTTGGAAACAGTATCATTTAATGATAGGTTCAAGATATAAACAAGCGTAGACAGAATGATAGGGACTGTAATTAAAAGTTTTAAGTTTTACAGACAAGTTATCATATGTCCAGTAGCTTTCTTGCACGAGATATTATCTATAGTTTTTACCAAAGTCGTGAGTAATCAATGGTGCATTGTATTCTATACCGGGTGGGGGGGGGGGCACTTACATTGACGAGTGGAGACCATGCATGCGCGACCAAAAAAAAAACACGTAAAAAGGATGTCTTTTTCACGATAGGGCACGTTACGTACGTTTATAAGGGTGTCAAAAACAAAAAAATAATGAAAAAAGGGTATCTATTTCACTAGGAAAATTACGTGTTTAGGGTCGAATTTGCGGGGATGATAAACAAAATTAAAATGTTTTATAAAGGATGTCCTTTTTGCCCCAACACTTCGTGTTTAGAGTCCGATTTGTGCGAGGTGTAGAAGGTGGGGTCGTACTAAACCAAATAAGGTAAAGCCGACGACCGAAGGACCCGTAACAATAAAACATTCCTGTACTTGTTTAGGGGTTCATTTCAGGGAATATTTGCCAAGAGTATCGTTTTGTTTCCAATACTTGTTAAGGGTAGTGTTTCACACGCCAATACTTGTTAAGGGGTGCATTTTCAGAATATGGAAATTACGTGTTTAGGGTGCTTTTCGAGACCCCATGGTCGCGCATGGTATCCACCCGTGAATGGAAGTGCCCCCCCCCCCCCGGGATTCTACGTTTTCGTCTACAGAGTTACAAACATCAGTGCGAACATCATATTAAGATGTCGAAGGAAATGGAGAGATTTCATTTGCACTATTAATTTCACCCACAAGTTCTACGATGGAGTTGGTAAAATAATCAAATAGCAATCCGCCACCTCCTTAGGCTCGGAGATATCATTTCCGTTCTCTGCTAACAAGGCAAAGTGTTTTTCACTTTGTCTTGGTCCCTTAGTGATGGTTTTCATAACATTCCAGAGAGCATTCGGGGCCGAGTGATTATCATTGATAATCCATGTAGTTGGTTTTTGCTCTTTTGAGTTCATATCTAACTTGTTTTTTCAAAGATTTATACTCATTCCAGTGAACCGGTGAGAAAGTTTTTCTAGCCTGTACAGTGATCGCGCTTATTCATTAACACTATGATGTCCCCGGTTACCCAGGGGCATGGGTTTTTTCTTAGACGCTTTCTTCTGTACGGTATATGTTTATTCACACATGACATTACTTATGTATACCAAAATTTCCATGCTTCATTAGTGTTATCGAAGTTAAATATTTTATCAAGATTTTGTTCCGTTAGGTCACTATGAAATTCTTCGGTATTCAGATGCTTGAAATCTCTCCATTCGATAATACTTTCTAGTTTTCTAGTAGGAAAATAGAAATATTTAGCTTGCGCTTCGCACTCGCATCAATATTTGATTTTATTTGACTCTATTTCGCATAATTATGAACACAATACGAAAACAATATCACAACAGAAGAATTATCAAGACTGGCATCATTCCATCATATTGTTTAGTTATAGATACCAATTCTGTTCATGATTACAAAAAATGCCATAGGCGGATCCAGGGGGCCGAGGGCCCCCCCCCCCCCTATTGGCGGAGCAAAAAAAGAAGAAAAAAGGGGAAAGTATAAGGAGAAAAAAAAGAGAAGGGAAAAGAGAGGAGAAAAAGAAAAGGAAAATAGGAGGAGGAAAACGAGTGAAAAAACAAGACGTGGGAGAATTTTTTTTCATTTACTATATGAAATTTTCGTTCGCGCTTCGCGCTTGTCTTGAAGTCAATCATTGTACGATTGCTATGACGTCACTACGACTAGATATTAAATTCGCTTTTATTCTGAGAAGGAAGATAGCATAGTCACAGATTAGAACATCGGTATTTGTGCGATGACCAATAGAACATTACACAGTAAGATATTCCATGTTTCAATATTAGCATCAAATTCTACTACGTTGCCTGACGGGGAGGAGTGGAGCGCCATTTTTTTTTCGAAAAGTACCAGGGGCGACAAAATCACCCCCCCCCCCGTGCAATAACCTGAATACGCGTTTGCATGTGCATTTATTACTTGAAAATGCAATGCGTGCCAAGCCAGGGTAATTATCGCTTCGAGCGCGATATAAATTGTAGTATGATTATTACAATCACTGGTTATCATTATTTGTTTCTTTATTTGGCTTACCTGTGATAATGCTAGACAATATCTTGCCGGTTTCGAGACAGAATGTAATTATAGAGTTTCTCGTTATTATGATTACAGATTGGCTTTTGTGGGTGTAGCCCATACAGGGATTAAGAGTATAAAAGAAGCAGTCGCATATTGAGCCAACACTTTTGAGGGGGTAGATCGAACATTGCAAGTATTGTAACATTTCTGCAAGGTCAGAGGTTAATGAAATTTCATTAGGTATTAAAATTTGACAAAATATTCGGAAAATAATTACACATTCCCCCTTGTGAGTTTTTTTGTTAAATATTTTCTCATAATTTTCATTTGTTTTGTTGGGTTGTGGAACATAATTAGGGGTATACCTACCCCCACCCCTCCCCACGCCATTTATACGTAAATGCGTAGAAGAAATAAATAGTTACATCATACAAAAAAACAAGATCTGAATTAAAATTCTTGTGAGAGGGAGCGAGAGAGGGATCGTTTCCACTGGTTACAGGAGATAATCGCGATAATTAAAAAAGGTGCAACGCGATTTAAACCCGGATTTTAAATCATTCGATGTAAAGGTATAAAAGGAGAGAAAACGGATTATGAAGCACACACAACAAATTCCTATTGGAGCTTGTCATAACCCGAGCATTCTACATTATGGGAGTGTGGTATCTCCTAAGGTTTGAGGGCCTGTGCCCGATATTCGTCGGATTTTTTCTTGTAACTTCTGCATATCCAATGCACTCGGTTAATGATTCCATATGTCTGCAGACATGTAACTGTGTGAAAAAGAGAGTGGACACAGTCTTCTGTGATGCTCTGTATCTTTCGGCTATACCCGCAGTCGATCGTTTTCCACCGATGGTAAAGACTCTCTTTCTCTCTCAAAACTTGCTCACCATCATCGAAAATGACGCCTTTTATCTGCTGACGCTTCTTACTTCTCTGCGACTAGGTGACAATTTCATTTCAACCATAGAGCCTCGAGCATTTTCTGGACTTGTTAATCTTTTATTGCTCCAGTTAACCGAAAATTCATTAGTTGATCTTTTTGCGTTACCATCCGTTCCGTCTCTCAGAATTGACTTTAATTTCATTCAACATGCCAATGGTTATTATCAACCTATTTCGGCCGAGTTCAACAGCCCAAGTGATTTTCGAATCATCTCATTGTCAAATAATTTTTTGTTCGGTCTATCAAACTTGACTCTGCCAGTAAGCAGAATTGTAGCATGTGAATCCAATCTCCAAATTTTCGATATTCATGAAATCAAGTTTCCTCATCGCGTCAATTCTATCGATGTTCGCAGAAACAATATCAGATTGCTTCCTGATCTTACTAACCTATCTCGCCTCAAGATTATTTGCTTACTAGAAAACCCAATCCACGTGATACAGTCTTTGCAGTGGCCCAAGAGCATAAGGACACTACAAATACATTCAGATCGGGCAAACTGGACAATTCCCTTCGATAATACTTCCAGTCAAATAACCCAACTGACTCTCAGTGGTGCAGGAATTAGTTCTGTAAATGATGTACTTTGCTGGGACGTGAATTTCTTCGAGATTTTAGATATTACAAAGTCATCGGTTGGCGATGTTATCGATTTCCCCCAAATTCCAAACCTAGATGAACTCCGCATAACACATTCAAAACTAAGAGACATCACTATACTTAACCCTTGTTTATTTCCAACGCTAAAGGTTGTAGACTTTCGGTTCAATCAGATCACCAAATTCACCATCCTCAACGGGATAAATGATCGGTGTGTGATTGCTAGCGCATCTATAAGGAAGCTGAATCTTGAAAACAATCAGATAAATGATACAGACTTTTTGAAAAACCTTACAACTCTCTTTGAATTGTACCTATCCTATAATAACATTTGGACCGTCGATTGGACATCTTTGACTACAAATACGGAACTGTATATATTTCGAATATCTGATAACTATATCTACAGTATTCAGAACTTAATCAATTTGGATAAACTTACTACTCTAGACCTTTCTCAAAATAGAATAATGTTTATCGAGCCGGGTACATTTGATGGTTGCTCTGATTTGAATACACTCAAACTGAGTCACAATAAACTCACCGAGTTTCCCGAATTAACAAAATTTTCGAAACCCTCATTCACTCTAGATTTGCGATATAATGATATTGAAAGGGTTACGCTGGTGGGCGTAGATTTGGATGCGACCTTGTCTATTGATCTAGGCTGGAATAAAATTAGATATTTCGAGGGATCAGCTCATGAAGACCGGGCCCGTGGAATTTTTTTACGGAACAATCTGTTAGAGTCTCTTCAGGAGGTGAATGTGAGCTTGATTGAAACTATATATATTCTGGACCTTGGTCACAATCTGCTAACAAACCTGAATCACCCAGACTTTATCGCAAAGAAGTTTATTAGGTATTCTGTGGATCACAATCGATTGTATCACATACCACTACCCGCGAGAACAAAAATATTCAACTGTTCACATAACAGCATCAATCATCTGCATGAAGACAGGAACTGCGCAACTGGTGACGTAGATTGCAAGACGGTGTGTGAGTTGACGGTACTGGACGCTGGGTGGAACAAGATAACCGCCCTCCAAGAAAATGCCTTTCGAAATTGCAGTAGATTAAACGAGGTTTTTCTACAAGGAAACCCCTTACAGTCGGTCTCCTCAGATTTTCTAAGAAGTCTCCATTCATTTTCGCTGTCACATTCGTTGCTAAGAAGTGCCGATATTGAAATTGAAAGGTATGACCTTGTAACCGGGACTATCGAAATGAACAATGTGACGCTGTTCCGGCAGCAGCCCAATGTGTCCTTTAACTTTTCGTTACCATTTCTAATAAAATCCTTACTTCTTTGTTGCAATGAAATGTCCATGCTACCTTCAATCGATGCCCCTTTGATCGAACACCTTGACTTAAGTCGTAACGAAATTCACTCGATTTCTAGAAACACTTTTGAAAAATTGTCTCGAGTTAGCTCAATCGATCTTCAAGACAATTTAATTGAGAGCATCCCAGAGCATGCGTTTACATCATGTTCAAGACTAAGTGAAATAAATCTTGAGCATAATCGGATTGAGTTCATATCAAGATCAGCATTTCCCAATAGTGGTAAAATCTTGGCAATTCGTCTAGGTTGGAATCGCTTGATGACCATTCAACCATCTAGCTTTCCCCTACTCTCCAGTACGATCTACCTTGACGCAAACCCTTGGCACTGCGACTGCAAACTGAAGAACCTCCAGAGATGGCTCCATCAATCTGGTGTCCATGCAGTGAACTGTACGACTCCTCGCTACAGAAACCAAAATCTGAAAATCTGTTGCATCTTCAATTGGACTCTTGTCCAAACCCTACTCCCGGCGTGGTAGCTCTCGAACCTCCTCCTTCTTTTGCGAGTCGTGGATTCTTGATAAAAGAAACAGAATATTTCGCTTTCGTTTCTTTTCATTTTATTGTATTGCACTCATGGAATCTTTAGGTAAACTTATTGAAATTCTTTACCGAACTCATGATGTACTCGTTCTTTCATCGTTGATGTCCATTCTTTCAATAATTAGAAATTTGTAAATCAAACATATTTGTTAGTGGTGTACTGGAGAGGGGGCTTGGGGTTTGCTAGCCCCCACCACCACTATGAATTTCAACCATTTGTAATTTAATATTGATGATACCACTTGGTTTTTATTTTGAGGCCCTATTTGAAAATGTATTATATTGATTCTTAAGAAACTTACCCAAAATTTAGACACAGTTTTTTAAGTTTGTCGTCTGTCTGAAATAGTGTTTAATTTACATATAGTTGCAAACCATCAATAATGCAAAGCTCAAGGGCGCCGGAAGCGGGGGGGGGGGCAAAACGATATTCCCCCCCCACAATGTGCCCCCCTAAAAGTAGAAAAATTATAAATTATTTAAGGACAAAAGTAAACGATGGAGGCACTTTTCTGCCTAAAAATTGTCATTTCCATTGTCAATAATGAACAAATTTCGCCCCTGACGGGGCAATTACATATCATAGTAAGCCTTGCGTCTTTTGACGAACATGTCCCTCTCTGAAACATACCTTTGATAAGCCCCTTTTCCATCTTATTACAGTGTGATAACGTTTAACCTTTTAATGAATACATTTCAGACTAAAACCGAATGGCAAATTGAAAGTGGTTCACCAATGCATGCTGGCTGTGTCGGCTAACAAACGCGCGGTCGGACAGAAACGCTCAGACCCGACCCGGTGGGTGTTTCATGAAAGTTTTCAGTACTGACTAAATTGTCAGTGCTGACAACTTCAGTGAAATTCTTGGTTTTGATTGGCTGAAAGGCACTGACCTCTGACTGTTACTATGGTAACTGTCGGAGAAAGACAGCTTGTCAGTGCTGACAACTTTCATGAAACGATCCCCCGATATCAATAACGCGCGTGAACGCTAGTTACTCGAGCAACATAACTAGATGATGTTTGAGGGCTTGCATGGTGGTGTGTAGCGGATGTGGTTTACGGTATACAAGTGGAGTCTAAATGGATAGAGGAAGAAGTAAAATTGATAGGCGAGAAATTGCAAGATTGAGAGTAGGTACTAGAGTAATATTCTTGAAAATGTGTGTAGTTCTGAAAATGACTGTAAAACAGAAAAAGTTAAAGGGTTAAAGAGGCTTGATTAGTTGGATTATTGGATAAATGAGAAGATGCTAGCTTGAGTCGGCGAATGGAGTGCAGAGCAGGAGTACTCATCTATCAACTACTCAAGCCTCTTCAACTCTTCAACCTTATCTGGTTTACTGTCTTTTTCAGGACTTCGCTCATTTAAACAAAAAAAAATTACACGACTACCAACTGTCCACTTCCTCACCTATCAATTTCACTTCTTCCTCTATCCACTTTTTCGAAAACTCCACATGGTGTACCGTCAACCACATCCGCTATTGGAATGTAATTGTTTTCTTCTAAATAATGTTACATTATGAACTGCAGTAGTTTGTTAATCAGTTCATGATTATTTACAAATGAATATTTCCTGGAATTTGATATTCATAATTTCCTAGTTATGGTCACATTTCCCCCAGAAAATATGCAAATAAAAAAGAATATTTTGAAGGAGTCATCCAAAAGTGCTTCCCAGCCATACAAAACGAGCAAAAGGAAACACATAAATCGAGTAATGTTTTAAACTTTAATGATTTTCAGAAAAGTTTTAAATATTGTTAGACAATTAAGCTTGTCATATATCTTTTTCCTCCAGTTACAAAATGTGAAACGGATATTCAGGGACTATCTCCAGTGCTGATGTCAGAAATGATTTGTAGAATAGGGATTTAAGTGCTTATCGACGCCTGCCACGTCAGAACAGTATGACATTTTGAATTTGAAAAGCATTCATTAGAATTTCTTTTGTTTCTGTTGTTACGCTTCTTCTGCTTAATACACTCCTTGTTCTGACAGGAATTACTTGAAACGTATGATGATTGTGCTCTCTCGCGTCGTCCGTGTATGTAAATGTACATAAATGTTTCTGAAAGGATATTGCATGAAAAATGTAATTTCTGGTATTTTGAGTCAATATAATGATCAGACATGAAAACCACATTCCGAAGCGATCGTTTTGCGCGTAGATTTCATAGGATCTCATAAATTATGAGTATAGTCATGATAGTCTTTCGTAGTAAATTCTATGTTTAATTCTCAAGAAATTTATTTTTGAATGCTCTTAGAAACGCAACTTTTATTCTCCATTTTTCCACAAAGTCCTTACCGTGGGGGTCCCACATCCTCTCCCGCTCGATCGCTTCGGTATCTCACGCTGTCAAAAATATTGTACCCCCTTCGGGATTTTGCCCCCCAAAAATGAAAGTGTTCCGGCGCGCCTGGCAGAGCTCCTTAAATTTTGGAGTCTGAAGACGAATCCAGGGATGGCCGAAGCCAATTTGAAAAAAAAAGGAAATAAAGGAAAATTAGGGAAAAACAAGGAGATGGAAAAAACGGAGGAGGAACATTAAAAGGTCGGACGTGTTTTAAAAGTGCTCTGATATTTTGTGCAATTCTACCTTGTTTCCTGACATTTTGTGAAAACGATTTATATGGTTGTATCAGAAACTGGATAGTGAATATCAACGATATACTCATTTCTTAATTGGATAATTTACATGGATCTTTTCGAACGTGTTTCGCTTGCAATTTCGATAATTTTTTGGAGAGGAAATTGTCAAGGGGCGTCGATTCATTTTTTAGATGGGAGAGCAAAATCATGAGTCCATGGGTGTCGATCGGTATTCTTGGTTGGGGGGGATGATTGACACAATTTTTTTGTGGATGGGGATCTTTCAACATTACCCCCACTAAAATCACAAATAAGGGCATTTGGGAGTGGTTGATATGCATGATGATCTTGGAAATTCCTTCATTGTTGGAGTGTACTTTACTTATATATATTTTTTTTGAAAATTCAAATTGTGTTACAAGAGAGCCTATTCTAAACTCATGCGAAAGAAAAAAAATGACAAAAATTGTCTGGACCATGTACATAGTGATCTGTTTATTGAGCATGATGTATACACAGGGGCGTCGATCCATTTTTCAGAGGGGGGGGGGGGGACAAAATCATGAATCAACGTTCTAAAGGCGCTCTATCACTCAAAACAAACAAACTCACCCACCCACACATAGGCCTATATATATATATATATATATATGATTCATGAGAAAGAGACACATATCTCACCCTCACCAACAATGCGAGTGCGAAGCGCGAGCTGAAATTTTTTAGTATGACATGAAAACAGGAAAAATGTACCTGTTTAGGTTTGTTTGTAGTAACTCATGAGGAGGATAGATACATGTATCTCACTAGAGAACGAGCTGAAATTTCTTTATATTTTGACCTGAAAGCTTGATAATCTGAGCATTTTTGGTACCAATGATTGAGATGGTTATCTAGAAGAACAATAGATGCGAGCGCAAAGCGCGAGCTGAAAATTTTGATATTTCGATCTGGAAAAAAGAGACAGATTATTGGACGCTTTTGATAAAGAACAAGATATATATCCAACAAAAGATTATTGTAAATCGAAGCGGGAGTTCTTTTGAGGTTTAGAACTGAAAACAGGACATTCTATTCACCTATTTAATCATGAATAGTATGGGTTTTTGGTACAGAAATGATGCGAGCACGAACTGAAGAGCTTTATATTCCAATCTGAAAAGCAGACATTTTGAGCACGATTTTTAATCAAAATCGAGTTGGTATCTCAATCTCGCTTGCTGATTTAAGTGTAGCATTACAATCTTATTTTTTAGTTGCACATGCGGAATTATTGAGGATCGACGCCTCTGTGTATACAACCCGACTGGCAATATCTTTTTTCTTCTTAATGCATGATAAAATGCAGATTCGGACCAATTGAATTGAATTAAAACTAGCACAAGTTACAAACTGTGTGGCTTCTCGTGCACCATCGGGCTAACCGTCATTCCTTAGACGATTTATCTTGCCACCATTTTTACTCCCGTTTATTTTTCCACCCTTTTGAATTAATTGATTTATTAAAATTAATTTACTCACCACTGGTGGGATGGAACACCCTATCAACAAAATTTGTTTTTCGTTGGGGTCCTTTTATGCCATGTGTTAGAAATATCATATAAATAAACATTTCATTCTTTTTCATCTTTAACCTCCACCCATTTGTTTAAAAGTCCTGCAAAACAATACACAAATTGAGAAGGAAACAAACTGATATATGGCATACTATAATCATCAATAATTTATCATGATCAATCTTCATTTTTCATCATAATTTTTCTACCCTAAATTATTGGGGGGATGATAATACAGGCCATCCCCCCACTTGAAATATTGGGGGGGATATATCCCCCCCATCCCCCCCGTGATCGACACCCGAGTCATAAATCACAAAACAAAGAAACTCACACATATTATATAATTATATATATATATATATATATATGTATATCTTAGTTTTCCACTTATTGGCAATAATAAGACATCAGAAATCCCCCAAAACAAGATATTCACGAGTAATGCAAGTTTGCAATTCCAACAAGTTCTTTATTCAATTTCCAATTTTTCAGTAGTCATCTACCTTCTTCGGGGAAGATTCGTGAAATTTCACATTTCTGATATATATATATATATATATATATATATATGAAAATGAAGGTCCTGCGTCGGTTGTGGTAGTATAAGCAAAATACAAGGTGAATAAAACAACCGTAGATAGAAGAGTTGATCAAATTTTCGCCCACATGCAGGGCTTCATCAGGAAATGATGAATTTATTAGTCAAGAAACGCAGTGCGCAAAACGCAAAGCGTAAAAAACAACGCGCTAAGAGGTAAGACGCGAAGCGCAACAGTACAAAAGAAAAGAGAGAGAGAGAAAAAAAAGAAGAAGAAAGAAAGGGGAAGGGGAAGAAAGAAAAGGAAAGAAGGAGAAGACGAAGAAAGCCGGGGAGACAAAAGGAAATAATTATGTAATTATAGTAATTATAATGTAATAATAATGTTTTGTTCATTTCTTTCTGTTGTCCTTCCTTCCCTTTCTTTTTCTTTCTTTTTCTATTCTTTATCTTTTTTCTTCTTCTCTTTCTTCTTTTCTTTTCTTACTTCTTTCTCACCTTCTTTCTACCCCCTTCACTCCCTCTCTCTCTTTTCTTCTAGTCGTTTTCCTTTTTTTCTCTACCTTTTGTCTCCCCGGCTTTCTTCGTCTTCTTCTTTCTTTCCCTTCCCCTTTCTTTCTTTTTCTTTTACTCTCTTTCTCTCTCTCTTTTCTTTTGTACTGTTGCGCTTCGCGTCTTACCTCTTAGCGCGTTGTTTTTTTTTACCCTTTGCGTTTTGCGCACTGCGTTTCTTGGTGTGTTGACTAATAAATTCATCATTTCCTGATGAAGCCCTATGGGCGAAAATTTGATCAACTTTTCTATCTACGGTTGTTTTATTTCACCTTGTATTTTGCTTATATATAAATATATATATATATATATATATATATATATATATATATAGTTGAGGCCAAAAGTTTACATACACCCAGGCAATTAAAAGAAAATTTGACACTTGCGAAGCATCATGAAATTTAATGTATACCCAGTTGTTGTGTATCCGGACGGGTTGTGTGTCCGGACGATCAATTTTAGAATGTCATTTGGAAAAATTTACAAGCGAAGTTTCATCAGTTTTTAGTACAAAATGTTAGGAAATATTATAAAGAACAAAATAGAAAATGATTACAAGTAATGAATTAGTATTTTTAGTGTAATCCACAGACTAAAAAGAAGGCTTAAAAAAAATTAAAGTGTCCGGACACCCGACCCCCCATCGTATCTTATAAAATATTTGTGCTATCATGACAAATTTTATATCAAACAAATGAGTATGTCATGCCCTTTCATCCCATTGCTTTGTCATCAGGAGCTGAAAATTATTTAGGTGTCATTTTTTCCCCCCAAATCTTAATAATTTAGTCAAATTAAAAATAAAAACTTGACAAAAACATTTCATATTTGTGGTAGTTACTCCTCAACACAAACATTTCAAATTACATTCTTTTGTTCAGTGGTGACACATCGTGATAGAAAAAGTCATATAAATCAACTTTAACATTTAACATTTATACATTTCTATGAAACTATGTTTGAAAATATAATAACAAATAATAGAATAGATTTGGCATGAATATTCCTTGTTTTCTTCAAAAAAAAAATCCACATGAAATTTACTTAAATCCCAGCGGCATCCCAATTATTTGAAATAGCTTAATATATATGCTCTTTCATTTGACACCAAATTTGTCACAGTAGAATTTATATTTCTGAAGATAAAGTCAATTTTACGATGTTTGGTAAACAAAGAAATCTCACTTCATTCCTTGGGTGTATGTAAATTTCGGCCTCAACTGCATATATACATATGTGGTTACACTTCGTAATTCCGAAGGTTCTTTATTCCGAAGGTTCGTAATTCCGAAACACGTAAATTGCCTATACCTCGATGTTCGTTAATCCGAAAACGAAAAAGGGTTCGTTAATCCGAACATTTGTGGCGTAATTCCGACGATTCGTTATTCCGAAGGTTCGATAATTCGAAAACGAAATAAGGTTCGTTGTTCCGAAGGTTCGTTAATCCGAAAACGAAATAAGGTTCGTTGTTCCGAAGGTTCGTTAATCCGAAAACGGAAAAAGGTTCGTTATTCCGAAGGTTCGTTGATCCGAAAACGAAATAAGGTTCGTTAATCCAAAAACGAAATAAGGTTCGTTAATCCGAAAACAAAATAAGGTTCGTTAATCCGAAAAATGAAAACCGGGAAAGCAGAGGCAGAGGCAAGGGGAGGGGGCGGGGGACACTGTTGCCGTTCAATTATCATATGAGGATGGGAAGGCAAGGGCGGCCTAACAATTTTTCGTTGGGGGTAAAGCCAAAAAATGAAACTCATATGTCAAAATGGGCACTTTGGTGATATTTTCACCTTAAGATTATCATCTGCTTGAAGTCATTGTGTGTTTGATAGGGATTAAGTAGAGAAAAACTTTTTTTAAAGTGACTTCTTATTATGGCAAAATGTATATTTAGGCTTTATTTTTCGGGAGAGAATATAATGAGCGAGCGGCTTGGTAAAACAAATTCAAAGGTGAAGTTGCATAACGTTTTTTGTGGTCAATTATTCTTAAAATGGCATTATTGCGATGTGTTGCGAGCGTGAATCACAAGCTAAAACTTTAGGTTATTTAAATAAAAAATGAAAATTAGTTTTTAAAAATCCGAGCAGATTTCTGCTGTCATTGAAAAGATGTGCATCTAACTAAAGAATTAACACGAGCGCAAAACGCAAGCTTAAACATACTGACCAGAAAAGGAACCTGTTAAAAAAAGCATTTAGTGACCTCTTTAGGATGCATATTTCACCAATCGAATGAGAGTGCGAAGCGCAAGCTGAAATTTTTCAATATTCCAGCCTGAAAACTTAACTTAACTTGTATACTTTAAAAAGAGTATTTTATTTCGAAAAAACATGAAAAACGGCATATTTATATTTGAAAAAGGAACTTTCCCATTTTGGAAAATATTAATTCCCCTTTTTTTTCATTTTTGATGCCCCCTGCCTCCCTCCCGGCGGATCCAACTTTCGTCAAATAGAGGGGGGGGGGGGCAATTTGTTTTAGCCATATTTTCCTTGATCGGCAGTTTAAAGTTGATTTTTTTTTTGTTTCTTTGAAAGGGTAGTCCTAACAGTCAATAATTAGCTTTATCCTTATAAAATAAAGTAAATATGTAATAACATGATAAACCCTTTTTAAATAATGCGAGCGCGAGCTATATATTTTTGTTAATATGATGGGCAATATGTTTGTGATCTTCAAAGCGAGATGCCTATGTAACTAAATTTAGATAATAACTGCTAGCAAGAAGCGCGAACAGAATTTTTAAATATATAAGCTCTGACCTGATCTAAAGGGGACATTTTAAGAACTTTTTGCAGTTAGCCATGAAGACGATGCGTGTTTTAACCAATGGCGGCGGAACGTTTTTTTTTTTTGGGGGGGGGGGGCAAAGCAAAAAAAAGGGGGCCAATAGGGGCAATTTGGTGCAAACGGATATTTTCACCATTAGATTATCATCTGTGTAAAGAGGTTGTGTGTTTTGTAGTAACTAAATTGAGCACAATTTTTTAAGTGATCACTAAAGTTATATATTTACGTTTCATTTCTGCGAGCGTAGAGAGCAAGCGGTTTGGGGGAAAAAGTCAAATCTGAAGATGTCAATTCACCTTTTTGGTCATTTACTGTTAAAAGGGCATCCTTGTGAGATGTTGCGAGCGAATCACGTGCTCAAACTTTTGGAAATTTCATGTGGGCCTAGAATGATAATATTGATATAGATATCATTTACCCAGGGAAGCCACTTCAGTTCTGAAAACTATTCTCCCAGCTATCATTATTTTTTTACAAGAATGCTTAGAACACGTAGAATGTCCAGTTTTCAGGTTGGAAAATCGGAAAAATTTGGCTCACGTTTCTCGCTCGCATCAATTATTTTTTATTGAGCAACTCATTCTATTCCTGGTTACAAAAAAAGAAGTATGAAATGTCCAGTTTTCAGGTTGGAATATCACAAATTTTAAGCTTGCGGTTCGCACTCTCATTATTTAGTTCGTGAGATATATATTCTATTCATGAGTCACTAAATGCAGTCCTTAAAAGATTACTTTCTGAAGCCTGTTGCATAAAACTTTTTACCTGAGAAAACTCTGGTAAAAAGTGAAAACTAAGGTTAGTCTGATTTCTGCCATTGACTTTAGCACAGGGCAAAAACTCCTGTAAAAACAACCTGAGTTTTCTCAGGTAAAAAGTTTCATGCAACGGGCCCCAGGTCAGTATATAAACAAATTACAGCTCGCCCTCGCATTAATTCTTTAGAAAGATACACATCTTTCTCACGATTACAAAAAATGCTCCGAATGCTCACTTCACGTCTTGTTACATGAAATGTTTACTAGTTTCAGCTTGCGATTCGCGCTTTCAACATCTCTCAAGGATCATTATTAGTATTATTTTTATTACCAGCAGAAGCTGTTATTAAAAATGACATCCCCTCCAATACAAATCCTATTATCTAGAGGTTGCTCGCACGCTTCCAACACACTTGATCCCCTGCATCTTTAATTAAACCATTTGCTTATAGGCAGCAATTGCTCAGATAAAATCGAAATTAGCCTATGCTTTGATCAGGGCGCCATTCTTAATGAAATACATGCTTTGGCCCCAACACACGCATGTATCATCGATCGTTATTACTATCATTGCATAATATCGTGTAATCTTGTAATGACAACATCGTTTTTGTTACCAAAATAAATTATTTTCATTTTCGGAAATACAAACCTTATTTAATTTTCGGATTAACGAACCTTATTTCATTTTCGGATTAACGAACCTTCGGAATGACGAACCTTATTTCGTTTTCGGATTAACGAGCCTTCGGAATTACGAACCTTATTTTGTTTTCGAATTAACGAACCTTCGGAATTACGAACCTTATTTCGTTTTCGGATTAACGAACCTTCGGAATTACGAACCTTATTTTGTTTTCGGAAATACGAACCTTCGGAATAACCGAACCATCGGAATTACGAAGCTTCGGAATTACGAATGTATGCGTACATGGTTATATAAACTCCTGAAAAAGGTTTGGAAATTAAGTCAAGTTGGCCATTATTTTCTCCCAATTCCCAATTTTACGCAATGCATTTTTTGATATCATCCAAAAGATCATTTAATTGTCTTTTAAAATGATACCCTACATGATATGATTATGGTTCACATGGAGGTGTGGGGAAAGGTCAAAATTCAAAAGTTGCAAAATGACACAATATTGAAAGTCACCGGGTTTTTTTTTCCATGGTGATGAGTGAGTTTCTCAGCTGTTTCTTTTGTTTTCATGAACGTTAACATCGATGCCAACATGAAATCAAACACATCTCTGCACAAGCAAACGCATAACAAACAAACAAAGATTCATGGGTATTTCAATCCACGACTAAAATCATCTCACAGATCTCCATGTTAATGTTGATTTCAGAAAACTGTTATTTTCATCACAAAATATTTGCACGGATGGTTTGAACTTGTATCCACAGCATCTACCTAAAATATGAAATACATAACTATATATATGTTAAGTAGTAAAGTAACCAATTTTAAATGACCCGGTAGTGGGGTTGGAATAAAGCTGTTTTGGATTTACCTCGTCTTGGAATAAAACTCAAGTTTGCAGTCAATTTTGACCAATTTTCCTTTGATTGCGATGTGGTGCATTTAATTCTCATGCCTAAGATACATATACCTAAAGATAATTTCACGAGTCATGATGTTGCAATAAATTCGGAACATGTAGCTGATACTTTTAACTCATTTTTTGTTAACATAGGACCCTCATTGGCGAACCAACTTTACAGACCTAATCAAAATTATACAAAGTTTCTTCCAACACCCAAAGATTCTTCGTTATTCTTTAACCCCACAAATTTTCAGGAAATAATTGAAATAACTAAACATCTCAAATCCAGCAAATCTCAAGGGCACGATAGAATAAGCACTTTCCTTCTTAAACACATCATACATTATATTGCATCTCCTTTGAGTCACATTTTTAATCTATCGATCGGCACCGGCCAATGTCCTGATTCCCTAAAAATTGCAAAGGTAAATCACGTTTTTAAAAAAAGACAATCCACATGAAATAACTAATTACAGGCCAGTACCTATTCTTCCCAGCATATCCAAAATATTAGAAAAAATGATTTATTGCAGACTTTACACATTCCTAGATGCATTTCATTTTCTAAATTCAAACCAATATGGATTCAGGAAAGGTTATTCAACAGACCAGGCTTTAGTACATATTTACGATAAAATTACAAATGCAATGGCAAATAAAGAACATAATAGGAGTATTTATGGATCTAAGCAAAGCCTTTGATACTCTCGACCACCAAATTTTACTTTAAAAACTTGAAAATTATGGAGTAAGAGGAATTGCATTATCATGGTTTAAGAGTTATTTATCAGATAGAAAACAATATGTAATTCACAATAATATTTCTTCTAACCTTCAATCAATAATGTGTGGAGTTCCACAAGGGTCAATATTGGGCCCCCTGCTTTTCTTAATATATATTAATGATTTGACTTATGAAACACGTTTATTATCATTTTGTATTATTTGCAGATGACACAAACATGATTTGCTCACATAATAGTTTAGAAACTTTAGTAGATACAATAAATCGTGAATTGCCAAAACTATCTATATGGTTTAAGTGTAATAAGCTTTCACTTAATATAGATAAAACAAACTTTATGTATTTCAAACAGACAGCTAAGCAGGATTTTTATCTCAGTAAACAGTAATGCGAGCGCGAAGCTCATACGGTTTTTTTAGTTGTGACGTTTTTCTGTTTTCAGGTCTGACTGGTATGAAATAAATCAGCTCCGGCATCGCGCTCTCACTATCAGAGATATACCTCTGTCACATTTGTTCTATGGGGGCCTTATTAGTCCAGTCAATATAGGGTTTGACCCACCACTAATTGCAACACTTGATATTCCACTGCAACGCTTTCCAGGAAGGTCCCCTGAACAACATATTAAAAGTCCCAAAAAATCCAAGGTGTGGAAATTTATGAAATTTGCATATTATGCAAATTAGCCATAAAAAGTTAGAAAAATAAGGAAAATAGTCCAAAAATTACAAGTTAAGTGTCCAAAACAAATTTATTTGAGCGGAAATTTATGATAAATAACTTTAATCAATGTTTTTAATCAAAAATGCAAACAAATCTACCTCATTTGCATAATATGCAAATAAGCATCCATATATGGAAAAAATGTCAAGATATTGTGATTTTTCTCTCATTGACTGCTTGAAAATTTGAATAATGTTGAAATTACTATGCTGCTATCACTAAGGACGTTGAAAACATTAATATTAAGCTCAGTGTCTGTAGTGTCATTTGCATATTATGCAAATAAGTATCTAACATGTAATAAATATTCAAGAAAACACACTGGTGACATATTCCTCAAAAATTGCAAGTAGATTATCTATTGAAATTGGAATATGGAAATGCCTTACAGGAAAGTAATACCATATTAAAAGTCATTAAATAGACAATCATATGAAAATCACAAAATTTGCATTTTATGCAAATTAGCCATAATAATTTGCAAATGAGGAAAATAATCAAAAATTTGGAAATCAAGTGCGGAAAACAATATAAATTGAACGGAAGCTCATGGTAATCTTTACAAATTCAATAATTCTTCAAATAAAAAAATTGTAAATAAATCTACATCATTTGCATATATAATTATGAGCATCCCTGTATGAAAAACCCCCCAGAAATTTTGATTTTTCTCACACAAACAGTTAAACCCCCATTCAACAAGACCTCTGAAAGACTGCTATAAGACGATAAAACTTGCTTGATCTTTCAAGGGTCTTTCAATGAACTTTCAAAGATCTCCGATGTCTTTCACGATTCCTGATAGATCTTTCAATGGTCTTTATGTTCCTCGTGAGTCCCAAAACTTTTGAAACGCCAAAACAGTCTTTCAGTGGTCTTACAGTAAAATTATTTTTTGATGATTTTTCAATGGTCTTTCAATGAACTTTCAAAGTTCTTATTAGTCTTTTTATGATCTTTCGGCAGTCTCTCAAGCTTTTTACGGAGATTACTGTAAGACTCATGAGAGATCATTGAAATATCATCGAAAGATAAATGAAAGATCAGTGAAAGATCAGGCAAAGTCTATGGAAAGAATTTTTGAAAGATCACTTAAAGCATAAACATCTCTGAAAGACCATTGAAAGATCTCTATAGGACATGTGTCTTTCAGAGTTCTTTGAGGGGTCTTTCTGAGTCATTCCACAACAGAGATGACAAATTTCAGTGATATTGGAGACTGCTGTATAAATTAAGACCTTGCCAATTTTTGGTCTTTGAAAGGTCCTTCTAAGGTCTCCCCTCTGTGGATCTATATCTGAAGTGGAATGTACATGTTATGCAAATAAGCATCCGGCATGTTATAAATAATAAAGGAAACTTGTGATATTTTCCTCTAAATTTCCTCTAGATTATGTGTAACCTTGATGACCTTGCTTGGTTGATATTGACTTTTTTCATGAGCAGTTACCACCGGAGCAGATACCCCACTCATGTTGTGCAATGATGAGTCAGTTCTACATGGGTCCCACTGTTTGAATGCTTCATCCAAGTCTTGCTCTCTCCTTGACTTGGTAGAGTCTTTGCATTTCTTGCTAGTATAGTCCACGCTAGCATTCTCCTTGATTGCCAAGTTATCAGCACAAGATGTCACACCCAGTACAAATAAAAGCTTGTTAGCTTCGAATATTTGGTCCTTGTAGCACACCACTTGTGGTGGTGAATATGAGTACTTGCTCGAATCACGAGATCTCTGGGCATGGTTTATAAGAGTACCAATGAGCATTTGCCCATACGAGCAACATGAAAGCCATTCATAAAGTCATGATAAAGGATTAAAGTGTATATAGACATCTTTCCCAGATACAGGAATCATGATTAGACGTTCTTGCTGAATCCAGTTGCTGCTTCAGGATGAAGCATCCATTTTCTGTTCTTTCCTCTTTGATGAATGTCTTAAGAATGGCAACTATCTCCAAATATTGTAGCTATAGTTTCTAAGCAAATCGTATGCAAATAATATCAATTTCCTGATATTTATGGCAAATGGAAATTCCTCAGTGAGACAATGAACAACCAAGTAGACGTTAACAGATGAAGGACTAAACCAGATGATTGCCTTTCCAACAAGAGGGCACAACGTAACGAAACACCCTTAACATCCCCATCAAATACCATCCAACAATGATTAAACAGTGTGTACCCATTCCAGGATTTGTTTGCCACTTTGTGTTACTCATTGGTATACTGTGAGTATACAGAGGAATAAACCTGTCAGAAATTATGGTACGACTGAGGATGTTAGTCTGGAGGAATGCTGACATTCATAGTGTCATGCACATGTACTTTGGACAATCATACAACTCTCTGTACTGAAATCCGACAAGTCGAGCATAGGAGATTGAATGTTAATCAAGAGGACTTTGGCAAGAACCAAACCATTACCCATGTCTTCTTCCGACACAAGATGCCTCAATTTAATAGACGCTGGACATAAGTTGTGTCGGAAGAAGAGTTTTATAGGAAGGCTTGCGCATGTTGAGCTCCTAAAGCATCTGGTGAAGCTCAGAATTGCTACACTAGGACCATAGAATGGTTTTAGACAAGCCTATAATACACCATTTGTTGACCGGATTGGCAAATGATCCAGGCTGTAATAACTAGCATGTTGAAAGCCCTTAATATCATGTTATCATGCTATGACTACATTGGAAGACAACTGATTAGTAGTCTTAGTATTTACCACTGATCATGATGATGATGATGCTGCTCTGCAAGTCCTGGAACCCTGTTCTGACCCAGACATGGCCAGAAAACATATTTTTTAGTCAAGCGGGTGTAGCCAAACTACTGAAGAAATTGTTAAAGAAACCAACCTGCATGAAGCTACTAGGCCAGATGGAATCTCTGCTACACTTCTTAATGAGACTTCTCATCAGATCTCACCTGCCATAAGTTTGCTTTTCTTGGCCTTCCTTCTGTCGTTCCCATCCATATAAGAAACGGACGTCAGCTCTAACAAACTACTCACCAATTTCAAATACTGTGCTTTGTTCTTGCCAATCCCATCATCTTGTCAGACTAACAACATGGCTTTAGGACGTGAAGAACACATTTGCAGTATTTTACCTTAAATACAAATTACATTAGGATAAATATGCATGCTTAGTGATAGCAGCATATTGATTTGAACAACAGTCAATGTGAGAAAATCAAATTTTCTTGACATTTTCCATATATGGATACTTATTTGCATAATATGCAAATGAGGCAGATTGGCTAGCTTTTTAAAATAAAAACACTGTACTTATTAACGTGAAAGTTTGTTCAAATTGCTTGCTTTTGACATTTAATTTATAATATTTGTGTTATTTTCCCTGTTTGCTATTTTTAATGGCTAATTTGCATAATATGCAAATTAATTTTCAGGCATTGTGATGAATTGTAGTGATAGTAGCAAGTGTCCAAAAAAAAAATGTCTACATAAATGAAATGTTTTCGAGCAGTCTATATGAGAACAAGCACAATATCTTGACATTTTTTCCATACAAGGATGCTTATTTGCATAATATGCAAATTAGGTAGATTCGCTGGCGCTTTTTAATAAAAACATTGAATACAGTTCTTCATAATTACTTTTCGCTCAAATTAAATTGTTTTGGACACTTAATTTGTAATTTTTGGACTATTTTCCTTATTTTTCTAAATTTTTATGGCTAATTTGCATAATATGCAAATTTCATAAATTTCCACTGCTTGGATTTTTTGGGACTTTTAGTATGTTGTTAAGGGGACCTTGACGGAAAGTATTGCAGTGGAAAATCAAGTGTTGCAATTAGTGGCGGGTCACCCCCCTATTCTGGCTAGATTGACTGGACTATATAGTCGAAAACAGCCTTTTTAGTTCGTTACAAGGTGGTTTGAATATAACGACTGTTTTCGACTCGCCGTAGATCAAAATCATGACTAAGGTATTATGACGCAGTCACATTTCCCCTACGGCGGCCATACGGGAATCTATTATATTTTGATACCAGCTCTCCCCCCCCCCTACTCTCTCTCTCTATATATATATACATAATTATAGGTGATTTGAATAACAATGAATAAAACGGCTGTTTTTTTAAATGTGACTGCAGCATTACCTGTATTCAAGAAAAATGTGAACTTGAAGAGAAAAAGCGAAGGAAGAAGAAAAGAAAGTAAAAAAAAAAAACGAATATAGGCCTATGAGTTTCGTTTCAATATTGAATGAAAAACTTTATTATCCCCTTACGGTAACCCCCCATACACCCCGACTCCAATGATTCTCCGTTCACTACTGAAACATATTTTCGTCGATGGCACTGTAAGGTGAAAGGTCAAAATACCAACTTCAATGTATTAGTGCCCCTTATACGCGAAAAGGGAAAAGTGAAGAAAAAAAAAGAGAGGGAAATATCTCACAATAGGCCTACTGCAATGAGAAACGTAACGAATAAAAGACAGTCAACTTCAGACACGAACATGCTCAGATTATACTTCACACATAACTGATAGAAGAAAGGCAACTCTTTCGTCTCCATGTGGTTTTAAGACAATGAAAATGGACTGCCTTTTAGCAGAAACACCTTTTAGCCTCATTGGGGGCTCCAAATTTGCAGATTTTTCCATAAATTTGCAAAATACGGAAAAAGGGGATGGTGTCTTCGGCAACCCACTGACAGGGGTGGCTTCGATTTTCTATCAATTCTTTATATGTAGTAGATAGAAGAATTTCTACTCATTTGTCTCCAAGTGGTTTAAAACAATAAATGTGGCTTCACTACATAGTAAAATCACTATTTCATCAATGTGGCTCCAAAATGTCGAATTTTCCAAGAAATGGGCAAAATACGAAAAAGGGGCTTGGTGAATTGGGGCAGCCCCCTGAGAGGGTAAGCTTTGCTGTGCCCTCACTTCCTTAAATGTAGCTGATAGAGAAAGGCCTACTCTTCCGTCTCTGAATGATTTCAAGAAAATAAATGTATTTTACCTATCCGAAGGCATCATTTTGCCACATTGAGGGCTCCAAAAGGCAAGATATTTTAATAGTCAAGCTTCGGATAAGGGTGGGGCACCTTCGACAGGCTCTTGCGGGACTATGTTTTAAGGTGCTTGCGACATGCAGAGCAATGCCTCCTCTAACTTTTCCAAGAGGTTTCATTGGCATGAAAGTTGCTTTAATATGTAAAAAACGCCTTTTGCCCTCATTATGTAATGTACACTTTTCTAACATGTCTAACGCGACGCTAATTACATGCAAAGGCGAGGCAAGACCGATTGAGTCTATTGTACTCTTTTGAAAGGCAAGCCAGCGAACGCATTGTAGTCGGTATCACTACTGTGACGTGTGACGGAGGTTGCTTTTTGGTGTCATTTTATCGCAATATCGGGAATACATTTGGGGGTATTTTCCCCTATATCTAAGCAAGTAAAAACATTAATATGTCATGAAACATCAATATTCTCGTTAATATATCCTCTTTCGTGTTGAGTGCCGATATTTTGCATTAATTGTTGATATTAATGACAAAGCAGAAATATATCAATGCACATGCAAATATTTGCCTAAAAACATGGAAATTTTTGCATATATTTTTATATTTAGCAAAAAATATTAACCGGACTGTCCGGAAAACGATTGCAATCGATTTATACTATCTAAATCATTGTGAAATGCGTATTTATTTAATATTTTTCATTTGTTTGTGCGAAAAAATGAAAATAATTAATTTTCATGAAAAATCCAAGATGGCCGACAAAAACGGGGTCCTCTGGGTCTTCCGTACAGGATATGACCCGGTAGCATAGGCGGCGGAAGCGGGGGGTGACGTGTTCCCCCCTAAATCTTAGGTGGGGGGGGGACGGTCCCCCCTAAATTTTTTTTTATAACCTTTTTTTTTGCTTGTCAATTTTTTTCCCTGCGTCCCCCCCTAAATTCACGGGGAACCCCTCTGAAACGTGTGTTGTCCCCCCTAAAATTTAGGTTTATGACCTTTTTTTTATTTATTTATTTTTTTGCTTGTTACAAATGTTTGGTTAGCAACATCTAAAATTTAGGTTGATAACTTTTTTTTTGTTTTTTGTTTTTTTTTTGCTTGTTAAAAATTTTGGATTAGCAACTACTAAAATTTAGGTTGATAACCTTTTTGGGGGGCACTTGTCCAATTTTTTACCTGTGTCCATCCCAAAATTTCAGGTGGACACCCCCTAAATTTGTTGGCTTCCGCCGCCAATGCCCGGTAGCACATTTTCTTGGCCACTGATATCATGCCAACATGTTGGGACCATCAAACCTTCCATCAAACCTTTTGTACCCGATCAGCTGAATAAACTCCCCCATCCCCCGGACTATAGCAGGGTGACCAGACGTCCCGTATTTCCTGGGATCGTCCCGTATTTTGCTCCTTTGTCCCGGCGTACCGACATACCCTTCCCGGTACGCCTATTTGTCCCGTATTTCAGAATATTGAGCAAAATATAGTTAATACATTTAAAAGTGGCGAATTTTATCAAATGCCAACAGACGATAAAGCAGAGACAACAAATAAAATCGATAACTAAACTCTTGCAAGTTCTGCGGTGATTTTCTTGCTAACCCAATACATTGCAAACGAACTGGCCTCCTGCTGTGTGTGGCAGGCTACCAGCTAGGCATGTAGGATCGGAGCAGATTCTCAATGGTGCAAACAATGACGTTATAAATAGTTTTCAACCAAAATAATCACAAAATCGGCGGGAAACTTGTATAATTATACCATGGATTCTCAGATTACTGATTTGGAGATACAATCGGAGTAACAAGTTATTGAGTTTTCATTACTATATTGTTTCAGCTTTCGTTTTGAGTCTTGTTGTGTATTATGATGCCCCGATGTTTAATCTAATAGTTGACAATGTTTCACTTTTATTCATTCATGTTTCATTTTATTCATTTCTAAAACATTTTAGTTTTTTGTTATTTTGAAAATATATTAAAAAAACACCAAATATCATTATGATTTTTGTTAGATGATTGGATTGTTTTTGTTTGCTTGAAGTTTTAACTTTTTTCCTCTTGCTTTATTTTCTATCCTTCTTTCTTCATCCTTCTATCCTTCTTTCTTCGTCCTTCTATCATTCCCGCCTGCCTTTTTGGTTCCATCTATCTCTATTCCCTATCTTTCTTTCCTGATCCTTTCTCTCTCTGATCATTTTTCTTCTTTCCTTCTTTCTCTTACCTGCCTTCTTTAGTTTTTTCGTATTTCCTTCATTCTCTCTTTCCTTAAATTTTCCTTTGCTTCCTTCTCCCTTCCTCTCATTTTTCTTTTCGTTCTTCTCTCCTTCCATTATTTTCTTTTTTTTTATTCTCTCCTCCCTTCATGTTCTCTTTTCCCTTCATTCTTTCTTCCTCCCTCTCTTTACTCCTTTCTTTCATTCTTTATTTTATTTTTCCTACTATATTTTCCCCTTATTCTTTCTTTCCCTTCCTTCCTTCCTTCCTTCCTTCCTTCTTTCCTTCCTTCCTTCGTCCCTTCCTGTTTTTCTTCTTTCTTTGTTTCTTTCTTTCTTTCAAAGAATGAAGGAAACAATTTTCTTTAAGTCATTTTTTCTTTCCGCCTTTTATCTTACTTTATTTTTATTCTTCCGTCCTTTATTTTGTCTTTCACACATTTATTCATCTCCCCTTACTTTCTTTTTCTTTCTTTCTATATTCAATTCAGAATGATGGAAACCCTTTTTTCTCTCTTTTATTCTTTTTTTATTTTTCCCTTCATTTTCCCTTTCATTTTTCTCTCTTTATTTCTTCTCAATTCATCTCTTTTCTTTCTCTCTTTCATTATTTCGTCCACCCTCCATTCCAATTCTTTATTGTTTTCACAAGTCTAACACTGTGTAGCCTTCTTTTTTTTCTTTTTTGTCGTTGCGTATTTCATTTTGTGAAATCTGGTCACCCTGCACGACAGAGCAAGTGCAGTATTTGTTTTAAAAAAATAGCAACACAGAAACAAATTCTAAAAAAGTTACAGCACAGTTTTGTTGGACTTCTCCCGGGACATCTACCGCACTGGTTTCCTTGAGCGTGCAATGTCAATTTTCGTTGCACACCTTTTGCTTGCACACCAGTGCACACAAAAAAGTTGGATGTCATGTGACGCGTATTGGCCAATCGTGATGCTTGAAATAATACACCTATTTTATCAGAGGCGTCGATCCGGGGGGGGGGGGCAATCGCCCCACTAATAAAATATTGGGGGGGGGGCAAACATATCATTTTGCCCCCATAATTCCGGATATGCATTAAAAAAACAAGATTGTAATGTTCAGCAAGCGAGATGCAGATACACAACTCGTTCTTTATTTAGAATCGTGCTCAAAATGTCCGCTTTTCAGATTGGAATATAAAATTTTCAGCTCGTGCTTCGCGCTCGCATCATTTCTGTAGCAAAAACCCATACTTTTCAAGATTAATAGGTGAATGTAAATGTCCCGTTTTCAGTTCTAAGCCTCAAAAGAACTCCTGCTTCGATTTGCAATCATCTTTTCTTGGATATATATCTTGTTCTTTATCAAAACGTCCATTAAAATGTTATTTTTCAGATCGAAATATCAACATTTTCAGCTCGCGCTTTTAGATACAAATCTTAATCATTGGTACCAAAAATGCTTAGAGTATCAAGTTTTCAGGTCAGAATATAAAGAAATTTCAGCTCACTCTCGACACTCGTACTATCTGTGTAGTGAGATATGTATCCTCCTCATGAGTTCCTACAAACTGTCCTAAACAGGCACGCTTTTCCTGTCAGTATACTAAAAAATCAGCTCGCGCTTCGCGCTCGCATTAATTTGTTGGTGAGATACGTGTCTGTGTCTCATGAGTCATATATATATATATATATATATATACATAGATACACACACACATATGTGTGTGTGTGTGGGTGGGTGTTTTGTACGATCGAGTGCCTTTGGAACGTTAATGATTCCCCCCCCATCTGAAAAATGGATCGACGCCCCTGCAATCAAGTAACAAAATTTGATATTGTCTACTGTCCCTGTGGTTAGAATTCAATCTATTTTCAAAACAAAGTCGATTTATATATGTTGGCAGAGGAGACGAATCTTCCCCGAAGAAGGTAAATGACTATCGAAAATTTGGAAAGTGAATAAAGAACTTGTTGGAATTGCAAACTTGCATTACTCGTGAATATCATTTTTTCGCATTTCTGATGTCTTATTATTGCAAATAAGTGGAAAACTAAGTGAATAAAGAACCTGTTGGAATTGCAAACTTGCAGTACTCGTGAATATCATTTTTTTTCGCATTTCTGATGTCTTATTATTGCCAATAAGTGGAAAACTAAGATATAAACACACACACACACATATATATATATAAATTGTGTAAAGGAATGGATGAAGATGAATGGTAGGCGTAGCTCAAATCAAGGTTCCCCAGAGCAATCTACCCTTTTGAAAAATTGGTGATGCCGAAAAAATTTCTCTGCCGGGAATCGAACCAGGGCCCCGAGCTTTGAACGCCGGTGCCTTAACCACTAGACCACAGAGACGGGTTAGTGGCTAGGGCGACCCTGATCCAATTGACCGTCAGACAGATTTTCGACACTATACCAATTATAATTTCCTTTGTCGGGTGAAGTTGCGTTTTGAACAATGACAAGCCGCCATGCCTCAGCTGGGTCAAAGCTATTGCTTTGATACAGGGAGATTTAAGCTACGCCTACCATTGTTCTCTTCATCCAATTCTTTACACAATTTTTAAATAAAAGAGTTGCCAAAGTTGTTGTACATATATATATATATATATATATATATATATGTGTGTGTGTGTGTGTGAGGGTGTGTGTGTGTGTGTGCGGGTTTTTGTACGATCGTGCTCCTTTGGAACTTTAATGATTTTGCCCCCCCCCCCCATCTGAAAAATGGATCGACGCCCCTGTATTTTATGAATTACCTACCGTCTTTGTCTTAGATTTGATGCAGCTTTGTCCTTACTGAACAAGTTCACATCTACCCCTGATATTTGCCAATAAAACTGAAATTACTTATCTAATAAGGACGGACATACTGGGCATGAAGCATTCAAATTAACCATCTAAGTTTTACGAAAAACTGTATTATTTTCTGAAAAAAAGATGTCAGTCAGATCTCAGATTTATTGGGATCAGGAAAAAGAAATGGAAATATGGATATTGTGGTTTACGGTACCGTATAAACTACACACGCCGAAACCTAGCAAACACATTACAATTACAACTGAGATGAAAGCACGAAAATGCTCTTAACTTACTTTATTTGTATGGAATGCTATTACTTTGATGTATATGTTCCCTCAAAGATTTTCTGCTAAACTGAATATCACTCAAAAATCATGGATCCGGACACTAATTCTATAAACAGATAAATAGTCTTGCTATTGTATTTCAAAAAAACTTTAATTTCGCATAGTCAAAAAGAACGACAGTGCACTTCGCACATATATCGTAGGGAATTGTGGGACGGAAAAAATATGTAATGCATGAGGATATGTAAAAACATTAGCGTTTTATCGATAGAGATATATACTAATTTTACTAGTATCCAATCATACAAGTGCATTATGTTTATTTTGGCGTCAATACACATGAAATAAACATTAACCTTCCAAAATCAACCTTAAAATTGGACAAATTGCAGCCATGTTGGCTACGTACAAAAACGCGCGAAAAGAGTTCCCTCTCTACTCTAGCTTTGCTAGCTCCATTCCGGAGCTTACGTATGGTATCTCTGTACTGTGGCATGGTCGCAGCCTCACATATAATTCACAGAGATACTACCCCCATCTCACTAGGAACGAAGGCGATCATGGCGACCATGGCGATCTGGGTAAATCCCGCAAAGCCAATATATAGCGTACCTACGGGGGGGGGGGCAGTCTCCCCCCTGACGAGCCACAACCCACCATGCAAAGGACATATCCCTGCCCCCCCTGACGAGTTTGAAAGACCTCCCCCCTCCCTCTGACGTGTTGAATATCTTTTTTTTTTTTTTTGCTTGTCAATTTTTTGGGCGGACGGTTTTGACCCCCTCCCTGGAAAATTCTAGGTACGCCACTGCGGAAAGCGTAGCAGAATCTTCCTCGAATTCTATCTTTAGCCTGCGAGGCGATTGCATTGCAACTTCACTGCGACCGACCTGCGCTGATGGAGATGGTAATACGCTGATATAACGACGCTGCCACTCTCTTGCTACGATTCGAGGCAGATGTGATGCGCTGCTTCTGCGATCAAAGCGACCGAACAACGAGGCTCATACTAATTAGGACCTCGGTACAGTAATGCTACAAATGGAGCGATTGTGTTACGTTCATGATCGGCTCATGAAACGATTTCAAACAATCGGCATATTAAACGCGGCACATGAGACATTCTTCAGCCGATTGCCAACCTCTGACCAAGATGGATGTCCAGAATTTGGTTGGACTCATACATCTTAGCATTCTACAACATCAGAAGTCGAATACGAGGACAGGAGAAGGAGGAGGCCAAAAAGATACTGGGTCCGATCCTGGCCGTCACTTAAATCATGATATAATATTTATTAATATTTCATTCAAAAGATGTTGATGAGCCTGATAGTTTAATTATGAGGGATGCATCCAGAATTTCAAAAAAGAGCATGAAAATCTTTGATATTCTGTTTATTTTTTTCCACAAAAGTTTGTCACTCAAAATTGTTTGGTAAATTCCTTTCAAATTTGTTGACAAGAAGTAGTCTACTCATGTGAGAGCACTCATAAATGGCTATCTTGAAGAAATTTTTCGAACTTATATTTGAAAGAATTAAGGCTTGGAGATTCTTTGATGTTATAATAGTTCCCCAGAGTCTAGGGCCTTCAAAAGTAAAAATTGATTTTGCAAGGATGGTCCGGGGTAGTGGTAAATGAAATTCATCGGATTGACGTGTGGGATATTTATGAAGGGTTTGGTTTTTGTTAAATGAAGAATTAAATATGGGTGGTAACATATTATTGCTTAACTGATACATGAATTGACCTAAATTATATTGGTACAGTGTTTTTGTTTTTAGAAGGTTATTGTTTAAAAATAACTCATCTGTGTGGCAATGCCTTCTTTTGTAAAAGCAATATTCTATCTAGGTAGGTTGAGTGTGTGTTTCCCCAAACAATTGCTCCATAATTTAGATATGGTAAAATTAATATTGAATAAAGCATTTTTAGAGAGAAAGTTGGAAGAAAAAACTTAACTTTGTTGATAACACCAATATTGCGTGAAATTGTACGACATAATTATAGAGTCAATATGCGATTTCCAAGATAATTTGTTGTCTATTATGAGGCCTAAAAATTTTGTTGTAGTAACAACTTCAATTTCTACATTGTCTAATTTGATATTAAATGGCAATTGTTCTAAAGAATTGCTAAAAAGCATGCATTTCGTTTTTTGAACATTAATTGACAATTTATTAGCCCTAATCCATTGTACCAATTTATCCAGTTCAGTGTTCAGTACACTAATTAAAATATCGGGGTTATGATCAGAGTAGAGTACATTTGAATCATCTGCAAAAAGGACATAAGATAATATTTCAGAGGAGTTCTGGATGTCATTTATATAGATTATAAATAAAAGAGGGCCCAGGAGGCTGCCTTTGGGAACACCCCAGTTAACATTTTGTAGAGAAGAATTTTGTTCATTTATGCTTACGAATTGTTTGCGATTTACGAGGTAGTTTCTGAACCACTCCAAGGCCTTCCCACGAACTCCATAATTTTCAAGTTTGTAGAGCATTATTTCATGATAGTGTCAAAGGCCTTGGAGAGGTCCAGAAAAACACCTATTGTATGTTCAAAGTTGTCAATAGCTTTTGTGATTTTGTCAGTAAATGAGAGAGTGGCATGAGATGTACTATGTTTTTGGCGAAATCCAAATTGAAAATCGGAAATTATATTATATTTATTCAAAAAATTTAATAATCTTGTGTGGATCACCCTTTCCATAACTTTAGACAAAGTAGGTAATAAGGCAATTGTTCTATAGTTACATACATTAATCTTTTCTCCTTTTTTGTGCACTGGTATTATCTTTGATATATTCATACTGTCAGGCACTATGCCATTACTTAAAGAAAGGCTGAATATGTATACTAATGGGTCAACAATGTATTCTATAACATTTTTTGATAAAATATTGTCAATACCATCGTGACCACAGCTTTTTTTGTTTTTTAAGTTGTTCACTATATCTATTATTTCATTTCTATGTACAGGTACTAAAAATAAAGAAATTTGATTTGGTTGGTGAATGAACTCCGTATATTTCTTTTGTGTTAAAGGTATATTATCTGCAAGACTTTTTCCAATTTGTGTGAAGACTATTGATTGAATATATCAGCTATACGAAAAGAATCGTGTATTTCAACATTATTGTGCCTTATTGTTTTTATGCGTTCTTTTATGCTTTGTTTATTTATGGCAGTGTTTGTTGTTTTCTATGTTTTATTGATGTTGAGTTTGAAACGAATTAATTGATTTGTGAAATATTTTCGTTTTTCACTGCGCAATAGTTTAGTCATCAGGACATGTGAGCGTCTTTTTTTCTATTTCCAGCTAGCTTAGCAGTAAGATTTTAATCCCCCTCCCCCCTCTCCCCCTCCTCCTCTTCCTCCTCCTCCTTTTCTACCACCACCATAACCTCTTGTTCTTCCTCTTGGACCGCCGGCATAACAGGGGTAGCTTGTAAGCGTCGCAGTGGAAACGGTGTGAAGCATGTCGAGCGCAAGGCAGTCGCCTTGTAAATGGAAGCAGCGTAGCAATGATGTCTTGGAAGCGGGCCTGAAAACACGGGCGAGCGGTGCCGCTTTTAATGCGCTTCTCCTACGCTTTATGCGTTGGAGCGCTCCGTTACAGCTACGAATATGACGTTTGTAATACGCTCATGACTCGATTGTGATGCGCTTTAGCACCTCCGCGATCTCGCTACGTAAGTTTTGAACATTTTGAAAATTTGTGGCGACCAAGAAGATGTTGGCGATCCTTGCCGCTTCAGAAAAGATCAAGGTACGACGGAGAACATTGAAAAGATCAAGCCACGATCAAGCTACGTTATACCACGCTTTGTCGATTTTTGACGATCGCAGTAGAATCGCCTTCTAGTGAGACGGGGCCTTACGATATTATGGTGCCACGAGCCTATACATCAGGGGGGGGGGGGGGCTAAAGATATTCGTTCGACCCAACCCATTCGAATTTTTGTCAATTTGATATTGCTGATTGACAAAAATGTATGAATATGATTCAAAATCTAACACTGATTCTAGAAATGGTAACTACTGAACTCTTTCGCCCAAATTAGGAAGATGGAACTATTTTTCGACTGGCGGAATAATTAGGGCTATTTTACTGTTGCAGTTGATGAATTTGATCCATTCATAGTTATCTTCATAAATGGCGATTTATTTTTAAAATGAGCTGGCTACGGTACCCTTTCCTGGTCAGATTTGGAATGTCAGATATATATCCTATCCAATGGTAGTAAACATTCTACCCTCTAATTTCACATTTATTTTTCATGAATTTTTCAAAAGTGCCATTTTAACACACAAGTCTATGGGGAATGTTTTACGCGCGTGACATCTATAAGTAAAATGGGAAATCCCTAGTAGTGGATAGAAAACCTGGCCAAACACTTCAGTGGCAAACAATTTCTCACATGTCAATATGTTTAGTCATCAAGTGGTGCAAAAAATGGATTTAATAGCTAGCAGGGCTATATCAGGTAAAGTTTGTAGGTCTGTGTATATGTAAGCCTAGGAATGTATGTAGACTGGTCAATGTATCGAGAGTCTAGGCCTCTTTATGTTCTGATTCATCATTGTTTTATGTTAGTGTACAAAACCTACTTAATGTTAGAAAGACCTTTACAAATTGCTCATTTTAAACTTGTTCTTAGGAAGGGGGTAGAGAGGAGATAGAACTGTGAGAACTTTATTGAAGAGAACTAGAGTGGTACCTTCAAGAAGGTATTTAGAAAAGGGCACAGAGTAAGGTAAGGTATCTAATAGTGCTCAACTAAGGAGGGAGGGGTGGCTGTGTGCTCAAATCTAAGTCTAGCCCCCTCTCCTCGTTATAAGCAATGCCATCTATAAAATTATCTTTCTTTTTTTTCTCTCTCTTTTTCTTTCTTTCTATCTATTCATGTATCTCTTCCTTCTTACATCTGAGAGGCAATAGCCCTAGGAAGATTTTGATATAATGGGTCAAATGCAAATGTACTAAAGTAGTATCTCATTCTCTTATTGTTTCCTCATTCAATTTCATTTATACAATTTGGTAATTATGTTTGGGGCAGTTCTGGTATACCACTTCGCTCTGTAAGTGTTGACACGCTTTGCATGCATTTACCATCCCCTCCAAAATGAAATCCTGGCTACGCGGTTGTGGAGGAGCTTTTCGAAATGGACATTGCTTTTTGGACAGGAATTTCATCTTTGCCACTGACTCGTTTTTCATCACTTCTCGTCGTGCCAAAGGCTTGGGGAGATAGAGGATTCTAAAACCTACTTCTACTGTTCTGCTCTTTCCACAGCTGTGAACATTGCTGATTCAGCATCTACTACTAGTACTAGATAAAGACAAATGGTACAGGAACCCATTTACTTATGGTTCACAGAGATACGATCTTATGGTTGATGGAGAGCGCCCTCTCTACAATAATATTGTTGACAAAATGGCATCGAAGAAAGCTCAAAGTCAGTATCAATCAAAATGGCGTTATGTTGTACTCCTTGCCAAGTTTGTAAACCATTTTTTACAACAAGGTATTATGAAATCACTCGGGGTAATAATTCCTGCTCTTATCGTTCAACTCAACATCAGCTATGCTACTGTTGGTTTTCTGCTCTCACTTCAGATCACCATGAACTATATGGCATGTAAGTACTTGACACTTCCTCTCTGGATGCCGTTTATTCAACGGGTCGGTGGATGAGTATACTAATTGACTTTACGATTAATAAACACCTTAAATTTTACCCAATGTTCATAGGTCCGTGTGCTGTTTTTTTTTTCATTTCAGTTAAAGATCGTAAATATGAAAGATATGCCTATACACTCACATGAATTCGTAATCTCACATTATAGACCTATGCTTATGGGCGGAAATCCCAGAAGGGGGACAGGGGGACGCGTCCCCCCTACCCAAAAAAGTAGGGGGGTACACAATATCAAATGCTCCCCCTACTTTTTTGGTCTGTTATGATGAAGAAAAATACATCATTTACAATCGAAATAATACATGTATTTTGGACTGAATGACCTGACATTTTGAGTGAAAAACTTTTTTGCTTGTCAAATTGTTTTTGGTTAAAATGACCTCACATTTTTGGTGATATTCTTTCTTGTCAAAGTTTTCAGCCCCTGGTCCCCCTACCTTTGGGGACAGATTTCCGCCCATGATTGGTGCTGCATAATCAATGTCAAGAATTGGGGCCTATGCAATTCTTATCTACGTTGTCTGCCATGTCTTGTAGGCCTTGCTGTCGTGAAAAAATATATAGAGAGATCTTAGGTCTACGCCATTTTGCTAAAGGCCTATTGCTTACAAAAATATATTCATTTATTTTAATGTCCTTTATTTTTGGTAGTTCATATTCATATAAAATAAATTCAAACTATGTAATTATAATTCAGAAGCACAATCGTTGTAAGCATAAATAATGCAAGCACTGTATGGACTTCATGATAATCTTCGACAAAAAAAAAATTTCCAACCTAAAAACTGGGCATTCATAGGACCTTAAAAAAAATATGAACAGGGTAGGAATCTAATCAGTAAATGGGAGCGCGAAGCGCGAGCTGAAAGTTTTTGATTTTCCAACCTAAATATAATTACTAAACATTATTTTTCTCCTCATCTTCCTATCTTGTGCCACCAAAAGGGGGCGGGCCACCGCTTCGCCCCCTAGATCTACCTATGATCCACGCCGGGGCGCGTGTTTTTTTCCGTACCGCTAACGCGTCATATTGTCTAATTTAATGCCAAAGAGCGACTTGAGCAGGGGCCGTTATCTTTCTACGAATGCCTCAGCTATCTCGATCTCTCGCGCGCGCTATACACATATCGGCCTATTGTGATAAATACTTGCAGGTACAACTGAAGAACATACATGTATATGGTCAGAGAAGTGTTTTGAAGAATGATGTTCAAACTGGTTGGAACATACTTCTCTACTTTTGTTGATAATGTTAACAAATATTTTACTAGTACAATAAATAAACATATACACCATAATGATACTCAATAGTTTCTCATCATTTGATTGCATTGATTTACATTTGGCATTACAGGGATGTGAATAATATCACCAGTGTTGTGTTTGTTACAGATTGATGAAGATGGTGTTGGAAAATGATATAATTATGAAGTTTGTTATGGTGATAATAAAAAGGATGGTGTGGGTGATGATATTTATAAAGGCAGTTGTGGTAATGTGATTATTCTATACCATACATTTGTGTGTGATATGATAGTGATAATGCTGATGGTGATAATTGATATAGAAATGATGGTGGTAAGATGGAAGTATAGCAATATGTACTGGTGGTGTAATAATGATTGAATTAAAGTAAATTTAAACCTCCCTAGAAATTTAAATACATGTTGATTTTTATTAATTTGTATATACACATGACATATCTTGTGACATTGTGATAAATTTGTGTCATAATTTTTAGAATACTTTTTAAATAACCCCATCCCTTTGGCTTCCACTGAGAGTATTGGGATGACATTTGTCAATCATCAGTCAGGTAACATGAATAAAATAATAAACTGGCAACCTGTTGACGATATCATATTGCTTTTTTTATACAATGTCAACTCACAATTATGCAAGTAAAATTAAGAGTTTTTGCTGTCAGAAATCCCCATGCAACATCAGAGAAACCACAGCTATGATGGGATATTTTAGGAAACATTCAATGTTAATGTTATCGCGATCAAATAGCTAGTACAAATAAGTAGAATCTGAGTTTTCTTAAGGGGTGGCTTATTAAAGATTTTTTTTTTCTTTTAAAAATTAATCATATGACTCAAATTTATATGCGATATTACTTTGATACAGATCATAAGAGGTGACCATCATACATTAAGATTGGGGGGGGGGGGGGAGTGACCTTAAGACAATACCCACTTTTTAGATATATGTACCCATACCTACGTACACGTTATTTGGATGGACCAGGGAGTTGAGAGTGATTGGATCGAGTCACTTACTGAGATAAAGTTCAACTGCATACAATCACGACAATTTGTGTGACTTAATTGCGTCATAGATACATTCCTCTTTACTCCTGAATTGAAATTGAAATTAGTATAACACTGCCCTTAAAGGGGAAGTTCATTATATGGGGTAGAGGGTGCTTCAGGTTGATAACTACTTCGGGAGGGAGGATGAAAACTATGATGAGTATTGAAGCAGAATTATCATGTATGAAGAAATATGCCTTTGGTTTGAAGAAATCTGTTCAGAAATAACTGGAATATGAAGAAAAAACTACTGTAATTAACAGTTGGGCATACCCGACAATAATTACAATTTGAAAATAGCCTTTATTTACATGATATGCGCTGATTGGCCTATTTTTGGGTAATGCATTATGTTAGAATTATGTTAATTTGTCATTAGCAATTAAGAACTTAAATTTTTAATGGACTAGCTATCATCCCTATTTTGGGAGAACTTTTTTTTACTGATTATAATAATAATCAATAGTTAATTGATTTAATCGAATTCATCTCTAATAATGCAAAGCAGCAATCTATTTTATAATGGTTTCTAAAATTGCTAAATAATATTCCACTCCATAAATGCAATGTTAGCATGATGTTTGAATATGGTTGAAAAAAAAAAAAGTCAATATGGCAGAGGTAAAAATGGCAGAGGTGAAAATGGCAGAGGTAAAAAGGGCAGAAGTAAAAATGGTACAGGTAAAAATGGCAGAAGTAAAAATGGTACAGGTAAAAATGACAAGAGGTAAGAATGGAAGATCAGATAATGGCAGGGGTAAAAGTGGCCGAGGTACACTATTAGAAAAAACAGTAGATTCTACAGATGAAAAACTAAAAAACAGGTTTTACAGAAGAAAAAAAAAATATTGTAAATTATAATAACAGGAGGATTTTTCCACAATTTTACAGAACAGATGTTTTAAAAAAAGGGAAAACAGTTTTATTACAATAAATTTGTAAGGGTACAATACCAATATTCTGTAATTTTACACAAATGGATGTAAGATTACACAGTGCAGTAAGATTACAAGTGTTCTCCAGACTCTGTTGCAGGAATTTTTTATTCTTAAGTATACATTTTCTAACAGTGTAAAAATGTAAAAAAAAGGCGGAGTTGAAAATGGCAAAGGTAAAAATGGCAGAGGCAAAAATAAAGAGATATTGGGTGCTGGTTTGTTAAAAAGCCGAGAAAAAAAGTTTTCACTCCAAAATAAAAGGAGATTTGGTTAAGGGGGAAAATGACACAAAAAAATATTTCAACTAAATGAAGTTCTTTTAGGTCAGAAAAAGAATTACAACAAAAATAATAACAATTAGATAATAAACAATGGTTTTTTTCTTCTGTTTGAAAAATTGCATACATTCGTAATTCCGAAGCTTCATTATTCCGAAGGTTCGTTAATCCGAAAACGAAATGAGGTTCGTAATTCCGAAGGTTTGTTAATCCGAAAACGAAATAAGGTTCATTAATCCGAAGGTTCGTTAGTCCGAAAACGAAATAAGGTTCGTTAATCCGAAAATCAAATAAGGTTCGTATTTCCGAAAATAAAATTGATTCATTTTGGAAAGAAAAAATGTGTTGTCCTTGCAAATTAACAGGATATTACGAAATAATTAAGATAGGCACCTGAATCTGAGCAATTGCTGCCCAAGCAAATGGTTGAAAGATCAGGGGATTAAATGTGTTGGTCGCGTGCGAGTAACCTCCAGATAATAGAATTTGTATTGGAGGGGATGTCAGTTTTAGGAGCTTCTGCTGGTAATAAAAATAAAAATTATACTAATGATGATCATATTAATCCCATACGATGATCATAATTAAAATGGTGATAAAGAATATAAATGTTAATAACATTTTATTGATCGTTACGCCTAGTGTTAACAATGTTAATCCGTTTTTCATGATTAAAAAAAATGCTCAGAATGTTTACTTTTTATGTGGGGCGTTGTGGCCCAGTGGAATTGTCTTCTGATTATGAAACAGAGGGTCGTAGGTTCCTTGAATAAGAAATTTATCCACACTGTGCTGCACTCAACCCGTGTAAGGTGAATAGGTACCCAGTATGAAGAAATTGATTAAATGCCTTCCTTTGGGCGCCTAGGCAGCTAAAGCCGTGGTATAATAATAGCAGGGCCCACTAGGAGAACTGAAGTGGCTTCCCTTGGTAAATAATACCATTATTATTATCATTATTATTATTATTATCATGTCTTATTAGGCCTACATGAAATTTCCAAAGTTTGAGCTCGTGATTCGCTCGCAATATCTCACAAGGATTCCCTTTTAACAGTAATTATGTCCATAATTGACCAAAAATCGAGTTTTTTCTCCAAACCACTTGCTCGCTACCCTTGCTCGTGAAAATGAAACCTAAATATATATCTTATCAATCAAAAATAAATTAAAAAACTTTGCTCAACTTAATTACTACAAAACACATAGCTTTACACAGATGATAATCTCATGGTGAAAATATCCGTTTGCACCAAAATGCCCGTTTTGGCATATAAGTGCACCTTTTTTGGCTTTGCCCCCCCCCCCACAGGAAAATACGTTCCGCCGCCCTTGGTTGAAACATGTATTGTCTTCATGGCTAACTGCAAAAATCCTTTAACATGTCCCTTTTGGATCAGGTCAGAGCTTATAATTAAAATTTCTGCTCGCGCTTCTTGCTCGCAGCTGTTATCTAGTTACATAGCCATCTTGTTTTGAAGATCAAAAACATATTGCCATCATATTTTCAACAAAAAATATAGCTCGCGCTTCGCTCTCGCATTATTTAAAAAGGGCTTATGATATTACTACACATTTACTTTATTTTATAAGAATAAAGCTGATTATTGGATATTAGGACTACCCTTTCAAAGAAACAAACAAACAAATATCAACTTTAAGTTGCTGATCGGGGGAATTATGGGTGAAAAAATTGCCCCCCCCCCTACTATTGGCGAAAGTTGGATCCACCGGGGGGGGGGGGGGTAGCAGGGGGCACTTGCACCCCCAAAATAAGTAACAACCAAAATGGTAAATTCCTTTTTTTTCAAAATAAATACTCTTTTAAAGTATACATTTTAGACTAATTTTCAGGAGAAGCTCTTAATAAAAATGACATCCCCTCCAATACAAATCCTATTATCTGGAGGTTACTCGCACGCGACCAACACACTTAATCCCCTGCATCTTTAAACCATTTGCTTGGGCAGCAATTGCTCAGATAAAATCGAAATTAACCGTATGCTTGATCCGGGCGCCTATTCTTAAATCAATACATGCTTTGACCACAACACACATGTATCATCGTTCGTTATTACTTCTATTGCATAATATCATGTTATCTTGCAAGGACAACACCGTTTTTGTTACCAAAATGAATTAATTTCATTTTCGGAAATACGAACCTTATTCAATTTTCGGATTAACGAACCTTATTTCGTTTTCGGACTAACGAACCTTCGGAATAACGCACCTCATTTCGTTTTCGGATTAACGAACCTTCGGAATTACGAACCTCATTTCGTTTTCGGATTAACGAACCTTCGGAACAACGAACCTTATTTCGTTTTCGGATTAACGAACCTTCGGAACAACGAACCTTATTTCGTTTTCGGATTATCGAACCTTCGGAACAACGAACCGTATTTCGTTTTCGGAATAACGCCACAAATGCTCGGATTAACGAACCCTTTTTCGTTTTCGGATTAACGAACATCGAGGTATAGGCAATTTACGTGTTTCGGAATTACGAACCTTCGGAATAAAGAACCTTCGGAATTACGAAGTGTAACCTTGAAAAATAACAGAGATTTTGTTTAACATATTTTCGGCATTACTCCTATTTGTTTAATTACTATTTGTTGAATAGTAATGAGTCAGAAAGAAGAGGATCGAGGGTATTGAATTCCAGTTCATCGTGGCTTAACCGTGAACCAGAATAGCCTGGTGGTTGAGTCGCTGTCCGGAAAGCAGTAGATGGCAGGTTCGAATCCCACTGGTTCCAATTTTTTCTGACTTATGATTTATGATTTTCATACAGATCGAGCATACTGATCTTAAGCAAATAGGAGTAATGCCGAAAATTTGTTAAACAAATTATAATCTCCTCCTATAAAAGCCTCTTAATACTATCTATTGTCCACGGCGGACGGCATTTGAATAGTAATGAGTCAGAAAGAAGAGGATCGAGGGTATTGAATTCCAGTTCATCATGGCTTAACCGTGAACCAGAATAGCCTGGTGGTTGAGTCGCTGTCCGGAAAGCAGTAGATGGCAGGTTCGAATCCCACTGGTTCCAATTTTTTCTGACTTATGATTTATGATTTTCATACAGATCGAGCATACTGATCTTAAGCAAATAGGAGTAATGCCGAAAATTTGTTAAACAAATTATAATCTCCTCCTATAAAAGCCTCTTAATTTACTAACAGAGATTTGTATCAAATCTCTACATTTTAGCATTATACCAAGCTAATTACCAAGAGGGTGCTGGTTATGGTGTACAAAATCCCCAACAACACTTCCGCTTCCAATCAAGGCGTTTATATCATATTGGATGCAGTGGTAAAGGTTCAGGGTCTTCTTTTATGCAAAGAATCTGAACCAAACGGTCCCCCTCGATCGACCCCAAATTGGTTTACCAGTCAAAACAAGATTATCATTGATTATCATAATCGGTTACATATTCGGTGCCAAGCCTGGGAACGCATGCTTATTGTCATTCAAATACTTAAAAAGAATAGTACAGACGACATTACAAATAAGGACATTATATTTAACCACAATCATTCGTGACAATTTCAACGTCTAAGCTTTCCCCGCTACGTCTCTATGTTTTCCCCGCCCCCTAACCCTCTCTGTCTCTCCACCTCTCTTATGTCTACTCTTTATCCTTTTTGCATCGGTAAACCTGGCAAAACAGCCAGACAAAAAGGAATGTTATAAAATGATGAATGAGAATAGTGCAGTTTCATTTTGGTCCTGATAAATTGAATGAAAAAATATCTGTCGTTTGATTTCTTTTTAAAAAGCGTTCACGGTACACCTCCAGCGAATTCGAAAATAGCATTGTTAGGCCAATGAAGACATAATCATGATAATGTTGATGAAATGCCTAACCTTGACATGCACTTCTTATGTAATGTATGTACATGCGGGGGCTTTTTTACAATTCATTGCATGGGGGTTTAACTGGCCATATTTTACCAAGAGCTGTCAATTTTACCTCTCCCATTATAACTCCTGCCATTTTACTACTGCCATTATTACCTCTGAAATTTTTACATCTGCCATTTTTACCTCTGCCACTTTTACCTCTGCCATTTTTACCTCTGCCATTATCGATTATTACCTCTGTCATTTTTAATTCTGCCATTCAGTGGCGTAGACAGGTCCTTAGACCTGGGGGGGGGGTGATCCCTAGCTGGGTCATACTTTATATATATATATATATATATATACAATTAATATATAAATATAAAGAGTGAAGGAGATAACGTACTCGATAAAAACAAAATATCATGGGCCAAAGCAGACGAGTTAAAGATAACAAAATAACACGATCTGCATCTCGTGTGTCTTTTAATCACTTTGCTTTCAGCAATAAACAGGGCATCCAGTAATAAACAAACTTCCTTGCACATTTTTTATGGCAGTAATCTTTTGTTTTATTAATGACAATGAGTAAAGATGATCATAAGAGAAATGTCATTTGTCGGATGTCTAGTTATCATCTTGGTCATGACAGTCCTGCTAAACATGATCTAGAATAACTAGTATTCCTTATTTTACTAGTATAGTAGTATACTCTTTTAAAAGTAGAGATATTGTTAATGATCAAACGAATGAATCAACAACTAAAGGAATAAACAAATAAACTCTGAATAACGATCCTTAAATGTATATGACGACGCAAGACAGTTGTTATTACTTAAAACTTGCAAGTTGTAAATGCATATAAGATGATTGACTCTGAATAAAAGTCCAATTTTGATCATGTTTGTCATTGTTGTACGTTATGATTATTACTGCTATTATTATTGATTGATTGTAACTAGCATTCATTGCTTTATTACTGTATAGTTTTGCTTCTTCCCCCACAGAAACCTGGGGGGGGATGATTGTACACACCATCCCCCCACCTAAAATTCTGGGGGATGCATCCCCCCATCCCCCCCCCCCCCGCTATCTACGCCCCTGCTGCCATTTTTACCTCTGCCATTATTACACCGAGCCGAACATCAAAACCACTACTGATCTACCCCTTATAATTGTGAGATCTGAGACAATACATAGAGCAGATTATTAACTATTATATAGGAAGTTTAGTTTTTGTTTCTAAGTATATTCATAAAACAAATCTGCACGAATTTGGAGGTTGGGAATAAGGGCTCGTTGCAAACTACCATTACAATACACCCCAATTTATCCTCATTATCAGGTCCCTCGGAGAGGACCTTAAGCCGTCAGTCCCCTGGTTGCTTGCTCACAGGCATTCGTGCTTTCTTAGCAGTCAGGTAAAGCCTCGATATAACTATAAATATAATTATTATACATGTGTACTCAGTGACTGCAATCACTAACAACGAGGCGAAGTCCACGCGCATGCGTATTGCACAATTCTACTTCTGTAGTAGTGCACTACTTGCGATAATGGCCTCTGCTCAAGACGCTCTGAGGCATTGCAATTAGAGAATCTGACGCGTTAGCGGTACGGTAAAAAAAAATACGCATCCGGGGCGGATCCACGATGTTCCAAAAGGGGGAGGGGGCAATTTTTTCGGAGGAAAATTTCGACAAACCTTAAAATTCACAAAATAAGGATATTTCATACCCGAAAAAATTTGACAAGCAAAAAAAAAGGTCTTCTGTTCTAAAGGCATTTTTACATCACAAATTTTGCTTCTCTAGTGGGGGGGGGGCACGTGCCTCCAGTGCCCCCCCCCCGCATCCGCGCCTGCCAATGATGACCCATCCCACGGCAGGAATTTCGTGTATAAATGGAATATAAAAGTCTCGTTAATAGAGTATTTTAAAACAAATTTGAGGAATTTAATATAGTTCAAACTCATAGCGAAGGATTCATCATAACTCATGAAAACTATTCTTTTAACTGAGTACGCGAACAATGAAAATATTCTTATATTCGAAGTAAATGTGGAATAAAGGAAAAATCAATTGGTTTAACAAAGTTATGTTCTTAGGGGGTATGGAACATTCTCGTCTACTATTTATGCACTAAATTTACTTATAAGTATCCAGAGGTGATTTGCTTTTTCCGTCATTTTTATTAGTTATGAAATTGACAATGGTCATCAATGTCATCACTCTTTGGCTGGCATGTAGGGCTACATGCGAGTTCGAGAATAGTCTTGCCTTTTTTACTATCCAAGTTCTTAACAAGAGCTTTGTTTACATATATTTCGAAATATGGTTTGCTTTAAAGCAAAACTCCCATCAGTTGTTGTTTTAGAGATAATTATACACTCAATGAAGTGTGTAAAATTGTGCCTTGTAACGTCAGTTACCGTGAAAATGCCCATGTGTATAATTTCGATTTTGAATTATGTATTTTTCCATAATAAAAGACCACAAATAGTAGAGGGACATTTGATATTATGTCACCCCTTTCCAAACTGGTAGGGGGATGCGTCCCCCCCCCCTTTCCCGGGATTTCCGCCCATGACCAAGATCACCCCAATTTCAAACAACGATTAGATGTGCTCTGTCACGGTCTCTTGCATTCAAGTACGTTTTGATGCAATTATCGCGATTGACAGCTCATCGTGTTGATCGCTACGATTGCCACGATCGACCACGTGATCTGATACGATCACCATGATAATTACTCCGCGATTTAGACCACGATTTAAATTGTGGCGCAAATCGTGACAGTGGGAACTACGTATATGCAGGGCCGTAGCCAGAAGCATTTTGTTGGGGTGTACCAGCTAAATTTGGCAACTAAATTTGGTGTGACAGCGCCAACGTGAGCACAGGGGGAGTCTGACGGTGGTGTGCCCCCCTACAATAATCACATGTAAAAAGATTTTGAATTTTTAGAATTGAATTAGTGGCATTCGGTGAATACTTTAAGGTAAATTATACAAAGATATACAAAGATATTTGCATTGTAAAAAAAAACATTTTGGATCAAAATAGAAAGGCTAGTGTGCCGTAGTTGCTAACTTGCAATATAATGATTTACCCTAATGTGGCGTACCGTGGGTCACGGCATGGAGGTGGGCACTGGCAAAAATTTTGAGTCACTCGGTGAGCCCGCAAAGCGTGCTCAATTGCCACGTATAGGCTTTTTGACCTTATAGAGACATTTTAAGGACTGTGCCATTAAACGGATGTGTAATGTACCTCACTGAGCAAATGATGCGAGCGCGAAGCGCGAGATGAAAATTTTTGGTATTCAGACCTAAAAAGGGACATAATAGCAATTCTTAAAAGATAAAAAATACTTATCTGTCTCGCTAAACAAACAATGCGAGCGCGAAGTGCGAGATGAAATTTTTGTATTTATTGACCCCAAACAGAGAAAGCTATTTTTAGGAATCAAATAAAAGAATACTCATCTCACCATACTCATCTAATTTGAGTGCCGAACGCTTGCTGATTTTGTTAGAAAACGTAAAACACTTTTTGTAGTCATTGTAATCATGATTAAAATACGCATCTGACTAACCAGATATTGCGAGCGCGAAGTGCGAGCTGAAAATTTAGGAAATTCAGACCTGAAGAGAAGCATTTTAAGTCTTTTTTGTAGGAATTTACGAAGACCTTATCTATTTCAATAACAAAATGATGCGAGTGCGAGCTGAAATTATGTATATAATGACCCTAAACAGGGACATTTTAAGGACTATTTCTTTTTCTTTAGAATCCATTAAGAGTATACATATCTCACCATAGTCATCTAATGAATGCGAGTGCTGAGCGATTGCTGATTTTGTTAGAATCACATCCAAACACGTGAAGAGTTTTTGTAGTCATAGTATCCAAGTCCTTTGGAAGTGCATATAGAGACATTATTCTAGCGCAAAGTGCGAGCTGAAGATATAAGAAATTCAGATCTGAAGAGGGGCATTCTTAGGCTTGTTTGCGGAAATCTACTAAGACTGCACGTATTTCACTAATCAAATGATGCGAGCGCGAAGCGCGAGCTGAAAATTTTTGATATTTAGATTAGAAAAAGAGACATTTTAAGGACTGATTTTAGGAATTCATGACGTTATAGGGTTAGGGTCAAATTATGAAAAAATAACGTAATATAACATGACATAATATTATATAATATAATATGATATAATATAACATTATAATGCACAATAATTTCTTATTTCCCACGTTTCTTACTTCTCCCTATTTTTCTCCTTTTTCTCCGTTTTTTTTTTTTTTTTTTTTGGGGGGGGGGGGCCAGCCGATAGGGGAGAGGAGTAGACTAGTCTAAAAGTTGTAGACTTGTCTTCATGAATTTGCCAACTGCAGAGTTACCAGTTTTTTAAGTCTTGTGTTTGGTTCTTTTCAGATCTGAAACGGGGCAGTATTTGTACATTACTTTGCTGACTGGTAGATTGGAAAGTGTTCTGTTACTTTAATAGGCCCCCTTTATAATTTGCCAACTATACTTTGGCTTCGATTATTCAAATGAAACCTTGGAAATTCATCCCACCCCATATTTCTCTACAGGTCTAATCTTGCCTCTAATTTTACAAAACTAATGTGTTCGTTAAATCGTCAATAATTGTGGTATAATTTGCAAACTTACAAGCTTGTTTATATTGGAAGAGGACCGAGGGCTTACTTTGTGTGTTATTATAGCTCCATCTGATTTTGTCCTTTGTTTTTGGCTGACTAGTAGGGCTCTAAGCCTGGCTACATGGACTTGGATTTGCCAACTGGCTGTCTTTACTTTCGTAACCTTCTTCGAAGTTAGTACCCCTATTTTCTTTCCTTTTTCTTTCTTTCTTTTTCTTTCTTTCTTTCTATCTTTCTTTCTTTCTTTCTTTCTTTCTTCCTTTCTTTCTTTCTTTTTTTCTCTCCCCTCTCCCTTCTTTCTTTTTTCTCTTCCTTTCTTTCCCTCTTTCTTTTTCTCCCCTACCTCCATTTTGCCGACTGGTACATGATTTTGCCGACTGCCATGAATGTTGGGGGGGGGGGGGAATGGGGGGTGTGACACCCCTCTAGCTACGGCCCTGCGTATATGGCCACCAGACCTTACGATTGCTCTGCGACCCGATTGTTGAATAGAACGTAGTAGAATTGGGTGCTAATATTGAAATATGCACAATAAATATCTTTATATGACAAAAAATGTTCTAAATCATCGTACGAATGTCTATGTTCAAATCTGTGACTATGCTATCAACATTATTAAAATAAAAGCGAATTTAATATCTATTCGTAGCAATCGTACGATTGGCTACGATCTGTTACCAATTTGGACTTTACTGTAAAATAAATGATTGCAATTATCCAAATTTGTTAATTTAATATTCTTTCAATTAATATGATCCTTAAAGAAAAAAAGCGATATGTTTCGTAAGTTGGGCGATGATTTTAAGAAGATGATGACCGTCATTCAACGTTTCTTTTTGCTTTCTAAATTCCTGTAAGGTCCATTGGCTCAGCTTCTTCTCAGGAAGTTTGATGTCAGGAAGACAGCCACACTTGGAGGACTAGGAACTGGTCTGTGTATCATCTGTGTTGCTTTTTCCAAGTCTGTATCGGCTCTTGGTATTTTCTTCTTTTTGGCAGGTTGGTCATCATAATGAGCGTGCAGTATGACTGGACTAACAAAGGCGCGGCGCTATAGGGGGACTGCAAGACAACATCAATTTGAGATGGAAGAAATATCAGATGATTCTGAGTATAACCTTACCCTGACTGTATAAATGTTGTGTTTAGCCAATTTTATGCATGAATTTGTGTATCCAGATTCAATGGCATTGGGACAAATCTGTTAAGTAAAAGTAGAAGAAAACGTAAAGCCAAGTTTCAGTTTTAAGAAATATTGATTTTCACAAATCGCTTTAATACGCTCGAGCTCCCTCGTAGAATCGGGGAATGAGGGTAATGTCAAAAATTCCTTGCAATACCAAAACTTGTTTATACATTAGATTAAGATTGGCCTGCTAACACTCTTGATGACACCCCAATGGGTATTTCATACATTATTTTATTCCATTCTTATAACTAAGAGTGCAGATAAAGTTCCAAAATGAGTGAAGCTTAAAATCACAAATTTAATTGTTTCAATCAAGATAATTTTTATGCAAATTACCAAAATCACAATTATTTTTTAAAGCATGAAAGGAGAAGGGTCATTTGGACATAAATGTGTCAATAAAACTGTCAAATTGATATCCCATTTCTTCATCTCACTGTTTCAAAATACGTTTGACATCTTTTATGACAGAATTCATCATCTTTCTTGATATAAATATTTATTTAACGGGGTAGCTTTAGTCAATAATTTTGAAAAGACCAGCCTATAACCATTGGTTTATAAAGTGCATTTTCCGCCATAAAATGATCTACGATCATTATAAATACGTTTATAAGAAAAAATACAAATATAATTAAAGTAATTTATTCGACAGGGTTACAATAATTATCACATAATCAAAGGAAGTATGCACTCAGGGTGATTAGATGGAATGAAAGAAGATAAAGAGACGATTTGAAAGCGCACCAGCCTGTGTTGCTAGTATAGTTCAACTGGTCTTCCATGGGAACAAAATAATATTATAAAGAATAAGGAGACGTCGAAGAAAAGTATGCGGTTAGCGATGAAAATAAAAAACACGATATCATTTTAAAAAAAAGTAAGGTATACATTCAGAATATTGTTGTCTACAATGGCTCACATTATTTATAGATCAAGTTATTCATAATATTGTCTGTAGATTAATTTGTCTTTTGCTCGATCCAAGGGAAACATTATTTGTTACAGAAGCCTACTTTGTTTTGTAAAGATCGTAATTATGATTTTTTTCAGGTGTGTGCAGTTCTACAATATGTCAAGCTTCATTCGTCTCACTTCGGCATTACTTCGGAGACCACTTTGGAACAGCAAATTCCATCAGCTACCTTGGATCACTTATTGGTGGTATGACAGTCCCATTTCTAACTAACCAACTTCACCAAGCATATGGTCTTCAAGGAACTTTATTGTGCCTAGGTGGATTGTTCCTAAACAGTGTACCAATCGGTGCCATCTTCAAACTTCCCGATTCTCAGTCTCCTCCTACACCAGATCAATGTGGTCTTAGAAATGGCCAGGATGTGGATGAAGACGAAGAAGATGAGGATAATGGAAGAAGCAAAAACGACAGTTCAGATAAAACCAGTTTTTTGCTCTGTTGTACCAACCTTCTACGACACCTCTCGATTGCTTTCGACATCAAAGCTCTTCGACGTGAACCATCCTTTGCAATCTTTTTCTTGCCGTGTCAAATAATTTTAGACATTGTCTTTATAGGCTGGGCTTTATTCATGGTATCTTATGCTATTGATATCGGTTTCAGTCCTTCCTCGGCTGTTTATCTCCCCATAGCTGCAGCTTCTGGTGGTTTTATTAGTCGAAGCACCCTTGCTATTGCCATGCATTATAAGCCTTATTGGAGTCCAGAGCTCTATGCAATGGATGTTGCCATATCTGGACTATCATTGGTGTTGTATCCATTATATTCCAATCTGAGCCATCTTATCATTTGTTCATTCTTTGCTGGTTATGGGCTTTATGGAAGTGCCTCTACTTATTACGCAGTCATCGCAGTGACTGTCTCAGAAGAGAATTTTCCCGGGATTATTGCTATATCTTTTTTCATTTCTGGAATTGGAGCCATTTTATCTGGTTCACTGGCAGGTGAGATTATTATTATTGTGTTTGTTTGGGGATGGGAACATATTTTTTATATTTTGTGATATTTACTCTTATAGGCCCTTTACGATTATTTCTGTATTGAAGTTAAATGAACATGATGAAATCGATTTCTCAGCCCTATAGTATATTTGCCCCCTTTTCCCCTCTTTTCTGAGATCTCATATTACATTTTGCGTGTGCTTGCAGAAAAAAATGATTTTTTTTGCTGTTTTACAATAACATATAAGCCTACTTAATTATGAAAGTTTCGACCCTCTTCCTTCATTTGAATCGCCTCTTACCGGCAAAGATATTACCACATTTATTAAAGTTCAACTCGCAATCTTTCGTATGACACAAGAGCGCTATAGAGAACAAGGGGCAGTCGAAAAAAAAGAGAGATGGAATGGAGAGGAAGAAAAAAAAGGGGAGAAGATAAAAGATAAAAATATATTCAGTGTCATTATTCTCCCAGATCGGCTACTCAAAACAAAAAGAAAACTATGGGAGTAGTCTTAAAAAACGGGAGTTAAAGTACTATTTCACAAAGAACGTGATAGACCCGGGGCCCGTTGCATAAAACTTTTTACCAGAGAAAACTCAGAATATTTTTACCAGAGTTTTTGCCCTGTCAATGGCAGAAATCAGACTAACCTTAGTTTTCAGTTTTTACCAGAGTTTTCTCAGGTAAAAAGTTTTATGCAACAGGCCCCTGAATTAATAACGCGAGCACGAATAGGGAGTTTAACGGAGCGTTGTGGCCCAGTGGATTAGTCTCCGGACTTTGAAACAGAGGGTCGTGGGTTCAAATCCCAGCCATGGCGTAGTTTCCTTCAGCAAGAAATTTATCCACATTGTGCTGCACTCAACCCAGGTGAGATAAATGGGTACCTGGCAGGAATTTATTCCTTGAAATGCCATCGCGCTGTAAAAGGCTGCGAGGCTAAAGCCAGGGTAATAATATCCAAGTCCTTTGGAAGCGCATAGAGACGTTATTTATAATGTGTTATGCGCTATACAAGAACTGTCTATTATTATTATTATTATTTAATTATTTCTATATAGCCTACTGACATAAAATTTGAGGACCGTTTGCGCGAGCTCATGAATATTTTAATCAGCTCGCGCGATAACGGGACTTTCTGAAATTTTTGGGGGGTTTGCCTATATTCGCTTTCCGGATCCGCCTATGAACCTTAACCTGCCCCTCCCCCACCCGTTCAAATGCGCTTTAAGTATCAAAAGATCTTAGTCAATTTTTGCCAACTATTTTTCCTGACATTGATTATATTTTTTTGTGTTCTTTGTAAGGTATTATATATGATGCTACGAAGTCATTCATGGTTGTATTCCGTATCTTTGGTATCATGATGGGCGCCATCTTCATTCTCGTCATTCTTCACATTTGCCTCCATCGTTATCGGAAGAAACACCTCCATGGGACTCAGCATACTAATTAATGTTTCAAGAGACTCCACAAAACAAATATGTTGAATTTTTATTTATCTAAAGCCTTGTTTGAAGTGGGACCGTATATAGAAATCCAATTTCATAATATTGCCATCAAATATACAACAATTGCGATTATTGTGAGCAATATGGATGTGTCAAAAGTAACGATCATTCTATATAAGCTAGGCAATATGGGGCCCGTTGCAGAAAGAGTTGCAATCAATCGCAATTCCAAAAATCACGCGCAACTCGATTTTCAACCAATCAACAGCGCGTATTTGGGACTTGCGATTGATTTTTTGACTTGCGTTTAAACGCAACCCTTTCTGCAACGGGCCCATGGACAATCTTAGCCATTCCAAATTTATCTGCAAAACTATCTTATAATACGGAAGGTTTACAGTAGAGTATTTGACCATTTTTACAATCTCTGTAAGAATGATATCAAATTTGAATGAATTATTTTTAGTGATTCGATTATTTCTATAATCTCGAATTCAGTAACAGGTTGTAAAAACAGTGAGTTCGTAAAAGTGTTATCACATATACATTATAGTTATCATTTTCGGCAATATTCTCCATTGATATATGAATATAGGTACAGTAGTTTACAAAAATGACAATTTTATATATTTTGTAAGACTAAGTGATGTATTGTGGATTATCGTTTTTTTTCATTACGATATTGACGTATACTATACATTTATGATAACCATGATATGATTTTCAGTTTTTAAATCTTCTAAGCGTGATGTAATGTATCGTTGGTTATATTCTTATGTTTTTTTTTACCTAGCTTCATTACAAATTACCGATAACGGTTTAGTGACCTTTTTTTAGAAAGGTAATTTCTTTCCGGAGTATCCGTGATTTACGTATTTACACATGTATTTTTTTTCTTCTGATGCAAATTGCGAACGGCTAAACTTTTACTTAAAAAAATATATCGCAATGTAGTAATAAAATTTCGCTACACGAATATAATTATCATGCTACTGTTATTGTCTGTATGTTGTCTCACGCGTTTGTTAAGCCCGTCAGTCAGTCTACCAATAAGTTGTTTAAACGTTTAAACAATTCATTGTTTAATTTTTTGTTGTTTCGCTTTTTAAGCAACTTGTTTCGAACTCAAAATAGTAGTTGTTAGAGTGTGAGGCTTAAACAGCTCACATAGCAGCGTTTTAATCGTGTGTGATTCAAATAATTAAAAACGATGAATATAGTACACAATAAGAAATTCGGGTTCAATTTTACACCCTTAGGGGTGCACAGGCTTATCCCTATACGAATACCCCAAGGTCTCACAGGCCTAATTCATTCCCCATAGACTCATGTGTTAAATTGGCACTTTAAAAAATTCATAAAAAATAAGGATGAAATTCGGGGGTCGAATGTTTACTACCAGTGGATAGGATTTATATCTGGCAATCCATATCTGACCAGAAAAGGGTCCCTCGACCGGCTCATTTCAAAAATAAATTGGCGTGTTTGAAGACACCGTCGGGGGGAGCAGATTCATCAACTCAAACAGCAAAATGGCCCTAATCCTTCCGCCAGTCAAAATATAGTCCAAAATTGGTGATATTTCTTCCCAATTAGGGAAAAGGAAGTTCAGTAATTACCAAAAATAGAATCAGTGTTAGATGTACAATCATATGCATACACTTTGTCAATCAGCCATATCAAAATAAAAAAAAATAGCAATGGGTTGGCTCGAATGAATATCTATGGCCTACCACTAGTAATTAGGCCCGTGAGACCTGTATATAGGTCTCACAGGCCTAATTCATTCCCCATAGACTCATGTGTTAAATTGGCACTTTAAAAAATTCATAAAAAATAAGGATGAAATTCGGGGGTCGAATGTTTACTACCAGTGGATAGGATTTATATCTGGCAATCCATATCTGACCAGAAAAGGGTCCCTCGACCGGCTCATTTCAAAAATAAATTGGCGTGTTTGAAGACACCGTCGGGGGGAGCAGATTCATCAACTCAAACAGCAAAATGGCCCTAATCCTTCCGCCAGTCAAAATATAGTCCAAAATTGGTGATATTTCTTCCCAATTAGGGAAAAGGAAGTTCAGTAATTACCAAAAATAGAATCAGTGTTAGATGTACAATCATATGCATACACTTTGTCAATCAGCCATATCAAAATAAAAAAAATAGCAATGGGTTGGCTCGAATGAATATCTATGGCCTACCACTAGTAATTAGGCCCGTGAGACCCCAAGCGGTGCACCCCGAATAGGGTTGTAGAGTGTGCACCCCTATTTATGATGCCCATCTGCACCTTAGAGGGTGTACACATCTACCCCTATAGGGTGCATAATGTTACCCCACCTAAAATTACATAAAGATTGTCGAGACTTCCGATCCAATTCTGTATCGATGATTTAGATATCTTAGTCAGTTAGTTGAGGCTCGAACTCACCTCGTTTCCTCTGCAGTCAAGATTCTTCCCGCTATGCAAGCGAGAAGCGCTGACAGACAGCGGATGAGGTCTCTAGTGACACAATCCAATTCTTTTTTTTCTTTTTTCTTTACTTGTGCTGATGGTTGTGATTCAAGTCGCTCTATTTACTGTTTCTCTTAATGTATACGTAATCAAATGTGTTTTTGAAACAATTATCATCATCACATAAATATTAAATATTCAACAAATCGTTTCACTTAGTAAAGCACAGCGTTAGTGCATTGTTATTTCGGGTAATCTTCGATCACAAATCAAACCTAGTGGGGTGCACGCAAAAAGTTCATTGATGTACAACCATTCTGAAGTCAGGTTTAACTTAGACCATGGTCCTAACCCTTTGCTAAAATCATGGGAAGCCAAAAGTGTCACATTTTTTTTTAATTTGTATGTTTCTTTTGTTTACTGTGTTCTTTCCTGATTGAAGACAATCATCATACTTCCTACACAATTATGAATGATTTGAGAGCCAAAGTGAGCTGAAATATGATATCTCTACTGTTAGTGATTTATGTAGCAATTGGCTATCCATACTTAAACTACAACTTTAAACCGGAGTTTAAGTTAAACCCGACTTCAGAATACGGGCCTATGTGTACAACAGACACGGAACTTGCACACCAATGGTTTTGCGAGGTGGTTTGCACCGGGATTTCTTAGTGTGTACATAGATATACCGTGTATGTAGGATTAAAGTTCGCTTTGACAAAGAGATAAATTCCTTCCAGAAAATGTTGATAGTTCATTTTGAATACACTTCTAATTATTGCTCTGATATATTTATCAGATCATCTTTATTTTTTTTAACGACTTTCTTTATTTTTCTTATTTTCACTTTCGGTAGAGCAATCAATTGTCCTACTATTGTCTCAGGCAGCTTCAAAATTGGGATGACTTTTCTCCGGAGCCAGGGGTGGGGTTTCATTCGTAATTGTAGGCCTAAGATCTTCAACTATCTTCTGTCCTTCTGTTTGCTGTCGCTTCTTGACGTTTTTGATAGGAGTTGAATTTCACTAGTATTATTCCACGTGGTGATTTAGAGGGATGCTCCAGGCTGAAGATATTCATACTTCAATAAATAAAGGAAATTCACAAAATGCTGAAAATTTTAATCAAAATCGGATAACACAGTAATTTTAAAGATTTGAAATATTCCGGTGAAACCGTTCTAGGCATGTCATCATGAATATTCATTAGGTGGCCTGATTATGTCATATCCCCATTTGTTCTTATGTATTTTATTATATGAAATTAGATTTCGTCAATTTTTTGTATCAAGAACTGATACAATTAGATTGACAGCTGATTAAATGCAATAGTTATTTATTGCTGCAACTTATTTAATCGTAATGGAGACACATCATTTACACATGTATGAAAAATAAAACAATTATGATTTCATGTAATAACATAAGAAAAAGGAATATGAGGATGACATCATCAGCCCACTCATGACAAAGTGCATATAACTGTTTTAAAAAAGATATTTCTAAATTTTTAGATTCAATAACTTCGTTATTTGTTATCGGATTTTGATGAAACTTTTAGCATTTTGCTTTGTGAATTTTACTCTATTTATTTAGATATAAATATTCTCAGCCCGGAGCATCCCTTTAAGTGCATTCCAGATTTTGAAGATTGCTATGGTGGATGGACAAACTCAGTGGGTTCTTTCAATGCTTTCGAGCTTGAGGTCTAACTAGAGGGTATCCTTGAAAATGTCTCTTTGGGCATCCATAAATCCGATGACTATTCCGACGTTAATGTACTTTTTCATTTATGTTTTGACTGATCCATTTCACATTGTTTGTTCATGTACTCTATGTCTCAATATTTCATTTTTATTGATAGCTTTACTGATCTGAAAGTCCATTATGTCTGATTCCTGCTTTTTAATAGTTTCTTCTAGAGTACCTTTTTCTTGTCAATATATATAGAGTCATATATCAATGCTATAAAGCCTTTGTTCTGTATATAGAGATGAGGTAGTTTTTTCTTGTCAATATAGAGTCATATATCAATGCTATAAAGCCTTTGTTCTGTATATAGAGATGAGGTAGTTTTTTTTATGTCAATAGAGTCATATACACCAATGCTATATAATGTCTTTGTTCTGTATACGAGATGAATAGGAAGTTTTTTTCGCGATACACGACGGATTCAGTAAATATTCTATTGAAAAAAAACCCGTCTAATGACAAAAATTAGCTGGGAGGTCTTTGTCGAAAATTAGTACAACGGGACAGCAATTTCGTCTTCAGTTTCAGAGCCGAAGAAATATTGCAAATATGTCTAGAGTCCACGGCCAGTATTCTTAAGACAGGTTTAACTTAAACTCAGGTTTAAAGTTGTGGTTTAAGTATGGGAAGCCAAATGTATAATTTTTTTAAATTAAGTTATATGTTTCTTATGTTTTACTGTGCTCTTTCCTGATTCATCGACGGTGAAGACAATCATCTACTTATACTTCCTACACAATTATGAATGGTTTGAGAGCCGAATGAGCTGAAATATGATATCTCTACTGTTAATGATTATGTAACAATTGGCTGTCCATACTTAAACCACAACTTTAAACCTGAGTTTGAATTAAACCCGACTCAGAATACGGGCCAATGGATTCCGAACAGACGAAACTGCTGTTTTGATTCACCAGTTTTTTTTTCGACAAAGACTTCTTGGTTGTATTCTTGCTGCCATGGAGAACATAATTATAATTATGACAATTCATATTCTTGGTTCTTGAATCCGCCGAGCGTCGTAGAGCGAAAACTCACTACTGGTTTTTGTGAGGAAATATTTTTGCATTGCTTGTGATCTGGTGCTATGATCAAATTAGAAGATGAAGCTTATCTTAAGTAGATTGGAAAGTCTTGCTATTGAAAACTGGAGGAGATCCTTAATGACGTCTTATTTGAGAAGAGTGTTCCTTTGATTGTGATTTTGTTCAATCTGAAAATGACCGTCCGAGTTTTTTTACAAGAAATAAACATTTTTCTTTATAATTTTATGAGAATTTTGGCACACTTACAAGAATATAACAACATATTTATTTCTTAATGGAACAAAAATTAATTCATTTTTAATCTTAAATTATTTGTTTAGGAGCGAAGACATGGGACCCCTTCCTACACTTTTGATGTGAATAAGATAGTAACAAATGTATTTTTTATAAGCTCAAAGAGAAAGTTCACCTTGACAAAAAGTTTATTTCAAAAATAGCAGAGAAAATGATAAAAAAAATATCACCGAAGAAACAAGAATTTAGAAAATTCCATCAAAGCTTAAAAAGTTATTCGAATTTTGATTAATTCATTTGTGACGTCATAAATTATGCGAAAACTTTCCTACATATCGTATGGTAAAAAAAAAATCGTTGAAATTCTATTTTCTCAGAAAATTTAAAATGGTTTTTACTGTATATATTATATACAAATCATTTCACACCCGTTCCTATAAAAAAATAGTATCTTTGCTGTGAGTTTGGGCGTTGCAAGATACTTGCGATCATTATTGCATGTCTATTTTCAGTCTCTAAATCAATCATTGGTATTTCATTTTCATTTCATTTCATTTATTTTTCCATTTCCAACAATCATTTACATTTGCAATAGTTTTGTTACATACATCTTGATATAATTATAATCAATATAACAAAGAAACTTATGTATAATAATCAAGATTACAGGTTGGAAACGGAGGAGGCTGCTAAAAAGCGAAGCTTGTAGGATGCAGCCTCCTATAACATATACGTATGAAGAATGTAAACAAAACACAAACACAACATGGTAGAAATTTGAACTTAAATCTATCCGAATGAATAGTTTAAAAGAAATAAAAAGAAAGAAATAGAAAATGAGAGAAAATAGCAAGATCAATGGTCTCCAGATTCTTGCCCCGACACTCACAGCGAATATACGGATCAACAGGAAAACGAAAAATATCATATTTCACAGCTCGTAGTGCTGAGTATGAAAAATATAATGTATGAGTGATGAAGAGTTAAATAAACTAACGAGTATCTTGGAGAAATTTTTCAACTTAAATTTAAAAGAATTTAGGCTTGGGGAATCTTTGATAGTATTATTAAGAATGCCCCAAGGTCGAGGGCCTTCGAAAGTGAAGATGGATTTGGCAAGAATTGTCCGGGGTAGAGGAAAATGAAATTCCTCGGATTGACGTGTAGGTTATTTATGAATAGTTTTGTTTTTGTTAAATGAAGAATCGAAGATTGATGGTAGCATATTATTATTTAATTGATACATAAATTGACCCAAGTTATATTGATATAATGTTTAACTTGTAAGATTTTATTGTCAATAAACAATTGGTCTGTGAGGGATCTCCAGGACATATTAGAAATAACGCGCAATTCCTTTTTCTGTAAAAGTAATATTCGTTCTAGATATGATGTATGTGTATTTCCCCAGACAATTATCACGTAGTTGAGATAGGGTAAAATTAATGTTGAATAAAGCATTTTTAGGGAGGAAGTTGGAAGAAAACACTTGACCTTATTTATAACACCAATATTGCGTGAAATTGTACGGCATATAAAATCAATGTGTGTTTTCCAAGATAAATTGTTGTCTACTATCAGACCTAAAAATGTTGTTGTAGTGACCGCTTCAATGTCAGCGTTGTCCAATTTAATATCGTATGGTAATTTATCTAAAGAATTGCTGAAAGCATACATTTCGTTTTTTGGAAATTGATTGACAATTTATTAGATCTTACCCATTGTACTAGCTTCTCCAGTTCAATGTTCAATATATTGACTAAAATATCGGGATTAGGATGAGAATAAAGTACATTTGAATCATCTGCAAAAAGAATATAAGATAACATTGTCGAAGAATTGTGAATGTCATTTATATAGATCGAAAATAAAAGTGGGCCCAGTATGCTGTCTTGAGGAACACCCTAATTAACCTTCAGTAGAGAAGAATTTTGTTCATTTATGTTAACAAACTGTTTACGGTTTATTAGGTAATTCCTGAACTACTCCACGGCCTTTCCACGGATTCCGTAATTTTCAAGTTTGTATAGTAGTATTTCATGATTTATAGTGTCAAAGGCCTTGGAGAGGTCCAGAAAAAAACCTACTGTATGTTCAAAGTTATCAATGGCTTTTGTGATTTTTTCAACAAAAATGAAAGAGTGGCATGAGAAGTACTATGCTTTTGGCGGAATCCAAATTGAAAGTCAGAAATTATGTTATATTTATTCAAAAATTCTAATAGTCTTGTATATATTACTCTTTCTAGAATCTTTGATAGAGTAGGCAATAAAGATATCGGTCTATATTTACATACATTATTCTTATATCATTTTTTGTACACTGGTATTACCTTAGATATTTTCATATTGTCGGGCACGATGCCATTAATTAAGGATAGATTCATGACCACAACTCTTTTTGTTTTTTAAGTTATTCACTGTATCTATTTTTTTCATTCCTATAGTACTGGTAATAGAAAAAGAGAATTAGGATTTGGTCGGTGAGTGAAATCGGTAAATTTCTTTTGTGTTAATGGTACATTGTCGGCTAGATTTTTTCCGATCTGTGAAAAATATTGATTGAATATGTCAGCTATCCGCGCAGAATCATGAATTTCGATATCATTGTGTTTTATTGTTTTTATGTTCGATTTTATGCTATACTTATTCAAGGCATTGTTTATAGTTATCCATGTTTTTCTTATCATGCTTGAAATGAATTAATTGGTTTGTGAAGTATTTTCGTTTTTCGCTGCGCAAAATTTTTGTGAGGGTATTTTTATACATGGTGTATTTGCGATGCGACTTCTCTGAATGATTTATTTTGTCGGCATAGTATAAATTGTTTTTACGATTTATTGACCAAAGGAAGTCTTGGACTCTTTTTATAATTGTAGCATTTATTGACTAATGGTACGTGTCTATCTAAGTGTGTGGTTAAAATTTTTATGAATATATTATATGCAGTATTGGTATCTTGCGAACCGAACACCTCAGACCAGTCGGTGTCTTCTAGACCTTCTTTCAACCTCGCTATATTATTTGGCGTTACTTTTCGGAACTTATGCTGCGGGGAATGATTTTTTGTTAACCTAAACGGGACTCTTGAAAATATCGGAAAATGGTCTGAGATATCAGATAAAATAATTCCCGACTCGGGTAAAGGAGTAACGTTACAAAAAATATTATCAATAAGGGTTGCAGATTGGTTAGTAACCCGGGTTGGTTTTGTAATTAATGGTAAAAAAGATGAGGATATCATTATGTCCAAAAATTCTTGTGAGGCATTATGGTTAGTATTAGATATGTCTATGTTGAAATCTCCTGCTATATAACAATCTTTATTTATAAAAACTGGATTTTGTAGAAAATCTTGTAAGTATTCTAAAAAAAATATGTGTGTTGGAGTTGGGAGGTCTATAAAATACCGCTATAATAATGTTTTTAGATTTTTGGATTTGAATTTCAATAACGATAGATTCAGCAAATTCATTCATACAATTAAGATCTGTATGTATGAAATATTCTAACTTTTCATTAATATAGAGACCCACCCCTCCTCCTCTTCTATTACCTCTATTATTTTCTACAAAGGTATAACCACGAAGTGAGTATAAAGTATCAGATTCCTGAGATAACCATGTCTCGGTTAACGCGATTACAGAAAAATTCGTTTGTGGAGATGTATCAATTAAAAGACGTAAATTATCGAAGTTGCAGCTCAGGCTCCTTATGTTCATGTGCATGAATGAAAATGTATTCGCTGACTTTTCCGGAGATTTGAATTGATTTATGGTAAAGTAATTTGAACTTTGATAATTATTGTCATTATTATTGTTTAAGTCTGCAGCTAAATTCATTTCCTTGGATACAGGGTTTTCAAAATACGGCAGGTTGCAATTTTTCTGTTGGCTTTCAGTATTCGGCCTAAACAAATGGTATAACTCATCATCATTCAACATTGCAAAAGGTTGATTTTCAATGACCGGGAATTTTGTGAGAATAACACGAAATGCAAAACAGCGCTTCCTGTGGAGACCATGGATACCGCTTGCACGTGAGCATATGGACGAGGCAAAGACCTGGAGAGAAGAAGAATTCGATAAAGAAAAACTGGTTACGCACATATAGAGAACAAGAAAAAATCTACAAACAAAGATTCAACAGGTTAACATTTACATATCAGTGTTGTAGTCAAGGCTCAAACCTCCAAGGCCAAGGCTTTAATACCCAAGGCCAAGGCTTCAATAACCAAGGCTGTGGCCAAGGCATGGAAACCCAAGGCCAAGGCCAAGGCCTGAAAACCTCAAGGCCAAGGCCAAGGCATTTCAATTGTCCAATATATGGAAAAAACATTAGACAACAATGCTTAGGCGGCATACATGACACACAGGACCAAATGTATAAAAGGTGTGAGCAAAATTTTTTACCCTTGTACATTTAAAACGAAAATAATTTCATGATAGATCATGTAGATTTAGACATAAAAACATTTAATTATTGTTCTAGGCGATTCACATTGCAATAATTATTATTACCAAGGTGATCTGATCCTGGCATGCCCATTCTCAACATATGTCTTTCTCCTCTACCTGGTACAGGGGAGGCAGAATGTATTTTTTTTTTGGGGGGGGGTCAAAGCCAAAAATGCACTTACAATATAAGTCGAAATCAGAATTTTGGTGCAGTTCAGCAAAGCTTTTTTAAGTGATTTCTAATTGATAAGACAGATATTTTGATTTAGGCTTTAATTTCCCGCTATAGAAAGCATAGCGAGCAAGTGGTTTTGAAAAAAAAATCAATTTTGAAGCTGTAAAACTCGATTTTGGGTCAATTATGGTGCTAAATCACTGTTAAAAGGGCATCCTTGCGAGATGTTGTAATAAGATGTAATAAGAAATGAAATTTAAATATTTCGAGCTGTTTTTGTAATCATGAAAAATGTGTACATCTTACTGAACAAATTAACGCGAGCACAAAACACAAGCTGAAATTTTTACTGACCAGAAAAGGAAGCTGTTCTGGACTGCATTTAGTGACTCATAAATAGGATACATAACTCACCAATCAAATAATGCGAGCGCAAAGCGCGAGCTCAAAAATTTGTAATATTCCAACCTAAAAACTAGACATTCTAAGCATTTTTTTTTTGTAAATTGAATGCGAACCTTACTTAACAATAATTTATACAAGCACAATCCAAAATTTGTTGATTTTGAAACCTAAAATTTTGCTCTGTCTGCCATGCTTGGTCCCTCAAAATTTTTTTTGGCTCATCATGCCATTGATGCCATAGCCCATTTGGAAATGACAAAATTGAAGTTTGTGTTCAAGTTTACCAAATCTTTTCAGAATATCATTAAGACTTAAAACATTCTTGTTGGTCAAAGAAAATAATACAAGGAAAACCTAATGGAATAGAAATCAACCTTGTTATCATTCTTTAGAGTAAGCTATTTTTAAAGTATGAAAATTGTTGTCAAAATTGCAGTCAGATCTGTCAGAATTATTCCTGTCATAAAATCACTATAATCAGTGGCGTACCGTGGGTCACGGCATTGAGGGGCACCAGCAAAAACTTGGAACTGCCTAGTGAGCTCGCGAACCGCGCCCAGTTGCCAGGTATACTGACCTAGTAGAGATATTTTTATAAGGACAGTGCCAATAAACGGACATGTATCTCACTAGTCAAATAATGCGAGCGCAAAGCGCGAGCTTAAAATTTTTGATATTCAAACCTAAAAGGGGACATTACAATCAATCTTTTGTAATCATGATACGTACCTGTCTCGCTAAATAATGCGAGCGCGAAGCGCGAACTGAAATTTTTGTAAATATTTACCCCAAACAGGAAGATTTTAAGGACTATATTTTAGGAATCTTTTATCTATTAAGATTATACACATCTCACCATAGTCATTTAATGGGAGTGCCAATAAGCGCTTGCTGATTTTGTTAGAATTACATCTAAACATGCACATAAAGCACTTGTAATCATGATTAACATACCCATCTCACTAATCAAATCTTGCGAGCGCGAAGCGCGAGCTGAAAATTTAGGAAATTCAGACCTGAAGAGGGGCATTTTAAGGCTTGTTTGTAGGAATTCAAGAAGACCTTACGTAGTTCACTAACCAAATGATGCGAGCGCGAAGCGCGAGCTGAAAATTGTTGATATTCAGATCAGAAAACAGAAAAAGGGACATTTTAAGGACTCATTCTAGGAATTGATGGAGAGCAGACATCTTATACCAATCCACTACTGCGAACGTAAGCACGGACAGGAAATGTTTTATATTAAGACCTTAAAATGGGGCAATCACTTAAAGTATTCATGAAAAAAAGCATACTATTGTACATGTAAAAGAATAACTCGAAGTGCGAGGAAATATATTTGGTAGTTTGGTGTATATTGACTTGAAAACGGGAGGTTTTAGTATAACAGGATTATATACCTCAGTAAACAGACAATGGGAGCACCAGGAACAATGAAGACATATATGCCCTGAGCCAATTATTTCTTATGTAATGTAACATAACATGATTATAACATTATAATGAACATTAATGTCTTCTTTCCCACTACGTTTTTCTTCCTTTCTCCCTCTTTTCCTCCTTTTTTTAGTCAGCCGATGGGGGGGGGGGCACGTGCCCCCATGCCCCCCCCTGTAGTTACGCCACTGACTATAATCCTAATCATAATTATTATCACTATTATTGATATTGTCATTATCCTTATTAGTCATGATTACATCATATTACCAATAAATAATATTAATATTCATCACTTCTCTTTGTTACATAATTATGTGATGATAATTGCAATTGATGGCACTGCTAAGTACTCTTATTATACTGCTGCTGCTGCTGCTACTGCTGACTGGTAGTATTTAGTGTCATTAGATGTACAGAACAATTGGAACATTTATAATTACTTATATAAAACAAATGACAGTACAAAATACAAAATGCCTTGAAAAAGCCTTGAAAATGCCTTGAAATGCCTTGAAATTTCAAGGCTCAAAATCCTCAAGGCTAAGGCCAAGGCCCTCTCAATGCCAAGGCTTGAATGTTCAAGGCCAAGGCTTTGAAAATATAGGCCTTAAGGCCAAGGCCGAGCATCAAGGCACTACAACACTGTTACATATATACAATGTCTACTGAATGTTAACCTTTGCGTTCTTTGCAGATGCATAACGAACATGGGTGAGCTCCCATAGATAATAACGAAGATGGGAAGCCTCCCTATAACAATACTTAAAGTGGCATAATTATTGATACAAACAATTCAGGGTAGACTTCCCAGTAAAGTGAATGGAGGTGAAAAGAGTCAATGTTCGAATTTTGCAACAATATTCTTAATCTAAAATCAAACTGGTACATGGTCTACCTAATTTCGCATTTGGTGTATGTACAAATTATTCATCTTGCTTAAATTAGCAACACTCTGAATAAAAATGCTTCACAGGTTTATGACATGTGCAAACTTTATAGAAAAAATAATTTATTCAAACTCAATTTAACATTGAATTAGCTTCGTTTTCCCCCTCTAAGGATGTGAATTACAAAAAACTTCTGCTGATTAACCTTTTTTTTCATTGATTAATAAAATTATTTAAACAAGCCTCAATAATAAAACATCTAAGATTTTATGGTTTTATTTTCCATTATCCTCTAAACTGCAATTTGTCATTATCATTATCATAATTATTTATAAATATTTGTGACAAAGAACATTGCATATTAGAGCAGGTCAATGATGAACTAAGCAGTTTAAATAAGGGTCAAGCTACTCCAAGTTATTGAAAGCCATTGAAAACCGTTATTCATGCCACTAGACCTTTTTTTTTTAATCAGAGGAAAGGCACTGAAACATAGGTAAACGAAAAAAATCCTTTACACTTGGCCTCGCAAACCTTTCAAGGACTTAAAAAATAGACATGCAAGTGTCATGCGAATACATCATAAACATGTATATATACATGTATATACAAATGAGTGTGCCTTATATATTTTTTCTAATGTTATATCTGATGTAAACAGAATCATATAATATGAAAAAAGATTTGAATGAAGAATTGAATGAAATCTATGTATCTCGACTCTCTCGATACCGTCATATAGCATTTTAAATGCATTTTCTATATACGTCAAGCATATCCTTGTTGATGGAATAACGAAAATAATGGACTCATGTCCGAGACATTAAACTTCTACATCAGATCTTGTAGAATCGTTTAAAATGTCTATATGTTTTGTTACAAATGCAAGAGGAACGCAATACATACATAACAGCACCAGCTTTTTCAATTTTTTTTCATTTGAGGAAAGGCACTCCAACATAAGAAATCATTTATTTACAGTTGACCTCAACAACTTTTCATGGAAATAGAAGACCAAAAAATTGACACGCAAAATGTTATGCAGATACATTTATCAGATACACTGAACAAGTGAGTATTCCTTATTTGGAATTATTAGTTGCATTAAGAGAATTAACGAAATAGAAAAGAGATTATTTATGCATGCGTTTGGAGCTGTAAGACGAAATCATACCCCATTATCTATACAAATTACAAGTATGGGAATTAAGACCTAAATAATTCTTTTGTAATTTTATATCTATATGTAAAGAGATTTATATGTGAAGTGATTTTTTTCTTCAATCAATAAAATCCTTTCTCTATCTTTTCAACACTTCTTTCTAAAAATGACTTGGTATCAAAACAACTGTAATTAAACATTTTTTTATTACATTCCATCCAAGACGTGCTGTCATACTTTTATAATACTTTGGTTCAGCTTTGAGTATTCTAATCAATCATTGTAAACATCTTTTAACATTTTATTTCCCTCTTTTACAAAAAAAAGAGAAAAGAAAACCTACAAGAAATTGAAGGTCTTTCAAGCGAAAACACAAAAACAAACAAAAAAAAAGACCTTCTTCTCACTCCGTCATCTTTCTATCATTTCTTTCTAATATGATCTTTCGGTTGAATACTAATGATTATTTGCTCAAAAAAAATTAATAAACCAATGCAACCATTTTACTACACATATACAAGTAATGATTTAATGATTATATTTTTAAAGAAAATAAGAAACGTGAAGGACTTTCCGTTTGGTATTGCAATTAATTAATTGCAATAAGTTACAAAATAATTTGCAACTGATTGCTAATCTGCTTCATGAAGCAAGGAGTGTAATCAGGGCTTCAGCCCCCCCCCCACTTTTTTCCAAAACCGTGTAGAAAACGTAAAAATGACCATAATTATAATTGTGATTTGTAGCATGGTCAGCCCCCCCCCCCCCACTTTGAAAACCGTTTCGCGGCCCCTGAAGTGCCCCTTTCCTTATTTGGCAGGGTTGCGTTGCGTGGACTTGCCATAGTTTAATTGAGCAGTTACGAGAATTTTGGAATTCTTAAAAGTGTCATAGCGCTCAATTAGCGGACTTTCCAGTGGGGAAAGATAATGGTGATAAGAGGTCATCTCTTGCTAAATATGACTTTCCTTTCGTATAAATAATTATCATCAAATCGGCTTGATACTGCGACCAACATAAAAAGGAAGGAAGAGAATAAATGAGAAAGGTATAAAGAGAAAGAAGGTGGTATATAGAAACAAGTAAAATAAGAAATAGGCCTTTATTTAGTAATAAAGAAATTAGAAAAGAGGGGTAAAATGAAGCAGAAATTGTGTACTTATAGGGAAAATATGACTATTATTTTTTCTATATTTTCTTTTAATAGACCTCTTTAGTTTTTAAATGAATATTCTCTTATAGAATACAATACAAAAGAAAAAACATAGTGAGTGATGCTATCTTTTTCCCCACCTATAAAATCTTAAAATCTTATAAATGAAAAGTATGTCATTTTTAATTAAATTGAAGAAGACCCCCCCCCACGATTAGGGCCCGAGACAAAGGCAAATAAAATATTGTTATTACAAACAAAACGAAACAAAACTAAGGAAGCTAGCTACAATGGATTCAAATAGGTGGATGTGAAAAAACGCGTTCGAAATAGAAAAGAAAAGCACAAATGTACAATAAATGACAGAGAAAGGGACATGTCGACAGTTAACTTCAACAACACAACGAACCTCTAACCTCCAATGCAAATACTTTTAGCATTATTTTTCTGCAAAATTTTTTGTCTTAAAGATGGTGGTGCATGCACCTGCAGCAGCTGGGCACTGCGCTGCAAGCCAGCAAATTGAAGAAACACTGCGCGCTAATAGAAAATTTTACGTTGTAAGAGCGCATTTCGGCTCAGTAGGGAAGTGGCCTAAAGGGAGTTAATATTGAGGGCAGGTCCGAGCTATTTGACTTGTGACAAGTAACAATACATAGTCAATATATATGGTTGTACATGATATACATAGTATATGATTGAACAAAATACAAAAAAAAACTTTATGACCTTAAAACTATGATAAATTTAATTAATAACATATGTCTACAAGTATGCTAATATATATGCACCCTTCACGGTTATTTATTACAAATCATAACTTTATTATCAGCCTTTTACCAATATTCAACAACTGAAATAATATCATTTATCTCAATTTGCTTTATCTCTGCTCCTAATTAAAAAATAACCCTAATTAGAATTACATAGAAATCCTATGTATAAAGTATGGTCTTTCCCACACGTCACAAAGCTTAATTAGCTGATATAACTAAACATGTAAGTAATTCAGTAAATTCACTTAATTTTTGGATGTATAGTAATATAAATTCGAACTCTCCAAAGTGTGACAAAAACTGTTCAACTTTTCCTTAATTATAATATAAAAAGAAAACATATGCTAAATTGTGACGTATGGGACACTGCCTGTTGGACACCAGATATTAACTTGATTAATTATTATTTTTTTTATATTCTCAAATGTTTGCATTAACTTAGCACTTCCAGTCCCAACAGAATATTTTGAAATATATAATTTGCATTATCTGCAGATCAAAAATGTGATGTCCCGTACGTCACGCTAATTAATGATTTCTTGGAATCGTGACCTTGGCATTCATTAATTTTACGTTTTCAGAAGAAAACAAATATAGGGCAAAAACTTCAGAGTATAAGCTTTAAAATGACATTCAATATGTTAGATTTAGGCAAAGATTTAATTTTGACTTCAGAGGGGACAATAGCTTGGACCTGCCCTTTAGCGCTAAAAGAGTTTTCAGCACTTTATTTGGAAGTACATTAGCGCTCAATTAAATGGGTATCTTATGAGGAAATTTAAGTTGAAACTTACGAGACTTTTCAGAATACCTCCCCCTTGATTTGCTACAGCTAATATTGTTGCAAGAAATGCTTGCAATCAATTGCAAATATTCTGTTGCAATTTACAATGGGTAGATCTATTTTAGCTGTAGCAAATCAGATTAACCTTGTTTCAAGGAGCAGATTAACAATCAATTACTACTTTGCAATTTACTGCAGGATTAGGGACCAAAAAATAGACTTGCAATAATATGATCGCAAGTTTCTTGCAGCACCCCATAAGTGTGCTTGTGAAATACTTGACGCTATAAGCGTCAGAATGTGATCGCGCTGAATGATGCCATTAGTTACCGTGTTTACACGTGCATCGGCTTTTGGTTCAGAACCAAAAGCCATGCAGAATCGGATGTTGGTTTATCTTGCACCGCGCTTACACGTTGTCACAGTTCGCGCCAATTGCTGATGCAGAATCGGCTTTCTGTTTACAAAAAAAGCCCTGTTAGGTGATTTACATATCTTGTTCAATATGGAGCTTAAATATCAAGTTTGGAAGTCAATATACAATACATATTTCACATCGGAATTTTCTTGTGATTTCCAAATTCATTCTTTTTTTAAAAGTGCTCTGTAAAATTTTTAAAGAAAGTCTTATGGTATAAATATTAACATTTTCTGGTCGCAAAATTTAATTTAGCAGGTACCTATTATAGTTTTTGTGTATCCAATTTAGTTTTCAAAATATCCCTTTTCAGGTCTGATTGTCAAAACGTAGCAGATAGCGCTACACGCTCGCATTTTGATTGGCGAGTTGCGTATGTCTCTACCAGGGCCGTAGCTAGAGGAGGGGGGGGGGTATGGGGGTGTCACACCCCCAAACATTCATGGCAATCGGCAAAATCATGTACCAGTTGGCAAAATGGAGGATAGGGGAGAAAAAGAAAGAGGGAAAGAAAGGAAGAGAAAAAGAGAGAGGGAGAGAGAAAGAGAGAAAGAAAGAAAAATAGGGGTACTAACTTCGAAGAAGGTTACGACTCATAGAGTACAGTACTAAATTCTGTCGCCGAAGATTTTTTTAACTTATGGTGTCAGAATGTGCTTGGGGTGGGGATGGGTGGGACTGTGGCGGCAGGTTGGGGTTGCAGTCAATACTGCATTTCAAGGAGAAAATGCAACCAACACTAGACAAAGTGAAGCCAATGTCACGTGCCCCCCCCCCCCATCGGCTGGCAAAAAAAACCGGGTGAAAGGAGAAAAAATGGAAATAATGAGGAAGAAGAAATTATTGTATGTTATATTATTTTATGTTATATTATATATCATATTACATACGAAATATTTTTTCCATAACTTTACGAAACATAATTTGCCTAAAAATAGGTCCTATGTGTTCATCATTCCTGGTGCTCGCATTGTCTGACTAATAAGATATATAGTCCTGATGTATTTTAATCCATAAAGATTATGAACCAAATTATCTCCTCGCACTTCAAGCTATTTTTGTTATATGTAGTGACATATGCTTTTTTCATGACTATATACTTAAAGTGATTGCCCCTGTTTAAGGCCTTAATATAAAACATTTCCAGTCTGTGCTTACGTTCGCATTTATAGATACCGGGCTGGTGTTAAATCAACACCAGCGTTTTTGCAGTGCACGAATTCCTAAAGACAGTCCTTAAAATGTCCCTTTTTCTGATCTAATTATAACAAATTTTCAGCTCGCGCTTCGCACTCGCATCACTTGATTAGTGAAATAATAAATTCCTACAAACAAGCCATAGAATGCCCCTCTTCAGGTCTGAATTTCAAAAATTATCAGTTCGCGATTCTCGCCCGCAATATTTAATAAGTGAAATACGTATCATGTTCATGCGTGACCACAAAAAGTGCTTTATGTGCTTAGATGTAATTCTAAGAAATCAGCAAGCGCTTGGCGCTCGCATTAGATGACTATACCGAGATATGTACGCACTTCATGAATTCCAAAAGATAGTCCTTAAAATGTCCCTTTTTAGGGATAAGTTGTACAAAAATTTTCAGCTCACGCTTCGCGCTCACATTGTTTGTTTTGTTATACAGGTACGTATCATGATTACAAAACTTTGCTTATAATGTCCCTTTTTATGACTGAATATCAAAAATTTTCAGCTCGCGCTTCGCATTGATCACTAAGATACATACCCATTTAGTGGCATAGTCTTAAAAATGTCTATATTGGGTCAGTATGCCTGGCAATTCAGCGAGCTTCGCGCGCCCACTTAATGACTCAAATTTTTTGCTGGTGACCCCCCCCATGCCGTGACCCACGGTAAGCCACTGTTAGCAGTAGCACTCTTAAAATTTTAGTTGAGACATCTTGCACAGAAGGTCAATTAAAAATTAATAAATCTTTGATTTTGCTATTAATGCATAGGGTTTATCATTATATTGCAAGTTAGCAACTACGGCACACTAGCTTTTCTAATTTTATCCAAACTGTTTATTTTTACAGTGCAAATATCTTTGTATATCTTTGTATAATTTACCTCTAAGTATTCACCATATGCCACTAATTCATTCAATTCTAAAAATTCAAAATCTTTTAGCATTGTGATTATTGTAGGGGGCACACCCCCCATCAGACTCCCCAGTGCTCACGTTGGCGCTGTCACGCCAAATTTAATTGGCAAATTTAGCTGTACACCCCCCCCCCCCCGCCCAACAAAATGCTTCTGGCTACGGCCCTGACTAAAATGCTTATTATAAAGATTAAATGAGTGGAATACTGACTAAAAACATAATTGTTAACGAAATATATTATTAATATGCCATGTATGTGATGAATATTGTATTTCAAAATGGCTGCCAAAGGCCCTAAAAGTATTATGCACAATGAGAAAGAGGAGCAAAGAAATAACAAGAGTGAGCACTAAAATGTATACATGTGTGATAAATTGATGGGATACTGTCTAAAACGTATTTTCTAACGAAATATATCATTCAGGTTTCAAGTTTGTGTTAAATACTGTATTTTGACTTTCAAAATGGCCGCCATAGACATTAAAGGTATTGTTTAACTTTGTGAGCAGCCGATTAAAAAAATTCTCAAACCAATATGAAACATGTGTACAAGTGCATGTATTAGACCTAATAAACCCTGAAAACAACCATTATTGAGAATGAAAAGCTAAAACTACAAGGCAAACCTGATTTTGTAAATAGGCGTCTTATAGACGCCTATAATAGTACACATAAGTGTATGGGATGAAATTAAGATGGTGTTTCCGGTCACTTCATATTTCAATTTTTGAAGCACTAAATAATTATTTTCGAATGCATTTTTTCTGGGCTTCATTTTTGTAACATAATCACAGACACAGGTGACAAGTGTGACCTGGCTCAGATTTTTTTAAAGTCAAACCAATGTTAACCAATCACTTTAACTGTATTATGTACAATGCAAAGTGGGAACCCAATATTCACAGGAGTGAGCACCATAAATGCACGTAATAGTGATCTATGAGTAAAATATTGTCTGAAAGCATAATTTCTATTAAGATATATCATTTATTCTGCCAGTTATAGGTGATAAATACTGTTACTGGAAAGTCAAAATGGCCGCTACAGGCCTTTACGGTAATATGCACAATGTGAATGGGAACAAATTATTTCAACAGAATTTTGATTTGCTTGGCCAAATGGTAATGTATGAGTGAAATATTGTCTGAAAACATGATTTATAACAAAGTATATGATATCTCATGTAATTTAGGTGATGAATACTGTGTTTCAACATTCAAAATGGCTGCCATATGCCCTTTTTGTGAACATAATAAATTTTGTCTCCACTCAAATTGTATGTTATACGATAAGGGCCTATGGTGGCCATTTTCAATTAAAAAATGCAGCATTTATCACCTTAATTACACAACATTATGATATATCTCGTTAGAAACCATGGTTTTAGACAATACTTCATCCTTACATCACAATATATATGGAATATATAGCGTCAAGCAAAGCCAAATTCTGTCAAAATTATATGTCCCATGTTACATTGTACACAATACTTTTAGGACCTATGGCAGCCATTTTGGATTTCCGAAAGTACAGCATTTACCTCCTTCACGACCAATATGTGATATATTTAGTTAAAGATCATGTTTAAGACAATATTTTTACTCGTACATCACAGTTATATGCATTTTATGATTCTTACTCATGTGAAACTAGTTTCCTTGTTCGCATGAATGTCAAAATACAGTATTTATCACCTATATATGGCAGAAGAAATGCTATAATTTAGGAAAAGAATAAGTTATCAAATAACATTTTACTCATACAACAAGATTATATTATGGATGTCATAGTCAAGCAAATCCAAAATCTTACAAAATTTATGATGTCCCCATTCACATTGTAGATAATACTGTTATTGCCTATATGACCCATTTTGAATTTCATAATACAGCATTTATCTCATGCATGACAAAGGAAATCATATGTCTTGCTATAATACATGTTGTCAGGCAATGTTTTATTCGTAGATTACAATTACATGCATTTTATGTTTCTTGAAAATTAGTTTCTCCATTCGAATTGTACATGATAGATATAAGGCCTATGGCGGCCATTTTGAATTTAAAAATACACTGCATTTAACAAAAATGGCATATTAACAATTATGTTTTTAGTCAGTATTCCACTCGTTTATCTTAATAATATGTATTTTAGTGCTCACTCTTGTGAATTTTTTGGGCATTGCCATTGTACATAATACTCTTTGGGCCAGTGGCGGCTATTTTAGACATCAACATACAGCAATGTTCCCATATATGACATAATAAAATGATATATCTCGTTAGTAATGATGATTTGCATATATTGCTTAGTTCATGCATCGTGATTTTTGTCAGTTTAGTGCTCATTTTTGTGAAAATTAGTTTTCCCTATTAATATTGTACATAATAGATTATACAATGGCTTATGGCGGCCATTTGATGAAAATAAATATTTTGTCAAAAATTATTTTTCATAGACTAGTATTTCACTCCTGCCACACAATTTCATGCAGCCAATGTGCGGACAATTTTATGATTTTCATGGGTAATTTGCATATTTTGGCGGCCATATTGGGTTTTGCTAATTTGCGGAAAATGCTCAAGGTTTCACGAGTGGCATCATTCAAATTCGTAATCAGCACCCTCGAATTGACAAGAAACCATAAAAAAATATTGTTTATATAAAAAAACAAAGTTTGGTCAATTTTCTAAGAGGCAAAGTCCTGGGGTGGTATTCTGAGGTCATTTTATCTTTAAAATATTTTATTTTATCTCTTAAAATGAAATTGGTATTCTGAGATGACATTTTATCTCTCAGATAAAATTTACAATTTTATCTTGCGTATAAATTTCATCTTGCGTAACTTTTAATGATACGCAACAAAACAGTGCCTGCGTAGACAAAGGAATCGCGTATCTGGGTATTGCAACGCAGATGATGTGCTTGCGCCCAAGATAGTTTGAAGAAAAAAATAAAATAAACTTAAAAGAGGGTAGGGGCTATTTTATCTCCGCGACGTTGATTTCACCAATATTTCTAGGTGAATTAACCCCAAATGTTGACATGAAAATGAAGAAAAATTATATATTTATTAAGAATAACACCTTAACGTTATTCCTGTACAATAAGAAAGTATTTCATAAGACTTGTCTTTGCTAATATTGTCTTTGAAATGATGCTTGAAAAGATGCGATACAGACCTCGAAAAAAGATGAGAGCATTGTCCTTTTTGTTAAAAAGAAATCTCTGTAAAGACGCGCGAGCGTATAGTGCAAGCGTATTTGAAGTAAAAAATTAACGCAATCTCACTCCTTTGCCACACCTCCTTGTGGAATGGATTTCCATTGGTTGACTGACACGAAAGAGCTATAAAAGCGCGTTTCTAATTGGATATTGATTAAAAAGTAGGTGTGTCTTACAGAGATAAAATGAAGATAAAATGGTTCTCAGAATACCAATTTGGAGAGATTTTAAGGGCATTTTATCTCACTGATTTTAACGGAGATAAAATATTTTATTTTATCTGAGATAAAATGGATCTCAGAATACCACCCCTGGACTAATATATATTTGAGAGCAAGAGTGAACGAGTTTCTCTTTTTAGAAAAAAAATTAAGAAGAAAAAGAAAAACCCACAAAGCTACCTTTCTACCCTTTCCTCCCTTCGCTTTTCATTTTCTCCTCTTTTTCCCTTTTTTCTTTTTGGGGAGGTTTTTTCTCTTTTTTTGGGGGGGGGGGGGCGACCGCCCGCACCGCCCCCCCCCCCTCCCTGGCTACGCGCCTGCCTCATGTCCAGTCTTTTTGAGAACCTTGACTTAATTGCCTACATCCATCCTAAATAACTTCACTGGAAATGACCCCCACCCCCTCATACTCGCATCCTCCATTCTCTTCCCCTCACACTCCCTGCCCTCTTTTTCTGCTTCCTCTTTGACATGTCACTGCTTAAGGTACATTTCAAAAATCCATCTATGCCGGCAAAATCATCTAGAAAGGATGGACCCTATGCCGCCGATCTCCGAAGACCGGAGGAAGGAAATTTAGGTCAAGTACATAATAACTCTATGGTCAAGTACAAGATAGTTGTTAACAACGCGGTTTTTTGCACTGTGTTCAAGGCTCTTTTTTCATAAATATTTTGTTAAATAGCACTTTTTATTAATATCACAGAGTATATTTCAATTGTAGAGATATATAAAATATACATTTTTTTGATTCTATATATATTTTATGATAAAATTTATAATCATTGACGTCTTTCAAAAAGGATAACAGATCTATCAGGTGACTACGCGTATCACGTGATCTGAAAATCAACTTCGTACCGCTTTGATTGCATTCGACGGTGACAGGACCGACCACCAAGAAAAGCTGGAAAAAGGACTCAAATGTAAGTTTCCCTTTATTGTATTACATTGAAAGAATGGCTAGGATTACATTTTATGGACAATATTTAATCAATCATAAACAGACCAGCATACAATTCGGATTTAGTGAGTAGATCTAAATCTAATATCATTAAATACTTGGGTGCAGGAAACACTATTAAGCCAACGCCACGGTTCTATTTGTACCGTAACCCAGGGAGCTCCCGCCCGCACAGAGCCGGGCTGAGAGCCCAGGGGCTTACCGTGTATTTGACCATACTCACGGGACTAGCGTGATTTATGGTCTAAATATTTCTCCAAATGAATTGTGAAAAGAGAAATTATGCACTTACCATGATTGTGTGGATGAAGGTCTAACGAGTGGCAGTTTTCCTGACATCTGGGCACAGAGACAGAGTGAAACCTCAAATTGTCAAAAGACGAAAAGTTCTCTCCTATTCTAGTACCTCCTCCGTCTCGATCAGCCATTTTGTAAATTTGTTACAATTCATAACAAAAATGGCCGATCGAAACGGGGGTAGAAGGAGAGAACTTTTCGTTTTTTGAGGTTCCAGTCTGTGCCCAGATGTCAGGAAAACTGCCACTCGTTAGACCTTCATCCATACAATCATCTAGGAGTCATCATATCATGGTAAGTGCATAATTTCTCTTTTCACAATTCATTTGGAGAAATATACCATAAATCACGCTAGTCCCGTGAGTATGGTCAAATACATGGTAAGCCCCTGGGCTCCCTGGGTTATTTGTACCGGTACTTGTCACACACTTTTTAAGACATTAGAGACTTTTAGGAGCAGTGAACGTGAACGGCGTCGCAGTCCTCTGATCGTTCGAATCAACGTCGTCGTCAGCCCTTGTTCACTACAGATGCGAACATTTTAGATTTCACTCGACTGGTACGTGTACGTACGTCCACGTGAAACAGCATGATAACCAGCGGGTCATGACACGCTGCCCGACCCGGAAGATCTGGCGTAACATCGCCTGGCGACCCGGTCGGGTGATGCGAAGGTGCAACTTGTGCACACTTGCCCTTTCACTCGCTTTGATTCCTTTTTACTCGAGTTAGGAAATATATCGATATATATTTTGTAGATCAGAAAGCAATTTCAAATATGGTAAACATAATGCATCGTACAACTTACATTAATTTTGTAAAAAGTCACTGAAAACTGTGTTTTAAAAGGGAAAGGTTGATCTTCATGCTGAGCTTGAACGGTTAAAATGACGTCACTCACGTGCACGTCGTCTATGATTTAGGAGAACCGCAAAATGGATGTGGCGAGGTTCTCAATTCTGATAGTGGACGTGTGTGAGGACCTGAGGCATATGGCAGGCCAAAAAATGACGTCATCTCGTACCAGTCCACTACGTGGACGTACATTTCTAAAAGTGCTTAATGTCGCCTAGTATGAGGTCCTTACACAGGGGCGGATCCAGCCTTCGCCAATAGGGGGGCCCGGATTTTTTTTTTCAGCCATTTTTCCCCGATCGGCCACTCAAATATGATATTTGCCGGGATTTTTGGTTTCTTTAAATGGGTAGTCCTAATAGTCATTTCTTAGCTTTATTTTTATGAATAAACATATATAATACCATAATCCTTATTTATATAATGCGAGCGCGAAGCGCGAGCTATTTTTTTTTGGGGGAAATCTTATGTACTTTTTCCTAAAGTTTTGAACATTCTGGGCAATGTTTGTTATCCTGAAAAAAGATGTGTATGCAAGTGAATAATTATTACAAACGTGAAGGTACTGTTAAGGACTTGCTTGCAGTTAGCCATGATGAAGACGCTATATATTTTCAAAAAATCAAACAATGCGAGTGCGAAGCGCGAGCTGAAAATTTTTGACATTTTTACCCGTAAGGAATGGAAATTCTAAGCACTTTTTTGTAACTTAACAGATTAGGTATATAATTAAACGATTGGTGCGAGCGCGAAGCGTGAGCAAAAAATTTCGAGATTTAAACCTACTGAACGAGACACTCTATTCAAGTTTTATAAATCATGAAAAGGATGAGGAAGTGGGGATCTTCCTTACATTAATAATGCGAGCGCAGAGCGCGAGCGGAAAATTTTTATATACGTTTTGAGCTGATCGAAAACGTACCTGTTATGGACTGCTTGAACTTAGCCATGAAAGACGTTACATATTTCAACATTCAAATATTGCGAGCGCGAAGCGCAAGCGGAAAAATTCTGGACACTTTTCATACATTAATAATGCGAGCAAAAAGCGCGAGCAGACAATTTTTTATATTGTGATCTAAAACTGGATAATTATTTAAATGGAGAACAAGCTGCGTATCTGAATAAACGTGTGTTTCAGATTTCGACCTAGAATTTGGGTATTCTAAATATTTTTTTTATCATGAAAATCAATAAAGCGAGCGCAAAGCGCGAGCTAAAATATATATGATATTCCGATCTGAAAAGGGGTCACTTTAAGCTCTGTATTGCAAGCACGTACTTAGTCGCGTCTACAACTGTGGAAAAATTGTGAGGTGAAAAAGGATCACAGTTAAAACAGAGCTGATATTTTTCATTATTGTTAACTTTGAGTTTATGACATAGGACCGGGATATTCTATAAGGACATTATGTCATCATAAGAAAATGATGAATATCTTCCTATTTCTCTTCCTAAGCATGAGAGCGCGAAATCTATTAATATTATGGCCTGAAAACTGGACATTTAAAGCACTTTTGTAATATGCATAAGATGCATGAGTTTAATATCTATCAATGCGAGCGCAAATCGCGAGCAGAAATTTATGATTGTCATCAAATGGTGATTTTAAGTAGTTTGTTTTAGAATTAATATTGAGATATACATAACTCACTAATCAAAATGCGAGCGTGCAGCGCTAGCTGATACGTTTTGAAAATCTGACCTAAATAGGGATATTTTGAGAACTTAATGAAATACAGGAAAATAATAGGTACCTGACAAATCAAATTTTGCGAGCGCGCAGCGCAAGCAGAAATTGTTAATATTCAGACCATAAAACAGAAATTTTTACACTTTTAAAAAATCAATTTGTAAATAAAACAGAATAATGAAAGTTCAATTTCCCAGCTGAAATATGTTTTGTATATTGACTTCAAAATTTGATATTTTAACTTTAAAGTCCATATTGAGCAAGATATCACCTAAAAGGCAATGCGAGCGCGAAGCGCGAGCGAAAAATTTATATCCCAACATAAAAAAAATTTTGTTAGAAATTATTTTCAAAGTCTTCCCCTCATCGTATTTTATTCACTCATCTTCCTCCTCTTATGCTTGTCTTCCTTCTTTTCTCCTCTCTTTTCCCTTCTTTTTCTTTTTTCCTTTCTTTTCCCCTTTTTTTCTTTTTTTTGCTCCGCCAATAGGGGGGGCCCGGGCCCCTCGGGCCCCCCCTGGATCCGCCTATGCTTACATGTTAATGTTTGGACCTCATTGTTACTACAATACTAGGAGTGCTCTAAATCACCAATTTTTAGACTGATAGAAGCATGAAAAAGAAGTGAAACTTTGTGTAAAGTAAGAATATTAGTTGATGATGTTGCATGAATATTATATTTTCCCCCCATAAAATCCCACCTGTCACTCTGAATATCAGGTCGAGTTCATGGTCTCGAAGGAGCTCAAGTGATAACAGAACATAATTACGTTCCATTCCTTTTTTATTGATTTTTTTTATTTATCCCCTTGAAAACCATATAACAGATTTGTTTTACATTCATTTTATGTGATAATTTGTAAGAAAAAAAATTCATTTGATTGTAAACCTTTGTTTGGATTTGAAAGCAATAAAATTAACTTGAAACTTCCCCGCCCTCCCCCTTGAAAATCTGGATCTGCCCCTAAAAAGGCCTTTGCGTTTTTTTTTCATTTCATTTATTTTTTTCATGAAAATCCTATATGTGTACGTGGTTTGCGTGACCAAATTATTTCCAAATACCCCCTAAACAAGTTTTTCTCTGTGTGCAAAATAAACCCCTAAATAACTCCTCTGATTACATCACAAAATCAGTAATCTGAAAATCCATGATATAATTATAAAAATTTTCTGCAAATTTTGTGCTTATTTTGGTGGAAATACTGTTTATATTCATGTGAGATTGTTTGCACCAATCTGCTCCGATCCTACATGCCTTGCTAGTAGCTAGCCTGCCACACACTGGCAGGAGGCCAGTGCAGGACACGTGCATGCAGCAGCTAGTGCATGTTTGTATGCTTACTTGTGTGTTTGTGTGTAGATCAAAGTATATACATAAATTTTCAACAAGTTCATATAGTCCAGGATAGAAGAGGCATAACCTTGTTTTTTTATATACAATATTTTTTGACGGATTCTTGTCAATTCGAGGATGCTGATTACTAATCTGAATGATGCCACTCGTGTAACCTTGAGCATTTTCCGCAAATTGGCAAAATTCAATATGGCCGCCAAAATATGCAAATTTATACCCATGAATATCCTCAAATTGTCCACACATTGGCTACGAAATGCATGAATTTGTTTCATTTTGATTTTCAAAATGGCTGCCAACAGCCCTAAAGTATTATGCACAATTTGAAAGAGGATCAACAAAATCACAAGAGAGAGCACTATAATGCATATATGTGTGATAAATTAATGGGATATCGTCTAAAAACATATTTTTCTTACGAAATGTATCATTCGGGGGAGCGTTTCATCAATATTTTCATCCGACAAGTTGTCAGATCTGACATCTTTCCATGATTTTGATTATTTGAGAGGCACTGTTCCTATGGTAACTGTCGGATAAAATGAAACTTGTCGGATAAAACGTCCGACAAGTCCTTTCATGAAACGCCCCCAGGTTTCAAGTTTGTGTTAAATACTGTATTTTGATTTTCAAAATGGCCGCCATTGACATTAACAGTATTATGTACAATGCAAAGTAGGAAACCAATATTCATAGGAGTGAGCACCATAAATGCACGTAATACTGATCTATGAGTAAAATATTGTCTGAAAGCATAATTTCTATTAAGATATATCATTTATTCTGCCAGTTAGGTGATAAATGCTGTTATTGGAAAGTAAAAATGGCCGCTACAGGCCCTTATGGTATTATGTACAATGTGAATGGGAACAAATTATTTCAACAGAATTTGGCTTTGCCTGGCCAAATGGTGATGTATGAGTGAAATATTGTCCGAAAACATGATTTATAACAAAATATATCATATCCTATGTAATTTAGATGATAAATACTGTATTTCAACATTCAAAATGGCTGCCATACATGTATGCTATTTTGTTAATATTATTTGTCTCCACTCAAATTGTATAATATACGATAAGAGCCCGCGGTGGCCATTTTCAATTTAAAAATGCAGCATTTATCACCTTAATTATGCAACATTATGATGTAACTCGTTAGAAACTATGGTTTTAGACAATATTTAACCCTTACATAACAATTCATTATTATATGGAATATTTAGAGTTAAGCAAAGCCAAATTCTGTCAAAATTATATGTCCCATGTTACAATGTACAAAATACTTTTAGGACCTATGGCAGCCATTTTGGATTTCAAAGTACTGCATTTATTATCTCCATGACCAATATGTGATGTATTTAGTCAGAAATCATGTTTAAGACAATATTTTTACTCGTATATCGCAGTTACATGTATATGCATTTTATAATTCTCACTCTTGTGAAAATTAGTTTCTCCATTGGCATTGTGCATAATAAATATCGGGCCTATGGCGGCCATTTTGAATATGTTAAATGTCAAAATACAGCATCTATTACATAAATGGCATATTAACAATGATGTTTTTAGTCAGTATTTCACTTGTTTATCTTAATAATATGCATTTTAGTGCTCACTCTTGTCATTTTTTGGCCCTGGCCATTGTCATTGTACATAATACTCTTTGGGCCAGTGGCTGCTATTTTAGATATCAAAATACAGCAAATTCCCATAGGCCTATATGACATAATAAATGATATATCTCATTATTAACGATGATTTGAATATATTATACATATCATACATCGCAATTTTGTGCAATTTGGTGCTAATTTTTGTGAAAATTAGTTTTCCCTATTCATATTGTACGTATTAGAGTATACAATGGCCTATGGCGGCCATTTTTTATCAGGAAAATCAATATTTTGTCAAAAATCAGTTTTTCAGAGAGTATTTCATTCCTGCCACATGATTTCATGCATTTCATATCCAATGTGTGGACAATATTGCGTGCATTTATGGTGCTCACTCCTGTGAATATTGGTTTCCCACTTCGCATTGTACATAATACTGTTAATGTCTATGGCGGCCATTTTGAAAATCAAAATACAGTTAACACAAACTTGAAACCTGAATGATACATTTCGTCAGAAAATATGTTTTAAGACGGTATCCCAGTAATTTATCACAAATTATATGCATTATAGTGCTCTCTCTTGTGATTTCAGTGCTTTTTCAAATTGTGCATAATATTTTAAGGGCCTTTGGCAGCCAGTTTGAAAATCAAAATGAAAAATACATGGCTTATTGATAATTATTTCGTTAAAAATTATGTTTTTAGTCAGTATTCTTCTCATTTAATCAGTATTCTTCTCATTTAATCTTAATAATATGCATTGTAGTGATCATTCTTGTGAATTTTTTGGCCCCCATTGCAATTGTACGCAAATCTGTTTGGGCCAATGGCGGCCATTTTAGATATCAAAATACAGAAATGTTCCCACATATGACATAATAAATGATATATCTCGTTAGCAATGATGATTTGCATATTACTTCATTCATACATCGCGATTTTTTTGCAGTTTAGTGCTCATTTCTGCGAAAATCAGATTTCCCTATTCATATTGTATAGAGTATACAAGGGCCTATGGCGGCCATTTTGAATATCAGGAAAATAAATATCTTGTCAAAAATTATTTTTTAAGAGAGTATTTCACTCCTGCTACATAATTTATGCATTCCATAGCCCATGTGTGGACAATTTTAGGATTTCCATGGGTAATTTGCATATTTTGGCGGCCATATTGGATTTTGCCAATTTGCGGAAAATGCCCAAGGTTACACGAGTGGCATCATCCAGATTCGTAATCAGCACCCTCAAATTGACAAGAAACCGTCAAAAAATATTGTATATATAAAAAAACAAGGTTTGGTCAAGTTTCTATGGGGCCTGTCCTGGACTAATAAGGAGAGATAACAACACTAAAAGCAGTGCTGCGCCAGCCCGAGTTTGCTCAATCTCGAGATTTTAGTCTATATTAGCCCTCTTCAATATTAATCTTGAGATTCAAGAAGCCCTGTCTCCACCATCGCAAGAAGAGTGATTCGTGCTCGATCAAGGCATCGATTGGTTATGGTCTGAAGCAGTGAATAAGTACTGCGAGTGTGTCTGCACCTGTGAATTAGCGGGATAATTCATAAAATACATGTAGCGCGCTATTTTGCAAATAATCCCAAGTTGACTTGGGATTGCAATCTTAAGATTAATCCGGCGAACTACCATGATAATTGCATCTCCATTACAATTAATTTCAAGATTGTTCAGATCGGGATAATTTGCCAGATCAGAAATAGCGCACTAATTTGAAGACTGGCTTGTGCAGGTCCTTAAGTGACATTTTCTTTGTGAGATTGTATTCCACTGGCAAAGTGTAGTCTTTGCACCCATGTTGGCCTGCCAGAACTACTCCATTGACCTTACCTAATAAGCATAGTCACTATTGTACGTATACATGTATGGGGTGCTTGTTTGTAGAAGTAAAAAATTACATTTCATCATGATTTAATGACAGTAATATGCCTTTCTATTTATAAATATTTCTTAGCCAATTTTCATTATTTATAAATGATATTCATAAGAATGATTCACTTTTTCCAGAAAAATAAACAAGAGAACCAGTAAATCAAATAAATTATCTTCACTGAAAAGTTCCTTGTCATTGTCATTTTGGCCTCAAATTGGACAAAGCTTCCCGCCTTCAATCTTCCACATGTTGCTCTGATGATGTGCTGAGCACTGCAAGTCATCCAGATCTGCAGATGGGGTGCTGTACACTTTTGACTTAATTTAAAAAGTGTTGCATTTTTTCTGACTCGCTCTGTATTTTATTTATTTAAGATGTAAAAAGAGGTGAGGAATTTCATTTAGGAAAAAAACGTGTAAAATGTTGACTGTTATCTTTTTCTTTTTAATTTTATTTTTAAGAATGGAGACCAGTTCCAGTGCCCCTCAGCTGAGGTCATTTTCTCTCCGTGATGGGGTTATTTTGGTGATCCTGTCTCTAATGGCAACCTATCTCTTGAGAGTGCAGCATAGCTTTGAACTTGTTCCCTCTTGGCGGTACGAGGTCAGCACTGGTTTCTACGAGGAGAGCATGAATACCCGCACCCTGAAAAAATTGTAAGTTCAGTAAAGCTTTCCAGTTCAGCATGCATGTGCACTGGTAAACACCACTCCTACAAATAATGGTGACTGTGAAGACCATGTCAAGAACCAAGAGAAACAGGAGTACTTTTGTCGGACGAGTGACAGAAAGAACAAAAGAATAAGAAAAAAGAGGAGAATTATGAAGAAGAAATCAAATTAATTTTGTAGGAGTGAGAAATGAACTAGAGAAAGAGAAAAAGAAAAAGAAGAAAATAAAGAAATCAAATTACTTTTGAAGGATGAGTGATAGAAAGAACTAGAGAAAAAGAAAAAGGAGAAAATTAAGAAGAAATCAAATTACATTTGTATTATGAGTGACAACTTCAAGTTCAAGTTTATTTACAGAAAAAACTAGAGAAAAAAAAGGAGAAAATATAGAAGAAATCAAATTACTTCTGTGTGACGAGTGACAAAGAACTAGAGAAAAAGGAGAAAATAAAGAAGAGATCAAAGTATGTTTGCAGGACGAGTAACAGAAAGAAATAGATAAAAAGGGGAAGGAGAAGAAAATAAATTACTGTTGCAGGACAAGCAACAGAAAGACATTTGCAAATGTGCTCTGGGGGTGATGTTGTTCCATTCTTCCCGGAGATAACGCCGGACATCTCTAAGAGTGTCTCCTGGTTGAATTCTTTGATTGACCAATTTTCCTAGCTGATCCCACGAGTGTTAAATCGGATTCATGTCTGGTGAACAAGTGGGCCATGGATCCAAGAGCTGAACATTGTGGTCATCAAGAAATCTTGGACAATGTTTGCTCGATGGGGATGCGCATTGTCATCCATGAGCTAGGAATATCGGTCAGCCAAAGAATTAAACTAGAGACACTGTTCAAGATGTCCGGCGTTATCTCCGGGAAGAATGGGACTTCACCCCAGAGCAAATTTGCCGACTTGTGACAAGCATGCGACGTCAATGTGCTGCACTCATTCAGAGCCAGGGTGGACAAACGAGATATTGAATTTTCTTTTGCTTATGCCAAGATACTGAAATTTGACATTTGTTTCATCAATAAACTTTGCTTTAAAATTCTATTGGAATAGTGATGCATCCAAGGTGTATAGCTTTCTCTTCTCTTTTAGAGTGGTATTTGACTTTAAGTTTGCTTTGTCGTTTGATGGATATTTATGCCACATAAACTTTCAAAACTGAAAGAATGACTGATCGTTTTCTTGCAATTTTCTTTTACTGACATTGCTATTGTTTAATGCCTGTAACCAGCCATGCGCTAACTGATCCATTTCTTGCAATTTTCTTTTACTGACATTGCTATTGTTTAAAGCATTTAATCACTCATGCATGACTGTTCACATGAAAGTTTCATGTCATACTGGAAGAGGAATATTGTCTCTTTATGCTGACATACAATAATTTGCCTTTAATCAAATATCTATATGGAATATTTTAACTTTTTTAAGTGTCCAAGAACCCTTTTTTTGCTGAGTGTATTACATCTGATTTTGATGACATTTTCAGTGTTATGTTTGTTGGATTTTTCTCTTTTTATTCAAATCAACTTTTTGTTGGGGTGGACTTGTCCTTTAAGTCCCTGTCACATGAATCGGTGCAAGCCTTGCGTGTGACTTGTGCAGAAATGCACACAAGTCTAATTTGCATGCAGAAAAGTTTTGAACATGCTCAAAACTCTGTTGCGGGTGAGATGCGGGCAATCACCCGCACGGCTTGCATGGAGCTAAATGACAGGGCCTTAACATTTTTTATAAAGGGAGCTTTAAATTTTGTAATCTTATTGTTTGTTTTACCAGGCCTGTTCCGTTAGTAGCTGATATTGAGAGTGATGGGAAAAATGGTAAGGCCATAAAATTTCTGTCTTTTATGATTATGAAAACAGCTTACTATATCTGGATATTTAAAATGCAAGTTGGGGTAATGTGTTTTTCTAAATTTGGATTACCAATGGACGTCTTTGTATATTGTACAATTTTTATGGTAACAAGTAATGACATGCAATTTCAAGGGAATTCCTCTTCCTTATCCTCATTTATTATTCCTTTTTCATTAACATCTGGGATATGCAGATAATTATGATGCCACCGACTCACTGTACAATTTTGCAAAGGAAGCATTATTTTGTAATCTTTATTGTTTTGTTTTTCAAGGCATATTCCTTTAGTAGCTGTTATTCAGAGTAGTTGGAGAAATGGTAATGCTTTTGAATGACTGTCCTTTATTCTAATTAATATAATGAAAACAGGCCGAAAAAAAAGGATTTCCTTCTATAATGGTTATTAGTAGGTATGAAGACCATGTAAACAGCTGACTGTCAGGATATTGAAAGTGCAAATTGGGATAATGTGTTTTACAAAATCGGATTACCAGTAGATTAGTTTGTAAATTGGACAATTTTTTATGGGACAAGTAATGACATGTTAGTAATTTCAAAGGGATTCATGTAGCTTATCCTTGATTAATTATATCTTTGTGATAGTAACATCCGCAATATGCCTACAATTATAATGTCACTGACTCACTGTAACCTATACATCTTGTTTTCCCTTTCGTTATATATTTTTTTAATGTCATTTCTTAGCTAGAATATTTTTTTCTGTTCATCCTCTATGTAGTTTAGTTCCATTTGGTTTGATAACTTCCAAACAAGATTAGGTAAAACTACAAAACCTAACCATATCTCTTGAAGCTGTTGCATTAAGTCGAAAAGATAATCAAGTAGCTCTGTTGACAGAAATAGTATATAGTGAATACTTTTCCATTGAGAATAATAAACTGAATGTCATTCCGATGTGATCACCAAAATCAATTATTGTATCAGATCTAAATAATTCTTTTAAATCTTGCTAATAACAAAATTCCTTTCCAGTCCACTTACTTCCCCCACCACTAGTAGTTCTCTACCTTTTACTATATTGTTACGTGGGATATTTTATTGCAAGATTTTTCAACATTTTCTTGACATTTCTGACAATTTATCTCAATTCAGAACACCCTGGATGAATTCTATCTGTGTTTTTGTTTTACCAGAGATCTTACTGGCAACGAAAGATTCTTCGCTGCTTCTTCTCAAGACCTCTAAACCTTCACCAGGGTCCAAGGCTCTACCTTATCTCAACACTCTTGATGAATTCTCTCTGCTCTCAAATGAAGCAGATATAGCTGGAGACAAGAAACAAGCAGTTGCTATGGCGACAGGGTACTTGGAGCCTCTGACTTCAGATCATCAAGTTCGGAAGCAGGTAATACTTGAAACTGTGGCTTCCTTGATTCATTACAGATTGAGATTGGAGCCATTGGAAATGTTCCTTGAAGGACAAGTCCACCCCAGCAAAAAATGTATTTTAATAAAAAGAGAAAAATCCAACAAGGACAGTGCTGAAAATTTCATCAAATTTGGATGTAAAATAAGAATGTTATGACATTTAAAGGTTTCACCATAATTTCACAAAACAGTTATATGCACACCCTGGTCAGTATGCAAACGAGGAGACTGATGATGTCATCCGCCCACTTTATTTGTAGTATTTTATTGAATGAAATATTTTAATTTTCTCCTCATTGTCAAGTGAAACAATGATTGATTCCTCCCTGAACATGTGGAACTAGCATTGTTTGATACTATGATTCAGGCAAGATGGTCCTTTGACCTTAAATCTGTAAAGGCCACCGCACACCTTACGACCCGACCGGTCGCCGACTGGCTTGCGACTGGGTGGCGACTGGGTGAGGGGAGATGTGACGTCACAGTTTTTGTCAGCTTGAGCGTCAGAGACAAGTCGCAAGGAAAAATCAGAAGGATTTGACATGTCGAATCCTTATGACTGGATCGCAAGCTCAATCCAACCTCCAGCCAATCAGACAGCAGAGTTGCTTAACGCGAATTATGATAAACAACGTGCATACGCAGTAGTAAGCGCAATTTCTCAGATGCTTTGCCAAAAAGCAAAAAGCGCATGCGTGAGTCGCAGATCGGATCGCAAGGTGTGCGGTGTCGAGGCTTATGACTGCCTTGCGACTCATCTCCCCTCACTCAGTCGCAGGCCAGTCGGCGACCGGTAGGGTCGTAATGTGTGCGGTGGCCTTAAAATATGAAATACTGTATGATTCAAGCAATACAAAACAAAAGAAATAGTGAGTGAGGGACATCATTGACTGTCTAATTTGCATGTCACCGAATTGTGCATATCACTGTTTTGTGAAAAATAAGCGAAATTTTAAAATGCCATTACTTTCTACATAGGATTTTTATGATATTTTCAGCATTAATCTAGTTTGAGTTTTCTGTATTTATTCAAATCAACGTTTTTCTGGGGTGGACTTGACCTTTAACCCCATCCTTTCAACCAACATTGTTATTTCTAGCACCATTCCTCATTCAGATATTGTTCATGACAAAAGCGATGCCTGTAATTCGTAGAATGTGTTTAAATGAATCAACGTACAGGCCTCTGTGAATTATATGTTAGCACATGTTAGTACACTGGAAATACATGTTGTAATTCTGGGCTAGGAATGCCAAATAGCCCAAAAGTCTGAAAAAGATGCCCAAAAATGATATTTGTGAATTGTTATGATCAATATCTGCAGGTCGTTGTTGTTCTGTGTGCTGATTGGACCGTGGTGTGCCTTGATAATGATTTCAAATTACTTTGGTCAATAAAGCTTCCAAATACAACCTGGAGTCATCAGTATGTCATCAGGTGAGTGACCTTAACCCATGTTCCCTTTTTTTCCCCCCCCTTCATTTGACCTTAACCCATGTTCCCTTTTTTTTCCCCCTTCATTTTGTTTGAGTTTGGCAGTCAGGTTGCTTAAAAGGCAAGAGATGCCCTTAAAATTCAATTGGCCCGCATTTTCTGGACAATAATTCTCTCAAATGATTGCTTGATTTATTATTTGATTTTAAGAAAGCATGTGTATGATGATAATGAGCATGGTTACTATGTACAGCTTCCAGTTCATTACCGGGAATTTTGTAAATTATGAATACTTTCAGCACCTTGACACAATAATGAATTCAGTTACCTGGTCACTGCTCTACTCCTGATCTCCTACTCCATGTGTAGCAACCCTCGTTTTCTTCTGCCACCCCATCGTAAGATGGTTGCCAGAGGCATTATTTCGGGTGTCTGTCCTTCCCCCGGGGGGGTCACTTCCATTCACGAGTGGATACCATACGTGACCATGGGGTCTCGATAAGCACCCTAAACACGTAATTTCCATATTCTGAAAATGCACCCCTTAACAAGTATTGGCATGTGAAACCCTACCCTTAACAAGTATTGGAAACAAATCGATACTCTTGGCCCGGGCTCTTGGCAAATGTTCCCTGAAATGAACCCCTAAACAAGTACAGTAATGTTTTATTGTTACTGGTCCTTCGGTCGTCGGCTATACCTTATTTGGTTTAGTACGACCCCACCTTCGCATGCACCTCGCATAAATCGGACTCTAAACACGAAGTGTTGGGGCAAAAAGGGCATCCTTTATAAAACATAACCAATTTTGTTTTATCATCCCTGCAAATTAGACCCTAAACACATAATTTTCTTAGCGAAATAGATACCCTTTTTTCATTATTTTTGTGTTTTTGACACCCTTATCATGTTACATACGTAACATGCCCTATCGTGAAAAGGACGTCCTTTTTACATGTTTTTTTGGTCGCGCATGGTATCCACTCGTCAATGTAAGTGGCCCCCCGGGTCCTTCCGTTCTTGCAATAACTGAAAAAAACACTTGACAGATCAAAATTGAAATTTGGTCAAAGTGTGAGAGTGGCAGTGGTCTGATTGATTTTGGGGTATCAGTTGTAAAGATATTCTTGTTCGATGATTGCTAAGCTTTGTGTTATGGGCCCCAGATGTTGTTTTGGGTCAGATATAGAGGTCACGGCTTATTGCCACAGCTCCTTACTTATCCAATAGATAAATCAGAATTAAGCTTGGTTGACGAATGCGTGTAGGAGTGAGAATATAATACTTTAAAAGATGTTGAAATGTTATAAATATGGATGTCCGGAGATGTAGATTTTCACAATTTGCATTCAGAATGAAGTATATAATTGTTATCCAGTGCATCCCACAAAAAAGGAAACCCATTTTCGGAGATAGATTTCACAATAATCAAATATGTTTTTACTATTAATTTGACTTTTGTAGTAAGAATGGAATCTCATTTTTAATTTGAGACCAACAGCATAGCAAATCGTTCTCGCATGGCAAATTACGAATAATTAATATTGAAGCATATTAGAAACGATTTGCGCAGAAATTCACAAGTGAATCTGAATCCAGTGATTAGTGAAAGAAACTTAACAAAGAATACAAAAGAAATGCTAATGAGCCAATCGTCGAATAAGCAGGCTTGTATCACAAACCAACCTTGTACAATTTTTCTGTGCAAACTGATTTTGACATTAAAATATCAAACGCGTTTGCTCACCAATGCCTGAACTGTTCATCTCACATTAGGTATCAAAATATAGAGGAATAATTTAATTGTTTGATGATGTAAATGAAATATCCCAAATCATTTGTCTTTGAAGAAAACAAAGACATGGGAATCCCGTTTCCTTTTTTTCTGGGATGCATTGTATAACTGTCTTCCATTTTCTAACTTGTTTTTCTTCATGTTATTTGTTGTCATAGCGAGGCGGCCATCTTGATTCTTCCCCATAGCCTGCAAGCTAACGATGGTGGACTAGTGATCATTGGTGGAAGGCTTGCAGATAAACTTGCACATGCAACACTCAAGTGAGAATTTATATCCAGTCTTATATTCAACAAATGCCTTACGAATTAATGAATAAATGAACATATCATACCAAGATAAACATTATACATGCTGTAATGTTGTAAAGAAGAGGATAGAGGGTATTTGAATTCCAGTTCATCGTGGCTTAGCCATGAACCAGAATAGCCTGGTGGTTAAGTCGCTTCCCGGAAAGCTGTAGATGGCAGGTTCGAATCCCACTGGTTCCAATTTATTTTTACTTCATTTTTCATTATAAATCAAGCATAGCGATCTTAAACAAATAAGAGTGATGCTGAAAATTTGTCAACAAATTGTAATGTATGACTTACACAATAATTACAATGTAATGTGATGCAATCCATGTAGATGGCTGTCGAGATTACATTCAGTTGTGAAAAAAAAGATTCAGTCATGGAGATAATGTCATAGACAGGATGCATGTCAATTTCATGATGATTGTTTGTTAAGAGACCAATATCTTACCCTCGTTCCCCCACCCCTAGTCTTAAGGCCACCGCACGCCTTACGACCGTTCGTGATCCAATTTTGGAACAGATCACAATTAGCTCATTTTCTGAAATTGTGAATGGAACATATCATTTTATTTGAGGATAAAATTAATTGAAAGAATACTAAAATAACCAATTTGAAAGATTGCAAACCTTTATTTTGGAGTGAAGGCCAAATTAGTTTCAAATCGTAGCCAATCGTACGGCGGCTATGACGTCATTACGACTAGATATTAGATTCGCTTTTATTCTGAGAAGGATGATAGCATAGTCACAGATTTGAACATAGATATTTGTACGGTGATTTAGAACATTACACAGTAAGATGTTCCATGTGTCAATATTAGCATCAAATTTTAGTACGTTTTATTCCAAAATCAGGTCACAGACCCATCGTAAGGTGTACAGTCGCCTTTAGGCTTTAAAATTAGTTAGTACTTATTAAGCAGATATTCCTTATTCGTCATTCAATACAGACACAGTCATGATGGTCACGAATTCAATGGTGCTAACAAGGTAAGTTACTGCATTTTATGAAATTTGTAAGAAAGAGATTACCTTTACTGACACGGGTGCTACTTAAAAATAATATTTTATTGTCTATTCTGTTCAAGTTAGCATATATCAATTGCGTTGGTATTCATGATAAATCATAGAATACAGTCAATATTCTTTATTTAAATATAATTTGATATATGCATCTATGAGGCTTTATCTGCTGGAAGTTTGTGCTTGCGTAGTACATTGTAAATGTTTGTAGTTACTAGTTAAATTTGCTTATTTGTAATTTGCCTCCCCTAAACTAACAATAAAGTCGACCCAAATCAATATTGACATTTTTATTGGGCTTGAAAATTCATTTCCTAAGCTTCAAAATGAAATATATGTCAAAATTAACCAACAATAACATTTACAGGTACTTGATTGGATGTAGAAGAAATTCAGCAAGGGCTTAAAAAAAGGAGAAAACAAGGTTTGAAGTTTGGGATTCACTCAAGCATAAGATGTTCATACTGTGTAATCTCAGCAAAACTTCCAAACAGTCCAAAAAAGTAGTGTCCAAGAAACTCTTGTATCTTTTCTTTTATTCAACTTCACGACTTCAAACTTTTACAGTATGAAGAAGAATTGTTCCATCAGATAAGCTATTTTTCAATTTTTTTTTTGTTTTTGGAGACTTAATTACTATTTTGGCTATTTACAGAGAAGCTCACCTGGCAAATTGGTGGTTTTGGGGTGGTAGGTTACATTTGATACTGGTATATTACACAATTTTAATACACTGACATCGTGTGCAGTAGGTAGCTCCCTGTGCATAGAGCCTATAGGAAAGATACAGTAGATTAGAAGAAGTAACCTATGAATTTTCAAATTTCATTAAAAATTATTTATCTCTCAAGGAGAGCGATTCAAACCATGATGTAGGCCATTTCTCGACCTTTGCTCTATCCGGTCGCCATGGTGATGTAAGATGGCATCATCTTCCGGGTGATTTTGGAGAGGAAACAAACACAGAAGAGGTATTGATGATAATCACGGAAATGATGTTGACGGTGATAATGCTGATGATGCTGATGATGATAACTTGATGATGGTTATTATTATGAGATGATAATGGTGGTGCTGCTGCTGATAAAATGGATGATGATGATGACAATGACGATGATGATAATCAGGGAAATGATGGTGACAGTGATAATGCTGATGGTGATGATTATGATGATAATTTGATGATATCTTGGTCACCGATGATGATGATTTGATGATGATAACTTGATGATGACGGGGTGATGCCTATGCATTTGTGGTGTTGATGGTTATTATTATGAGATGATAATGGTGGTGGTGCTGCTGATAATATGGATGATGATGATGATGATGATTACTTGATAACTTAATGATGATAACTTGATGATACCTTGGTCACTGATGATGATGATAACTTGATAACTTAATGATGATAACTTGATGATATCTTGGTCACTGATGATGATAATGATTTGATGATGATAACTTGATGATGACGGGGATGATGCCTATGCATTTGTGGTGTTGATGGTTATTATTATGAGATGATAATGGTGGTGGTGCTGCTGATAATACGGATGCTGCTGATGATGATGATGATAATATTAATAGGCATTTATATAGCGCCATCTATCTAGAAACAATCTATTCCAAGGCACAATGTTATTATGATTACCCTGGCATTAGCTCGAGCTGCCTTTCAGTGCTTGTGCATTCAAGGAATTAATCCTGCCATTGATGATGATGATGATGATGATGGTGATGATAACTTGATGAGAATTTGATGATGATGATTTTGGTGGTAATGATTATGATTATAATTATGAGATAATGTAATGGTGTTGGTAGTGCTTATGGTGATTGTGATGATGGTGGTGATGGAGGTGATTTTGGTTGTAATGATGATGATCATGAGAATGAGGTGGTAGTGGTGGTAGCAATTATGATGATCAACATGGTGATGAAGGTCTTGTTTATGTTCATGAATAAATGCTTTTAGGGTATCATTTTTTTTCATGGGAAAATCTTGTTACATATAGAGTAACGAAGCGATGACGTCAGTTGCCATGGTGTCATGGTGGCCTGGTTCTAAACAAATGAAAGTGTGTGTTTCTTATAGGAGAAAATGGCTGTTATCGGAATTTGATCGCTTGCAACCATTTCCCAATTTCATGCAACATGTAAGAGTCACATCAATAACTAAGCAAGGGATTTCCCCCTATCTTATTCCAGGAGCTGTTCCAAGGATTCCATTTTAAGCTGAATTTGAAGAGAGGTTGGGGTCATCAGGGTGAGCTTGGATGGAACCAGTACAACCAGGCTCTCATCAAGCAAATGGTGAATAAAACGTCTCAATGTTCTACTAAATGATTAATCAAACATAGGGTGTGTTTATGCTTCCATTGCGAGGACAGAATCAGCGATTTCAAACGTCGATTCAAAACGCCGATCGTAAACGTGGTTCTGGGAGTGCTGTTTATGCTTCACTTTTCAGAGCAAATCATGATCTCCAGCTGGCTTCGCATCGTGGTAAAGCGAGGTCAAATCGGGCGCGCCTTTTTTCGTAAGTTTTTTTTCCGATTGTTGCTATTACGTAGAGATAACATGGAGCAATACGACTGTATTTGCCCACGGATGACGTCATTTAAACACGTTTACGATCGCGCTTGTGTTTATGCTTCCCCAGAAAGCCTGATTCTGGTCAAACGACGTTTACAAACGCACCTTTTTGTGAGTTTACGATCGGCGTTTTGAAACAGCGTTTAAATGAAAGTAAGCATGGACGCAACCGTGTTTTGGACTAATCACGTTTGGAAACGCTGATTCTGGCCTGAAAAGTGGAAGCATAAACACGGCCATAGTCATACAGGGTTCCCAGCCCATCAGGGAAAATTAATTTACTTTTTTCCAGTCAGGGAAACATCAGGGAATTTGATGAAATATACTTCAAATCAGGGAAAAATGCCTCAAGTTAGAAAACATGTGAAACTGGGAATGGGTTTAAATAATTATCAGGGAATTTTTTTAACTTCATTTAGGGAAAATCAGGGAATTTTTGTTTTCTTGAAAAGCTGGAATCTTGTCATATGTCGAGACAATCCCATATTGCACTATAAGAAAAATGTATTCAGTAGCATCTATTTATGGTGAACTGTTAACGGGAGAGGTCAATTGCATAGTGCAATGGTATTGTAGTCTTAACATGTACAATGGCTAAAGTAAAACAACAATATTTGCAATGGTAATACTTATTTATGTTCCCAATACATCTCTTTTTCCTTTGATTTTTTGCCCCCACCCCCTTCCTCTACATTCCTACTTTTTAATGTGCAATATTTTTTGTAAGCTATTATGTGCTTGATTTATGCCATGGGAGCGACATTTGTGGGGGCGCATGCCTCCGGGCAACAATGCTGAATTTTACTTTTGCACCCCCCCCCTCCGACCCACTTGCCACTGCCATATTTCTTTGCATGTTTTGGTAAAATTGTAATTGTTTTCTGATGTATTGTATTTGCTCTGTTTATAATTGGTCAAATAAATAATAATAATAATTGAATTTGGCACTTCACCTTTAGTATCAAACAATTTTTAAGTTTACAATATGATGCAGTAATGATATAATTTAAGATTTAGTTTCAGAATTGCCTCTGAATTCACAATAACAGTACTTATTCAATTCTAACAATTCATCATATTCGATTAGAGAAATTACTACAACTCAACAACCAACCTGCGGATAGCCGCTGATCCACGAATACCGGGGGAAGAACAACAAAGAAGAAGAATGATAAAAAAAAAATTATGGATGATATTTTGAAACCCCAAAATGTCCATCATGAAACGTGATTTTTTTTCTATAAATACACAACTCAGACTTACCATAGTCATAATACTCCCTTATGAGGTTCCTCTATGACAAAGTTTATTGAATAGTGCACGGATGCATTTATGATAAATGTTATGCTGTTACGAGCAATTAACTTAAAATTAGCCCTCTTAAATACCAATATCCAATAATTGACATCAAAAAATTGAAAATTGCTATATGAATAAGCCTTGGGTGCCTACTTCAAATCCATACTTGTTACTATTTTCAACACTTCTACTTTCTTTTGTTTATAGCCTTTCCGCTGGCAGTCTAGCGTGGACACTAAGATTGACATTGCAGCGTTCCGCAAGGATGGGGTTAGAAAGAGTGTAGAAAAGGATGAACATATTCTGTCAGTTTCATCTTGTAAGTGCATTGCATGATATTTGGAAGTAATTTGGAGCATAAGATAAGTGTTCAACTCTCAAATACAAGTTCAACTTTCAGATATCTACGAAATTTGAACCATCCTTATTGATTTGTGTGTATGTGTGTTTGTATGTGCTGAATAATAGTGTTGTATACTTTTTTTTTTCTTTTTTTTTCCTTTTTTGGCCTACCTTCAATTGTTCCTCCTATTTAGTGCAATGATATGTGTAAGAAAGCATCATGTTAAGGTTTTCTAATAGAAGATCCTGTTAGATTATTTTTTAAAATTTCTTTTGTCTTATATGTTGCGTGATTTAATAAATGTACTTGATACTTTCAAGAAAACATATATAATTATTAAATGAGTGAATTAAAAATGATCTAGATCCATCTCTTCACCAAATTCAGTTTAATGTGGGATATTGTTGTTTATACTTATTTTTAGCGTAATTTATATCACAGAATTCTACCCAAAAGTATCTTTAATGAATGAGAAATTAACCAAACTCAACATTAAACAATCATGGGCTTCAGTCGTACTTACACTTAAGTGAAAGTAGCACTTCGATTTGAGTCATTCCATCCTTCTCCATTCTGTTTCTCTAATTTTACTGTAAACAAAAAATCTTTCATAAATCTTGACGGTTATGCGTAAAGTTCAATAAGATGTAAATGGTTTGTTGTTCTTTTCTTTTATCATCTATGCATCTGTTTTTAGTCTTGACATCAAGCTTTGAAGAGCACATTGCTGGCCATCATTTTGGAGGTCTTCCGCCACACTCGGCATCAGAACACATCAAGAATCCTAACGCTGTTATCAGCCATTCTCAACAGGTAGGTTTAAAAATTATTTTTTTGTTTCATGCTCTTCCCATGTATTAGCAGCCCTGAAGTTATGTGAGTCTTACAGGGGGATCCAGCCTTGGTCATAATATGTTGTGTTTAAAAAGGAAAAAAATCAATAAAACAGAATGGTGAAAGTTTGAAAGAAATCAGACAAGCAATAAGAAAGTTGTGGTTGTTTTGAAATTGAGATCCCTGAGACTATGTTGATGTCAAATTGGCTACTGGGTAAAAAAATTCATAACTTATTGTTTGCCCGATATTGTTCACACTTTCGCCTATCAACTTGTCTGATTTTCCTTTCTCCTCTAAAAGCAAGTTTTTATTTGGGTTGGATTCCCCTTTAAAATGTACAGGTAGACTTGAAATCAGTTTCTTGTTGCATGCTTTTTCTATATATGTGGTTATGAATCCTAAAAAGCTATGTGGGTCCTTAAGTGCACATTGCCCATTGATCATAAATTATCTCCATGTATGTGGCAATATGTGACTGCCCTTCTTCAAATGCACAAGTTGCCTGGCAGGATCTCTGTAATAAGCCAAAATATGACTTTGTTCTTTGCAAATAAAAAATTATCTGAGAAACTCTGTTTATAGGGACGAATTTGAAGTCATTTAAACTGAAGGTAAGGAACAAAGATTTTTTTAGACAATGTATTTTCAGGCTGCTGGAAGAATTTAATGACTTTCTGCACATTTTGTGCTTTAGTGAACCCCACATTTCATTTCCCCTTTTTATGCTTTGAATGTATTGAATCTACATGGGATCAAGTACAGTGTTGCAGAGGTGCTAAAAAGTTAGTGAACCCCCCACCCCAGAAAATGAACAATTTGAAAAGAGTTCAAGTTCTGCCATATTGGAGATATGTAATTGTTAAAGTAGGTGATAAATATATAACATTCAATAGACTTTGTTGCTCTGAGCTTGCCCGCCATTGTAGTGTTGCTGTTTACATTCAACACTCCGCATGAATGAGTGCATTTGGGGTTCACTGACTTTCGAGCACAACTGTACATTGGTTATTGTTGATCAATTTTGAAAAGTTATGTTTCATTTCAAAGCTTATGATCTGCTTTTCCAAACTTTATAAGAAATGTCCAAACTCCTTTTGGATGACTTATTAGTTTTTTTTTTTTTTTAGTTGGACAGTCTCCTGAGGCACAATATATGTTCAATATGTGGACTGACACGTATGTTTCCAGAAAAAGATGTTAATGTGATAACAAAAAATTGCAAAGTGTGGGAAAATCGTTACATTCCTTTTTTTTGTAGTGGTATGATGTTTAGAATATCTAGTAGAGAATCTTGGACCATGTTTCAGGATTTCTCATCATCATTGATATTTTCAAGAGAAGCAAAGTGTTTTTGGTTCCCAATCATTGTTTTCCAAGATTTCCTTTGTCAGTGGACTTGAGAATGTATGCACCTTTTGATGATCATGATTGACATTTTTCATGCTGTAGATCTGTTTAATCTGTTGCTGATATAACTTGGCGGTCAGTGTCGGAAACCTATCAAAATAACCAAATTTAGCAATTCGTGGGTTAAACCGCATTCAAAAGCACAGACTACTCCAAGAGTAGTGTTAATTCAATATCAAGCAAAATTGTGCATCAGTCATCTCTTTTCTTTGTACATAGGGCATAGAGGTCTTAGAACTGAAGACTGGGCGACCTTTGACCCGGCTTGACCTTTCATCCGATGCAACATATGCTGACATTGACAAAGATGGTACTGTTGATCAAGCAAAAGGTTTGTTCATTCATAAAGTAGCGTTTAAAATGAGTAAAGTGGAGAGTTGTTTAATATCTTTTGGTAGCCATTCATGATTTTCTCTTACGTGGAAGATACGTCACAAAACAAAAATAAACCTCATATATCTACATTCCAAAAGATAAAGCAAACAAGAAAAAAACAAACAGATAAAAACACAAATATAGCAGGTGCGCATACTTTTTAAAAAATGTTTGCTGACTGATTAACTTACCAGCTTGCCCGGGCATAGCAGCCATGGTAGATTATTTGTTGCACTCACATCAAAATTACAAAATACTAATCTCAAAAATGCCAACATGTACATGTACTTTCTGTACAATCTTCCAAGTTAGGGATGCATTACCGTAATATGTAGAAGGCAAATTTAAAACTGTCGCATACTTTCACATTTGAAAAGTCATAATTGATATGCTTATGCAAGTAGCTTCACCCATTCCTCAATCAGATTAAATGAAACTAAAAAAATGCCTAACTTTTAAACAATGTTAATTCAATTAGGTGGGGCAATATTTCCCCAATTTATGATCAGAATACATTATGGCTATATACATTTTACTGTTACTTAAATGCATATACCTTAGTACAGTCAAAATGAGTATGGTATGCAAGTGGTTTCACTTGCATACTCATTGACTAGTCAACTTTAGCTTGTGGGAAGTCTGTTAAGGCTTATAATATTGGTGAGAAAGCATAGGTTAAAAAGCCTGGTAGTCAGGGTGAGAGATTACTGGCGTGACCCCCCTGCACAGAGCCTGAAGATTATCATACTTCCCCCAGAAAAAGCTTAGGCTGTCCTGCCTGGTACAGAGGTTGTGGTCCAATGTCAGCATCATTGCCATCAGTGATCCTTCTTGTACCAGCCATTCTGATTACATCATAGTCATCATCCAGATGAGAATACTTGAAATGAATTGCTGTAGGGTCACACTTGACGAATTGTACTGTCCTGAACTTTGTCCAGTCTATGTTTGTGGTTTCCCTAACACATATGGTGCCTCGTTTTTGACTGTATGACTTCCAGTCTGTGATGTCTTGAGGTCTGTACAGCTATGACTCTGTATGGTCTTTGTCAATGAACATGTTTTTTGTGAATAATTATTTGATAGTAGTTTTCAAAGTCAGCACTGCTGCTCTCTTAAATCACGTGATGCAGGTGAAACTGCCAGAGGCACTCCATTTGTTTTACTGTATTGCTTCCAGTATGTGATGTCGGAGGTCTGAACTGACATGACACTGTATGGTCTTGGGCTATGCCTTGCCATCTCCATGATGAAGGCTAGTTTGTCTTGGCAAAACTATCTCCTGAACTTCCCATTGCTTATGTTATAACCACAGTATTATTGATTTTGTATATATTTATTAACTGTGTATATGTTATATTGTATATCTCTGCTGTGAATGCGGAAATCAAATCCAATCTTGTTGTTGAGCTCTTTCTATGACACTTTGCATGGAGTCTCCTTCGTATTGCCCATGTCTCACCTCCAAAAAATGGTGGGTGAATTTCTGCATACATACAATTTGCTTTCTCCAAGAAAGCGTGCAACATACATGGCAGGACCAAATTCTTATTCTGGCCAGGGCAGCCGTCTGAAAAGAGATCCACGTCTTTGATGCTGTTCTCGTCCAACTCTTGAGAATAAGGTGAGAGATGAGATGCCATTTCACAATTCTCCCTCTTGTTTGTATGTGCACTTTTTGTGGATGTTGCACTCACTGTCTCAGGAAGGACCTCTGTTGAGGAAATGAACCACAAACACAGAAATGACAATTGAAGTACTTACAATTGCTAACCTTACTTGGAATACTATTTAATGCAGAGGATGATTATTTCAGACAATTACAAAACAATAGTGAGAGCGATGGTATAATTTTTTATTGACTTTTTCTTAACCTTCATGAAATAGGTGGATTAGTTTAATTCATTTCATACTTCATTTAAATATCTATATAAAGGTGAAAACTGTATTCCATTTTACTTTACAAGTGATAAACCTATCCATACACCACAATACAACAATTTTAACTTGAAAAATTAAGATAAAAAGAAAAATATTTTGTTTCCTTGAGAAGTGCTGCCAGTGGTACGTTGTCTGTGCCACTAGAGCTATCTTCAGTACATGATTCTTCTATTTCTCGTGAGGCTATTCTGAGTATAGAGCACTTTGCCTCTTCAAGCACCATCAGGCCATGGCATCTTAACCAGTATTATTAATCCTCTGGAATGATTGAAAGAAAACTGTCATTGGACAGGATAGCTTACACATACTTGATTAGGAAAGATTGTTTTAAATATTATTTACTGCTCTGCGATTTAAGTCCCCAGTTTTGTTCCTTTTGACTTCTACCATTTTTCTGTCACTCCTAGATAGATTGATAGAAAACTGTCTTCGAACAGGATAGCTTTCCAAAGTTTCCAGGAGATCTCTTCATAGATTGTATTTTTGTTAAAGAAAACAATGAGTTATCTGCACATACTTGATTAGAAAAGATTGTTTGATATATTATTTACTGCTATGCGATTCAAGTCCCCAGTTTTGGACAACCACCATTTTCTGTCACTCTTGGATAGATTGATAGAAAACTGTCCTCGAACAGGATAGCTTTCCACAGTTTTTAGGAGATCTCTTCATAGATTTTATTTTTGTTAAAAAAGAATGAGTTATCTGTACATACTTGATTAGAAAAGATTGTTTGATATATTATTTACTGCTATGCGATTCAAGTCCCCAGTTTTGGACAACCACCAGTTTTCTGTCACTCCTGGAAAAATTGAAAGAAAACTGTCTTTGCACAGAATAGCTTTCCAAAGTTTCCAAAATATCTCTTCGTAGATTTTATTTTTGTTAAAAAATAATGATTCATTTGCATATACTTGATATGTATAGAATAGATTAGAAAAGATTAATTCATATATTATTTTCATTTCAGCCTTATTCACTGATGCAGGGAGCAAAGACAATTGTCAGGCTGTTGTAAAGACTGGACATCCTCCCCACTCTATACTGTACAATGGATCCATTTGCTATCCATCCTCCGTCTGGGCAGCATTATCATACCCATGTAAGCCTTATTTTATACCCTTTTCTTTTATATACCGTATTGTTTAAGTTTTTTTAAGGCATGTAATGAACTTGATATATGTGACTTTCAGATTTGTGATCATCTTAGCATTCTTACATGTAACATGGTATTTTATTAATTGAATTATATATCCACTTAACAAGCCTGTAAAGTAGTTAAAATTGCTCTTCTGTTTAGATCTATATGAAAAAAAACCTGTTCCCACTGTTGTGTGATCCATTGCAAACACCACAATTGGCCTTTTGCAGCTTGGATGGGATATAGTCACGATTTGTCATTTTCAGGTGACACGATCTGGTATTCTGTTCTGACACGATGGAATACATTCAAATGGGATTGTCCCAATTGAGTCTGTGATTAGGTACTGTTCTGACATTATTATTACCAGGATCCCCGATGTGGGACTATCTAGTACGTTGGATACGTTTGAATATGACCGTCACGAACCAATGTATTCTGTTGCGATATGATGCGTTTATCATGGTTGGGATTGAAAGTGGTCACAATTTATGTAGGGTTGGAGGTCCTCGCAGTGGTGGTAGTGGTAGTGACCATGCCCCCTGAGTGTCCTGGCTGTGGGTCAATAGCTGGTGGTAATTGGCAGGTCACTGTCCACATGGACTGCTACCCACCCATGTCAGACAGCTTCAGAACTGCACCCTAAATGGCGAAACGACATTAACTAAATTTGCAACCCTAAATGGCGTAATCCATGAGAAAAGCTTAGTGGCGTGAACAGGAGAATCCCCTAATTTGATAACCTAAGTGGTGTTAACATCGAAATCGATTAATTTGATACCATACTGATGACTAATGATGAATTGATGTTAAATACAACAGGTATAAATTCCATTTTCTGAAGTTATTGAAAGTAAGGCCAACATGATTACTTTCAAGGACACCTCTCTTAGCCACTTTGAATGCAAGTGAAAAATGCTGCTTGCCTTGACTGACTGGTGCATCAATTATCATTTGTTTTACCAATTTTATCAAAACATGAAAAAAATGGAATCCATACCAGTTATGTTGAAAATACATACATTAATTAAACCTGTATCATCTGTATCAAATGAATATATGAATCAAACAAAAAAGAAATAAAAACAGCATTACCAACATAATACCTTTCCCCTATACATGTACAGCTACTCTTCATTTAAGTAAACTTGTATCTTCTTGGTCAGTCCTGCACTCAAACAGGCTGAACGATGAAGAGGATTAATGTCAGGGAGTATACAGTTAAAACTGAGAATTCACAGCACAGCTTAGCACTTATAGGAAAATCTGCTTGCGTGATCTACCAGATCTACTTTTGACGACATCAACCCGTCTACCATCCCCTAGTGCGCTCTGTAATTCATAACTCTGTATTAAAACTCTCTACAAATGCTGGAACCTGATGAAGGTGATCTGCTAAGTGATCTATCTGTTATAAACCATGCACGTTTATTTACACAAGACTTGATAAGATTGAAATCTTCATCCAACAGTGAATACCGGTACTGACATGTTACTGCATTAACAGGTGCATTAACATGTATTGAGTTTGAAAGTGGTTAAATTCTTATCATCAATGATGTACTTGTTCTCCCCAAATTTTGTGTGTCTATAGCGACGTGTATAGTAGTAGATGGGTCGAGTGCAAGCTTCATGGTGTGACGTTTGGAATCATCGACTTGATTGATGTTGTTCCAAGAAAATTGACAATTTTTAGACAAGTGCCTTTGTTTATTTTTGTATTAAAATAAATGATTATTTTTTATACTTTAAGTGGGCACATGGGGAAAATTGTTTACCCCCCCATGAAAAGAAATATTCAGGGAGTGCCCCTTCCCCTCTGTAATTCATAACTCTGTATAAATGCTGGAACCTGATGAAGACCCTAACAATGATGGTCTGCTAAGTGATCTATCTGGTATAAACTGCACGTTTATTTACACAAGACTTGATAAGGTTGAAATCTTCATCCAACAGTGTATACTGACATGTTACTGCATTGTATGTCAGTTCCACAGGTGCAATAACAAGTATTGAGTTTGAAAGTGGTTAAATTCTTATCAATGATGTACTTGTTCTCTCCAAATTCTGTGTGTCTATAGCGACGTGTATAGTTATAGATAATCTTCATGGTGTGACGTCTGGAATCATCGACTTGATTGATGTTGTTCCAAGAAAATTGACAATTTTTAGACAAGTGCCTTTGTTCATTTTTGTATTAAAATGAATGATTATTTTTTATACTTTTAGTGGGCACATGGGGGAAAACTTGTTTTACCCCTCCCCCCAAAAAAAATTGGGGAGTGCCCCCCCCCTCTCCTGCTCTGTAACATAGTTTTCTAGAGATCATCCTATCCTCACAATGCTGTCTCGAAGCATGGCAGTGTGGCTGTGGGATTGATGGTGTTTGAGCCTCGCTGATGTTAGAGGCAACTTCCGAAGTTTAATTATAGAGTGGGTGCAATTTCTTTGTCACTGGCGCTTGCGGTTGCTGCTGAAAAGGTGCCTGCATTTCAGGGATCTACCAGCTTGAAGTGGGGGATCAGAAAGGAGAACTTCTCTCAGACCTTCTTCTCTGTGTTATTCATGTCAGTAGTGACATCTCCCCTTGACCCACTCTTCTTGACGCTCTTCTTCAGCCTACCCAATGACTGTCCTTGCGCTTATTTTGAAGTATGCCATAGGAGTGCTCAGTTTGGCATCCTGTGCAACCCAGAGATCTTCTTTCTCAGAAACATTTTTTTTTTGCTATAGAGTAACTTATTACTCATGAGGAACCCAATTATTTCTTCCTTTTGATCTTCGGAGAAGGCAGTTCCCTACTTTTTTTGTTTGGTTTTCTGAGTGGGTGTGGTCTCTTCTTCTCTAGTGCTGGCTCTGATTGGACGGGGTCAAGTTCAGAGGGTGGACTAGTCTTTCCCATTCCCTTTTTGCTTCTGGTACACTTAGGCATTTCTCAGATGCTTCAAATTTCCAAGATAGCTGCTTAGCACATAATCTTATTTTAACATTTCTAAAAGGTGTAAAAAGTGTTTTTTCACATGTTTTTTTTTCATTATTTTTTATATTATTAATACAACATGATACTACTCCTGTAACATGTATAGTCTAACTATCTTTTTGAATGTTATGTAGAAATAAAAATGTCCACTTTTTTATGTTTAAAAATAAACATTTTAATATTTCCAAGAAAGCAAAAAAACAACATTTTCATAATGTTTTAAGATACTATGGCTCAAATGTAAAAAAAATTCTTAAACATAAAGAATACCATACACTTTTAACATTTTACAAAAACCGTAGTGTTACTAACTTTGATGTTTAAGTGACATCTGGCTTGGTTACTGTAATAGCAAAACAATCAAGCAGTGAGGGTGCACTCTCTTGAAGTGTAGGTCATTGAATGAGACATATTCAATCTCGTCTTGGTTAAAAATCGCATGAGTTTGTGAACATCCATGATAAGTCGTAGTAGTGTGCAGAAATCCATGAAAAGCGTGAGAATTTGTCCTTGCTCCCATCTGATCATTACAAATCGCATCTCCACGCGAGTCATTATAGTCGGGGATATGATAAATGGTAGTCACCAGATAGACTCAGTTCATGACAGATTGTTTCAGAAAGCAGTACGTCTAAACAGAGTCTGGTGTTTGTCTTGTCTTAGGATAATCACGATCAACTGTCACATACACTTGCATTCTTATAATTTTGCATTTATCACTATTGACGTTTTGATCATAGAAGATTTTTGAACTGTCAAAAGCAATAACTATAATCAATAGTTTCTACGCTTGCCACTACTGACCTCAAGATTTGATTTGATCACCACATCACAATTACTCCATGATGATGAAGACCATGATTTTCAGTAATGGCACAAATCGTGACAGAAAAATAATAATTTACATGTACAGTATATGTGTCATTTTTGTCTGATTTTTACTTTTAGAGGGTCAGAATCAAACCCACCACCACCCGACCACAAATTTAAAATAACATGTCAACTGTTCATTCAGTTCAATTCAATTCATTTATTTCAACCATCATCATTTAGTTTAC